>NC_061508.1:104804956-104834951 GCF_022539505.1 Lolium rigidum | reverse complement strand
ATTTATCACGATAATTATATAATTAATTAATGAATCTCGGGGATATGTTATACAACATGATCGATATAGGCCATGTATATTTTAATTGGTGTTAATCTACGGTTTGCTAGCTAGCTGCAATATATAGAGCATGTTTTTATTAGATCGGGTTATAGCTAGCTAGTATAGTTTAGGGTTATGTGTTTTAATTAAGTAGGGTTGATTAGCTAGGGTTAGTTACATATATATGGTTTAGGGTTAATGCATGGCACATTTAATTTAATTAGAGGACCGCGAGAGGCACCCCTGGCTCGCTCGATGCACAATTAAGTGTCGTTGGCCTATACATAGGGTTTAATTAGGGTTTAGGGTTAGCTAGGGTTTAGGGTTAGGGTTAGGGTTAGGGTCTAGGCCGGGTTTAGGGTTTAGTGTTTAGGGTGTTTAGGTTTAGGGATTAGGGATTATATAATTAAGGTTTTAGGGTTGTTTAAGGTTTAGGGATCATCGATCGAGTGCGCACACACATTATTAGAGGCACCCGCGCCTTTACGCATAAATTGCATGCATATATATGTGTGTTTTTTGGCCACCAACGATATATAGATGATCGAGAGAGAGAGATTGAAATCCCCAAGAATATGTTCAAATATACATTAAAACATATGCACGAATGCATGGTAGGACATGCATGCACACTAATTATATATATATATATATTATGAGGCAACTTAATCAAATGTGTTTTCATTCGAGAGAACTTGTCAAAATTAGAGTTAATTAATTTATCACGATAATTATATAATTAATTAATGAATCTCGGGGATATGTTATACAACATGATCGATATAGGCCATGTATATATTAATTGGTGTTAATCTAAGGTTTGCTAGCTAGCTGCTATATATAGAGCATGTTTTTATTAGATCGGGTTATAGCTAGTATACTTTAGGGTTATGTGTTTTCATTAAGTAGGGTTGATTAGCTATGGTTAGTTACATATATATGGTTTAGGGTTAATGCATGGCACATTTAATTTAATTAGAGGACCGCGAGGCACCCCGGGCATGCTTGATGCACAATTAAGTGTCGTTGGCCTATATATAGGGTTTAATTAGGGTTTAGGGTTAGGGTTAGGGTTTAGGGTATAGGGTTTAGTGTTTAGGGTGTTTAGGGTTTAGGGATTAGGGATTAGGGTTTCAGGGTTGTATAAGGTTTAGGGATCATCGATCGAGTGCGCACACACATTATTAGAGGCACCCGCGCCTTTGCGCATAAAGTGCATGCGTATAGTTTAGGGTTATTTGTTTTAATTAAGTAGGGTTTGATCAGCTAGGGTTAGTTACATATATATGGTTTAGGGTTAATGCATGGCACATTACATATAGTTTAAATCTCAAGAATGTTTATACATGATAGGCCATATGTGCAAAGGAATTTTTTTCCATGTGAACTTGTCAAAATTCAAGTTTATCAGTGCCAATGGAAACTAGTCCAAAAAATTACATAGAGGACCAAAAGTACTAGACAATAACTAATAGAACCTGCAACTTTACAAAAAGGACCCCAAAACATATAGAAGAAAATCAATCGAGTCCTTCTCGACCGCACATCAGATCTCTCCTCCGCATCCTTTCCAGCAACTCCGTCGCCGGGGACGCACCACTTGGGACGGTGTCGCCGGTAGTCGCCGAGGACGAAGGAGAAGAAGGGCCTCGACAACGGCATATTGGCTGCGAGAAGGGCCGGCGAAAGGCCAAGATGTGCACGGGCAAGACGGATGACGCCGTCGTATGCCCCGAGCTTGTGAACTTTAGCAGCTTGACTTCCCCATTGGCCGGATCCGAAGCACCGACCAAAGCAAGCCTCACCGTTAGCGCCATCACATTGATGGCACCGAGATCGGGGTTTGGCCGGCAAGATCCGCCGGATTCACCACAGGCCGGATCCGAAGCCGATGACGAGATCCCCGACTCCATTGCGCCATTCGCTCATGGGAAACACCTGGATCTAAGCTTACAACAACACTAACTCCCTCGGATCCAAATTAGCTGACTCAACTTTGCTTATCTAAATATGGATGTATCCACACATGTTTTTACTCTAGATACATACACGTCTAAGGAAAGTTGAATCAATTAATTTAGTTCGGAGGGTGTACAATATACAGAGAGAAGTCGGCCTCGTCTCCGCCGGTGAGGCCGCCGGAGAGAAGAGGGAGAGGAGCCGGGGAGTGGGAAAGACTCGAGAGAGAAAGAGAAGAGGAAGAAATGAGAGCTCCCTGGGGAAGAACATTATTTTTGTCGTTCTGCTCGTAGCTTGAAACTGAAAATTTCGGCCGCGCGCCAAATCATCCCGCCGCATCCATTAGAAAATCCCGTGACCAGTTTTACCCTTTTAACCCTGGTCCGGAAGCTACAACCCACCGACCATGGAGGGCTCATTCGGTAACAATGAAATATCTTGCCTAGATCCCGAACCCTCCCCACAGGCCCACACCCACCCACCAACCATTCGCCCCATTAGCTCAAAAATACTCTCACACGCCAAAGCTCTGACTCTCTACAGTACTAGATCTGCTTCGCCGCCGGCATACTCCTCCACGGCGTAGCCTTGATCGTGTTGGCTGTCCACCCACCTGATCCGCTCCCCCGCCGCCCTCGTCACCGATGGATCTGCTTCACCGCCGACCTCACCACCGACGGATCTGCTTCACCGCCGACCTCGCCACCGACGGATCTGCTTCACCGCCGACCTCGCCACCGACTACCTCGGCGCAGCGGCTGTATCAACTTCACCGAATCCCTTGCCAGCCAACCGGATCTGCTTCACTAACGCCCGCTTCTACTGAAACAGGGTCGATTCATCGTCTCCCGCGTTCGCCGCCGCTGGAATGCAAGTTGCCGCCCCGTCCACCCCGCCGCAGCTTGGTTAGTACGCTGGCCCGTTAGATCGCGGTGTTTCTTTAGCCATGTTTTGTGTAGTTATTTGCAGATCTCATATGCCGTTAACTTTCTTGATGTGTTGCTTCGCATGAAGTTTGTTTAAATATTGTACAAGTACAAAAGCATTATCCGGTCGCTACCATCTTGTTCATTCTACCGACACCTATGTGCATCCACATATTTATAGCCTTATACCCATTCATTTGCTGTCAAGCTTGTTTTTGTACTTGCATGCTATTGTCGCACTTGCTTTTATAGTCATGCTATGGGCATTTCCAATCTGCTTGTTCTTATACCACGTCATTAGCTCACCGCTAGTCTGCTAGCTGTTTTCTCGTGTACTGCTATTCTCACACTGCTTTTATAATCATGCTATGTGCATTTCCAATCTGCTTTCTATTATACCTCGTCTTTAGCTTATATAGTTATTGCTGCGTGCATGTCTGGTCTTTGTATTATCATAGACTGACTTGTCAATGTTATTTTTCCTAGGGATTGATCATGCGAACCACTTATTAGAACATCCAACATTAACAGCGGGGACGCTAGGGAAGGTTGGAATCTGAGTTCTTGGTTGGTAATTTTGGCGGTTTACTTCCGTTATTATCTATAACCTATATGCATTGTTCCTTATGCAAGAGATTAACACTTGGAACCCTGCCATAGCAATGCCATTCATGCTTTACTATGTTTACGCCTATTTGATATGCTTGTCTTGGAGAAGCTGCGAAGGTGATTTGAACACGACATTTGGTCATTCTTAATGCCGGTTTACTTTATGTGGAAAACCTTGGCATTACCCTACTCTAAATCCGAATGTCCGAAATTCGTATCTCATGCAAAGCAACATCTAGTTGGTTTTAATCTTATATCCGGTAAATATTGGCTTATTCATTTGGCGGCTCAAGTTTTTTATTATTTGAAACCAGCTGACTTGGTCTTAAATGTGATATCTAAACACGGATTAAGGACAATGGAGCAGGAGGATTAGCATTTCACTTGATGGCTGAACCTAAAATGACGAGGCATGTTGACCACGACTAGTGCACGCAAGAGAAGGACCTGCAGCGAGCCGAGTATGTGCTTAGTACATGCATCTTATCTTATCTTGTGCTTATTTCCGCTACATCGTCGTTATCTGATCTCTACATTGCGTAATACATGTTTGAATAGTTAATTGTTGTAACTATGTTTGCAATGTTACCAGAATGCGATTTTAATGAAGCGATCATCATTAGAAGATAGTCGCCAAAAAGGATCCGTAGCGACCCTGTGCAACATTATGATGTAAGTTTGTGCTTAGTACAAGTTCCATACATTGTCTTATTTATGCAACTTGTTATTATCTTATATCTACATTGCATAATAAATGTTTGCATAGTTCATCGTTTAACTCTTTTTGCATTATTATCAGAATGCGGTTGTGATGAAGCAATCTTCATTAGAAGTGAGGCCCACAAAAACTTCGATATTTCTTCTGATGCATCTTCTCATAGCAGTCAACCTAGACCACTGCTTTCATCAAACAGTAAATATCTCAAGGCTGTACTTTATAAAAGACATGGTATTGCTGCTTTAAGATATGTAGCTGATATGTTGACAAAGAGTACACAAGATTCAATCAAGGCGATTGCCAAATGTCAACGTGTTATTGATGATGCTAATAGAAGTCCTCAATGATTCTATGTAATTTTTTTATTTGGGCACATGAATTGCCTTGTAATTTTCCTACTTGTTTTATTTGTGTATGTAATTGTGTGTATCATTGATATCAGATTTTAGGCTCATGAAATTTAATGCATGTTGACTAGTCAAACAAGTAGGGCACTACAACAGATTGGGCCGGCCCACTTACGGTAGTGTGGGACCCACTTTCATTTTGGGCCGGCCCACTTCTTTAGTAGGCCGGCCCGGTTACACGATAGTGGGATCCACATGCTTATTGGGCCGGCCCACTATCTTGTTGGGCCAGCCCATTTGGTATATGGTGGTCCCACATGGTAAATGGGCCGGCCCTTTAACAGGAAGGTGGGACCCACATGTGTTTTTGGCCCGGCCCACTATCTTGTTGGGCCGGCCCACTTGCTATATGGTGGACCCCACATACTAAATGGGCCGGCCCTTTAACAGGAAGGTGGGACCCACATGTGTTTTTGGCCCGGCCCACTATCTTGTTGGGTCGGCCCACTTGCTATATGGTGGACCCCACATACTAAATGGGCCGGCCTTTTAACAGGAAGGTGGGACCCACTGTGCTTTTGGCCGACCCACTATCTTGTTGGGCCGGCCCACTTGCTATATGGTGGACCCCACACACCAAATGGGCCGGCCCTTTAACGGGAAAGTGGGACCCACTGTGTTTTTGGCCGGCCCACTATCTTGTTGGGCCGGCCCACTTGCTATATGGTGGACCCCACGTACTAAATGGGCCGACCCTTTAACTGGAAAGTGGGACCCACCTGTGTTTTTGGCTCGGCCCACTTGCTACACGGTGGACCCCACACACTAAATGGGCCGGCCCTTTAACATGAAAGTGGGACCCACCTGTGTTTCGGCCCGGCCCACTTGCTTCTTGGGCCGGCCCGATAGGCAGTAAGGTGGACCCCACATGTCAAATGGGCCGGCCCATTTAAGTTTTGACCGATCAACCTTAGAGGTTAGGCCCGGCCCACGTAACTAATGGACCAGCCTAGCTATATAGTTGACCGGTCAAACTATGTCGACTGGCCGGCCCGCTTAAGATGTGGCGAGGCCTCGTGTGGGCCTACCATCTACCACGGGGTTTCGGTCGGTTAACGCCGTTAGCTGCCGGTTAACGGCGTCCGCCACGTGTCGGTTGCATGACGTCGGCGGTCAACGGGCTCCCGGAAACACTTGCGCAACGGTCCAATTTTCCGTGGCGGAAGGGCGCCCAAGCGCGACGGACCGAAAAAACGTCGTTGGACTTTGCCTGACGCAGTTTCCACAACAGAACCCATATCGTCGGGTTAGGCCCATGGGCGACGAAAAATACCCCTTAGCGGACGATTTTGAGACGTTGTCTATCAGAACTTTTCTTGTAGTGTTTACACGCCATCAGGCATTCCTCCGTTTCTTTTATAATCATGCAACTTAGTTTACTTTAACCATTGAGAGATACAGAGTTTGGTATAGTATCTCATGGATATGCATTATGAACACTCAATATGCCGGTCCTTTCATTTTTAAAAACAAAACTAGATACAAATAAAACAGAGACACTTCCAAGTTTTTGCGAAAATTCTATGTTGCTAAAAAAACAGAGTTTAGAGGTGCTCAAACCAGGAGTTTTAGAATGAGTCCAGTGGGGTGTCATGGGCATCCTCAAGCTTATGATATTCACCATAGTTGAATTATCTTAGTGTGATATTCCTCCATTCCCTGTGAAAAACTTCAACACAAACTTTTCTTCCCATTCTTTTCTATGGTGTGACATTAGAGGTACAAAGAAATCAGGCTTGATGCTATTATGATCATGAATAAAATTATATATTCATGAAACATAGAGCACATAATGTTGTACCCATTCCATCATATCAAAAGTTCCAAGAAAAAATTATTTTGACACTCAAAAGAATGGATCTAACTTTGAAAGGCAAAATCTGTCCAGAATTTGCTGCAGAAAAAAATAAATTTTTAGAATGACTTAGACACGTCAGGAATTTTAGCAAATTTACGTGAATACAGATGATGAAAAGTTACAGATGCTGTGAATTTATCAAGACTTTAGGAGTTACCGCAAAAATTTGAAAAATCATGCACTAAAAAGTGCAGCGCAGAAACAAGCAACTCCATATTATGTTTGAAGCTTTAAACATCCAAATGGTTAAAACTTGACAATTTATTTAAAAACCAGAGAGTAAACTACAAGAAAAATAAAATGCTACAACAATCATGTAAAGTAAAAACTAAATATAAAAACATCTCGGCTTGCCTCCCATAAAGTGCTTTTTTTATAGCCATATAGCTAGGCTTACTTACTTGTTTCAAGTGTCATGGAAATTATGCTGTAGAATGAATGATGCTACCTCCTTATTCCTCAGAAATTTCTCCATACACTTATTGTGTGGGAACTGAAACTTAAAATTCCCTTCTTTAGAATCAATGATAGCTCCTGTTGTTTTCAGAAAAGGTCTTCCAAAGATTATAGGACTAGAGGTATTTCTACCCATGTCATAACAATGAAATCAACATGCACATATGTCATATGAAATTCAACCATTACATCATTTACTCTTCCTAAAGACTCTTTGGTTGAATCATCAACAATTAATAAATCAATAGAGCATTTTTCCATATTTTTTAGATTAAGTAATTCATATAGCTCTTTTGATAGGACAAAAACACTAGATCCTAAATCTAGAATGGAATAGAAATTAAGATATTGGGGATCCATGCTTCCCCAAGCTTAGGAGGCATCATATCATCATTATTATATCTTTGAATCTTTTCTTTAATAACATAGTTAGCAATATAGGAACCAAAACCATCTTGATTGACATTGATAGTGGGATCTTCAGCAAATTTCTCAAGTATAGCAATCAATTCATGCAAGATACATTTATCAATATCCAAGAGTGGTTCCCTTGCTTCACTAAGCATTTTAACTTCTTCAATTTGAGTATCATTAGAAAGCAAGAGTTTATTTTTCATCCATAGTATTTAAAGCTTCCCAAGATTTATCTATAACTTCTTGCACATATTTAATTGTTTCTTCATGGCTCTTTTGGTATAAGAGATTTTAGATAGACACAACTTCTTGTGTTAAGAGATCCACTTTATCAACCACAGCATCTTGCCTTTCAATATTTTTATGAATTATTTATTTGACTCTTTTTGTGTAGCAATCTAATGGTGTTTTCTAATTCATTAGAGTTATTACCACAAGCATATTTTATGGCCACATAAGGTGGCCGGCCATAGGAGTTATTATAATTGTTCCCATACCCCTTCCTGCGAAAGTTTTTTTATAAAATTAACATCCACATTTTTATTGGTGTTTCCAACTAATTCTTGTAGAGGGACATTGTCACTATTTTGTTTGGCTATGTAGGCAAGTATAGCATCAATTTTATTAGATAGAGGACTTTATTCTTCAATTGAATGCACTTTCTTAGTGGGATTAGGTGTTATTTCAGTGTGCCATTGACTATGATTATGTAGCATGCTTTCTAATATTGCTTTAGCTTCAGGCATAGTTTTACCCATAAAAGCACTCCCCGAAGCGGAATCTATCACGCTTCTAGACATTATGTTTAACCCATTATAGACAGAGTGTAAGATAGTATATATTCATTAACTTCATGTGATGGCAAGTTCTAAGCATGTTCTTCATTCTTTCCCAAGTTTTTGCTACATGTTCATTATCATTTTGCCTAAATGATAGGATGCTATTTCGATTTTGTAATATCTTAATAGGTGGGTGATGCATGTAAAATGCATACATGAACTTTTTCCTTTATCATATTGAATTCCCACATATTTGCAACATATATGATGATAATACCATGTTTTACATTGATTTATGGAGATTTACCAATGAGCTCCTTTATTTGGGTTACAACGCTGCAGAACAAGAAAACCCTATTTTGTCTATTTTTCACTTTCAGAGACCTATATGGAGTCAAATTGATCTGGGATTTTGGGAGCGTCACTTTTTCATCGGGAGAAGCAACATGGGCCCTCATGTTGCGCAGTTGCACACCATTGGGGATGGTATGATGAGCATAGTAGCAAGTTTTCCCTCAGTAAGAAACCAAAGTTTAATCGACCAGTAGGAGAAAGGAATGACTTCTGAAGGTGTTGCTAGCTAACAACGTGGAACCTGCACATAACACAACCAAAATACTTTGCCCCAACTTACAGTGAGGTTGTCAATCTCACCGGTTTTCCTGAAAACAAAGGATTAACCGTATAGTGTCAAAATATATGTTTGTTTGCGGTGAAATTAAAGATAACAGTGCTTGCAGTAAGTAAACATAACAAAATGATTTTATCAGTGTAAAAGAAAGTACCGGGGTCCACAGTTCACTAGAGGTGTCTCTCCATAAAGATAAATAACATGCAAGGTGAACAAATTACAGTTGGGCAATTGACAGAATAAAGACCATGCATGACAAGATGATTACTATGAGATTCATTTGGGCATTACAACATAGTACATAGACAGTAATCCAACTGCATCTATGCCTAATAATCGACCTTCAAGTTAGCATCCGCACCCCTTTCAGTATTAAGTTGCAAGCAACAGGTTATCGCATTAAGCAATGTGTGTAAAGTAAACAATAGAATTATCCTTAGACAAAGCATTTTTGTTTTCTCCCTAGTAGCAACAGCACATCTAAAATCTTAGAAGTTATTGTCACTTTTCCAGATTACTAGCGGCATGAACCCACTATCGAGCATAAATACTCCCTCTTGGAGTTACAAGCACATACTTGGCCAGAGCATCTACTAGCAACGGAGAGCATGCAAGATCATAAATAACATATGACAAGTATATAATCGATCTCAACCATAGTATTCAATATTCATTGGATCCCAGCAAACACAACATGTAGCATTACATAAAGATGATCTTGGTCATGATAGACAGCTCACAAGATCTAAACATGAAGCATAAATTGGAGAAGACAACCATCTAGCTACTGTTATGGACCCGCAGTCTAGAGATGAACTACTCACGCATCACTTCGGAGATGGGCATGGCGATGTAGAGGCCTCCGGTGATGATCTACCTCTCCGACAGGGTGCCGGGAAGAGCTTCAGAACCCTCCCGAGCTAGGGTCGGCGATTGATGACCCACAAGTATAGGGGATCGCAACAGTTTTCAAGGGAAGTAAAACCCAAATTTATTGATTCGACACAAGGGGAGCCAAATAATATTTATAAGACTTAACAGATGAGTTGTCAATTCACATGCACCTGAAAATATACTTGCTCACAACAATTTATCAGTAGTAACATTTTATAGCAGTGGTAGTAGTGAAGTAACAATAGTACCGAAATAAAAATAGCAGTAACGATGATTGTAGTAGACATCAGAATTAAAAGTACTGTAGGCACAGGGATGGATGAACGGCCGTTGCATGAATGAGAGAGAAAGACATAGGCATTGCAAGTAATAATGATATAAGCATCCTGACATAAGATAACCATATGCGTGTGCTCCTATTTAGCCGTACGTGCTTGCAATGAGAAACTTGCACGGCATCTTTTATCCTACCAGCCCGTTGCAGCGGGGCCTCTAGGGAACCTACTGGTAATTAAGGGACTCCTTTTAATAGAGTACCGGAGCAAAGCATTAACACTCCGTGAACACACGTGATCCTCACATCATAGCCACCCCCTCCGGTTATCCCAATTATTGTCACTTTGGGGCCTCGGGTTCCGGACAACAATATGTGTATACATCTTGCAGATATGATCAAAAACAATAATTATCATCATCAATCAATAACATGTTCAGATCTGAGATCATGGCACTCGGGACCAAAGTGACAAGCATTAAGCACAACAAGTTGCAACAATGTCAAAAATACTAACAACGGATACTAGGCACTATGCCCATAGCAATCTTATAGTTATTACATGACCAATCTCATCCAATCCCTACCATCCCCTACAGCCTACATCGGGGAATTACTCACACATGGATGGGGGAATCATGGATGGTTGGTGGAGAGGTCTCGGTGATGGCGGTGAAGATGATCTCCTCCAAATCCCCGTCCCGGCAGGGTGCCAGAACGGAGTTTCTGGTCCCCGGATTGGGGTTTCTGGTGGCGGCGGAGCAGCGTAACTCTTTCTGGAAAAACGTCGACCCCCCCCTCGATTTCCAGGTCAGGAGGCTTATATAGTGTGAAGGAGAGGTCGAGGGGGTGGCCGAGGCGGCCAGACCACCCCTAGGCGCAGCCAAGGCCTGGCCCGCGCCTAGGGTACGTGTGGGCCCCTCGTGGCCCCCTTCGTCTCATCTTCTGGCTCCGGGAGTGTCTTCAGGTGAAATATGGGTTTTTCTATATTTTTCGGTAATTTTACTGAAAGTTGGATTTCTGCACAAAAACGAGACACCAGAGCAATTCTGCTGAAAACCACGTTAGTCTGTGTTAGTTGTATTCAAAACACACAAGATAGAGGGCAAACAACAACAGAAGTGTTTGGGAAAGTATATACGTTTTGGACGTATCAGCGATGGCGGCTGCGACGGAACTTTTTGTGGATGGAGGTTGTATTTAGGTTTTTCCCGAATAGGTGAATAAATAGGCGGAAGGGCGAGGTCGGTGGGTGCCCGAGGGGCCCACACCACCGCTTGGCGCGGCAAGGGCCTGGGCCGTGCCAAGGGCAGGTGTGGCTGCCTCGTGGCGCTTCTTCGTCTCCCCTCCGGACTCCGTCTTCGTTACAGTAAAATAGGAACTTCGGCTTTTGTTTCGTCCAATTCCGAGAATATTTCCTGTACAACTTTTCTGAAATACAAAACAAAAAAAATAGGGAACTAGCACTGTGGCATCTTGTCAATAGGTTAGTTCCGAAAAATGTATAAAAGTGCAACAAAGTGTAAACAAAACATATAGAAATTGGTGTAAAATAATCATGGAGCATCAAAAATTATAGATACATTTGCAACGTATCATGCCCTGTAAGCTCACCTGGAGAGGCATGAGGGGCCAAAAGAGGCTAGGTGGCGCGGCCAGGAAGAGAGGCCGCGCCACCCCCCTCTTTCAGCCGTCGATCGCCCGTTTTCCCCGATTCTTTCGCGAACCGACGTATTTTTCCCAAAAAACGACTATATATAAGACCCCGAAGAGTTCTCGGGAGGAGAGCGCCGCACAAACATAGAAACACAAAAACGGAGGCTAATACAGAGAAGATTGGAGGGGGGAAACTCCGCCAGGATCACCGTAGGAGGGATCTCCACATTCTCCAACGTCATCATCATCATCACCATGACCAAGAGGGAGTAGTCCACCTCTGGACTACGGATTTGTGGCAATAGCTTGATATATTTCTCTCATGTTCTTCATAGTTCTTAGTGCCATAAGAGGTGCCTATCATGATTATGGTCATATTTGTAATACCTTTGTGGTGTATCCTTATTCTATGATATTGTTTTATGAGATCTGATCGTATTATATCGTGAGATGTATTGATAGATGCATATTATGTACCCCGTTCTTAAGTATTTGTTCTGATCCAACATCTATGCAAGAGCGTGTGTGGGGTGATGTGTGTATTAGATGGAGTAGCATGGTTTTAGTGATTGGATAGTGACAATATGTTCAAGATCTATTTTGACTTTGCCTTTCGTTTTCTACCTCACTAGGGATAAAGTGAATGCATGTGCTATGTCCATCATGTGACAGTAGTGATGATCTTGTTTGTTCAAAGTAGCATATTTGTTATTCAAACTTCATGTCAAAGTACTTATTGCTATGCTCTGTTAATTCTTAATACAAGATTTCTTAGAGTTTTCCCTTTCTTGTGGAGTGTAAGAGAGATGTGTTGCATTATCTCTATATTAGAACGCGATGCCCATATTAATTCTGATCTTACATATAATATTATCTACACCTTCATATCTCATTGATGAATTGCTTTTTGTCCACCACAACTTTAAGAGAGAATATTCAAGTGAACCCATGAACACCGGTCCACTTTTTATCATAACAAACACCTTTATATTGCTTTTATCTGTTTTCTATTTTCTGCACTATTTTAATCTAAAAATACAAAAATATTTATTTTTATTATTTGCATCTAAAACACCAAAAAAATCAACCTCTTTACATTTTTTACTTAGTTATTTTATCTAGTTTAGTTTTTACTTGTTTTAATCTACTTGTGTTATTTACTTACGCGAAACCGTGTGCTTGACAACCACACGGTAGAGTTGGGGACACAAGGCTTTTATTTTAATTGCAGGATTGCTAGAAGAAGGGAGAAGAGAATACTTTTCCATCCAGTTCTCTGAGAGTTTGATATAAACCCTCGAGTCACCCTTGTGGGGAAATACTCCGCTGATACAACACTCTGTACTTGGAGTCCCAACGTAACAAGATCTTTTTCGCGTTGCTAATAGCCGTCATCAGTGGGTAGTACTTTTTAATGAAAACTTCTTTAAGATCATCTCAAGAATTAATATTAGCAGTAGGTAATGACAATAACCATTTTTAGCCTTTCCTCTAAGAGAAAATGGGAATAATTTGAGCTTGACAATGTTTTTTTCCACATTCTTAAACTTTTTCATACCACAAATTTCATAGAAATCATGTAAATGCATAGAGGCATCTTCACTAGCACTACAGCTAAATTGTTCCCTACTTATAAGATTTAATAACCCAAGACTTACTTCAAAGCTTTCAGCAGTTATCTCAGATGTAGTGATAGGTTTAGCAATAAAATGATCATTAGGAGTGTTTGTGTAATCACACAACTTAGTATTTCTTTCCCCCATGATTTTCAGAAGATAGTTACTACTAATTTTTATGTGTTATTCAAATTTTTGAAAAAGAACTAACAAGCAAAAACTAAAAACAAGCAAGCAAAGACTAAAAACAAGATAACTAAAATACGATGCAAAATCTAAAAGAGATAAGAAAGCTCACAGCGGTGTTACCTCCCCAAGCTTAGGTGATACGCAGTTGTAAGAAGATTCTTGAAAATATCACTTACGTAGCAACCACTATGATGTAACTCTCCCAGTTTCCCGGCAACGGCGCCAGAAAATACTTTTTATGATGCTTGACCAGGCTTGATGGAGTGTCTTGATTACTCCCCGGCAACGACGCTAGAAAATATACCTTGATGGAGCTAAACAACACCACCAAAAGTCTTCTTGAAAATTTGAGACTCCAAGTGCAGAGTGTGTAGTCCAGGAATTAATTTTCCTCACAAGGGTGACTCGAGGGTTTATTTCAATCTCTCGGGAACTAAGCAAAGAGTGTTCTCTTCTATCTTCTTCCAGCAATCATGCAGAATAAAATAAATCCTTGTGTCCCCAACTCCATCGTATGGTTGTTAAGCACAATGTTTCGTGTAAGTAAATATAACATCAGTAATAATAATGCGAGTAAAACTAGATAAAATAAAGTAGCTAAGTAAAAAACAGTAAATGAGTTGATTGTTTTTGGTGTTTTGGATGCAAATAAGAAAAGTAAATATTTTTATTTTCGGATTAAAATGATGCAACAAATAGAAAACAAGATAATGGTGTTTCTTATGATAAAAGTGGACCGGTGTTCATGGGTTCACTTGACTATTCTCTCTTTTAAGTTGTAGTGGACAAATAGTAATTCATCAGTGAGATATGAGGATGCAAAATAATAACATGTGAAAGATACACATTTATATGGGTATCACGTCCTAACATAGAGATGATGCAACACATCTCTCTTATACTTCACAAGAAAGGGAAAACTCCATGCAATCTTGTAAGAATTGACAGAGCATAGCCATAAGTACTTTGACACGATGTTTGAATATCAAATATGCTACCTTGGACAAACAAGATCATCAGTTTTGTCACGTGACGAACATAACACATGCATTCACTTTATCCCTAGCGAGGTAGAAAAAAGAAAAAGGCAAAACCATAATAGATCATGAATTTATTTTCACTATTCAATCACTAATACCATGCTACTTCATCTAATACACACATCACCCCACACACAGTCTTGCATAGATATTGGATCAGATCAAATACATAAGAACGGGGTACATAATATGCATCTATCAATACATCTTGCTGATGCATGTAAAATGCATACATGAACTTTGCACTTTATTGCAACATATTACCACATATTTGCATCTTATATACTGTTATTCCCATGTTTATGATGTTTTAGAGGATTTTCTAAACAATTCACCATTCTCCGGTTCTAATTCTGTTCGGCAGAAAACACCACTTTTTAGTATTTTTTTACTTTCCAGGAACTCTTTGGGGTCGTATATATAGTTATTTTTAGATCAAAATACGTCGGTAGGCGAAAGAATCAGGTCAATTGGACGATAAACGACCGAAAGAGGTTGGGTGGTGCGCCCAACATGTTTGGGCGCGCCACCTGCCCTCTTTTGGGCGTTAGGCCCATCCAGACCTCCTCCAAAGCTCCAGGGTGCTTCTCCCGATGAAAAAGTGATGCTCCAAAAATTCCAGATCAATTTGACTCCGTATAGATCTCTAAAAGTGAAAAATACGCGAAACAAGGTTTTTCTGTTCTGTGGAGTTATAAACCAAATAAAAATAATCATTGGTAAATCCCCATAAATCAATGTAAAACATGTTATTATCATCATATATGTTGCAAATATGTGGGAATTTAATATGATAAAGGAAAAAGTTCATGTATGCATTTTACATGCATCATCATCATCGCGTCTAACGAGGAATACGATATCGACGGGTGATACGTCTCATGTATGCATTATTATGCGTTTTCCGGAACTAACCTATTGACGAGATGCCGAAGTGCCGATTCTTGTTTTACGCTGTTTTTGGTTTCGAAATCCTAGTAAGGAAATATTCTCGGAATCGGACGAAATCAACGTCCAGCATCTTAGAATTCCATGAAGCTTCCAGAACACCCGAGAGGGACCAGAGGAGAGCCACAGGGGCCCACACATGGGGCTGGCGCGGCCCAAGGGGGGCGCCCCCCTATTGTGTGGCGCCCCCGTAACCCCTCCGACTCCGCCTCTTCGCCTATAAGAAGCTCCGTGACCTAAATCTTCTATACGGAAAAGCCACGGTACGAGAAACCTTCCAGAGCCGCCGCCATCGCGAAGCCAAGATCTGGGGGACAGGAGTCTCTGTTCCGGCACGCCGCCGGGACGGGGAAGTGCCCCCGGAAGGCATCTCCATCGACACCACCGCCATCTTCATCACAGCCTGCTGTCTCCCATGAGGAGGGAGTAGTTCTCCATCGAGGCTAAGGGCTGTACCGGTAGCTATGTGGTTCATCTCTCTCTCCCATGTACTTCAATACAATGATCTCATGAGCTGCCTTACATGATTGAGATCCATATGATGAGCTTGTAATCTAGATGTCATTATGCTATTCAAGTGGATTTTACTTATGTGATCTCCGGAGACTCCTTGTCCCACGTGTGTAAAGGTGACGAGTGTGTGCACCGTGTGGGTCTCTTAGGCTATATTTCACGGAATACTTATTCACCGAGTTATGATTTGAGTTGGATGTCTCTATGAAATTGTGGTGTGTTAGTACCTCCTATGAATGCTCACAGTGACAGCGTGGGGTGTTTATTAGTACTTGGGAATACATCTTTAAGGTTTGCCTACATGATGAATTAGAGTTCGTTATCTTGCCAGAGAGTAATTCAGAGTAGCATAGTGAAGTGCTTATTTATATTCCTTTATGATTGCAATGTTGAGAGTGTCCACTAGTGAAAGTATGATCCCTAGGCCTTGTTTCCAAATACTGCAATCATCGTTTATTTACTGTTTTACTGCATCTTTACTTCCTGCAATATTACTACCATCAACTGCACACCGGCAAGCTATTTTCTGGCGCCATTACTACTGCTCATATTCATTCATACCACTTGTATTTCACTATCTCTTCGCCGAGCTAGTGCACCTATACATCTGACAAGTGTATTAGGTGTGTTGGGGACACAAGAGACTTCTTGTATCGTGACTGCAGGGTTGCTTGAGAGGGATATCTTTGACCTCTTCCCTCCTGAGTTCGATAAATCTTGGGTGATCCACTTAAGGGAAAACTTGCTGCTGTTCTACAAACCTCTGCTCTTGGAGGCCCAACACTGTCTACAGGAAAAGGAGTGTGCGTAGACATCAAGCACTTTTCTGGCGCCGTTGCCGGGGAGGTAAGGTAAAAGGTATTCACATTCTCCGACTACTAAGCTATCTCCTAGCATTGTTGCCGGTGTGTGAGTGCTCGGAGCTATTTCCTTTAGATCCTGCAATTGCATCTTTTTGTTTCTTGTTTACACTAGTAAGACATAATGGAAAACAACAAAAATATGAGAGATCTTTATGAACTTTATCTTGAATTAGGACATGATGTGTTTGAAGAGAGAATTAAAAAACTCATGGAACTTTATATGCATGCTAATGGGAATGTTATTAGTGTAAACCATTGTTGCTAACGCTATGGAAGAATTTAAGCTTGGGGAAGCTGGTTTTGATGAGCATGATATTTTTAGTCCCCCAAGCATTGAGGAGAAAATTTTATTTGATGATACTTTGCCTCCTATTTATGATGATTATAATGATAGTGGTCTTCTGGTGCCGCCTACTATGTAGAGTAAATTTTATTATGATTATACTATGCCTCCTACACTTGATGAGAATAATAATGATAGCTACTTTGATGAATTTGCTCCCACTATTACTAATAAAATTGATTATGCTTATGTGGAGACTCATGATAAGAATGTTTCATTTGATAGTTATATTGTTGAGTTTGATCATGATGCTACTGGATATTATTATGAGAGAGGAAAATATGGTTGTAGAAATTTTCATGTTACTAAAACACCTCTCTATATGCTGAAATTTTTGAAGTTACACTTGTTTTATCTTTCTATGCTTGTTGCATTATGCCTACATGACCTGTTTATTTACAAGATTCCTTTTCATAGGAAGTGGGTTAGGCTTAAATTTGTTTTGAATTTGCTTCTTGATGCTCTCTTTTGCTTCAACTCTTATTTCTTGGGAGTGCATCATTAAAACTGCCGAGCCCATCTTAATGGCTATAAAGAAAGCACTTCTTGGGAGATAACCCATGTTTTTTATTTTACTACAGCAATTTTGTTTTATATTTGAGTTGTTACTACTGTAGCAACCTCTCCTTATCTTTATTTTATTGCATTGTTGTGCCAAGTAAAGTCTTTGATAGTAAAGTCATACTAGATTTGGATTACTGCGCATAAACAGATTTCTTGCTGTCACGAATTTGGGCAGGGTTCTCTGTAGGTAACTCAGAAAAATCTGCCAATTTACGTGAGTGATCCACAGATATGTACGCAACTTTTATTCAATTTGAGCGTTTTCATCTGAGCAAGTCTGGTGCCTCTAAAAAATTCGTCTTTACGGACTGTTCTGTTTTGACAGATTCTGCCTTTTATTTCGCATCGCCTCTTTTGCTATGTTGGATGGATTTCTTTGTTCCATTAACTTTCAGTAGCTTTATGCAATGTCCAGAAGTGTTAAGAATGATTGTGTCACCTCTGAATATGTGAATTTTTTATTATGCACTAACCCTCTAATGAGTTTGTTTTAAGTTTGGTGTGGAGGAAGTTTTCAAGGGTCAAGAGAGGAGGATGATACAATATGATCAAGAAGAGTGAAAAGTCTAAGCTTGGGGATGCCCCCGTGGTTCATCCCTGCATATTTTAAGAAGACTCAAGCATCTAAGCTTGGGGATGCCCAAGGCATCCCCTTCTTCATCGACAAATTATCAGGTCACCTCTAGTGAAACTATATTTTTATTCCGTCACATCTTATGTGCTTTACTTGGAGCGTCTGTGTGCTTTTTTTATTTATTTTCATTCTCTGAATAAATTCATGCTTGTGTGGGAGAGAGACACGCTCCGCTGTTGCATATGAACACATGTGTTCTTCGTTTTACTTTTAATGTTCATGGCGAAGGTTGAAACTGCTTCGTTCATTGTTATATGGTTGGAAACAGAAAATGCTTCATGTGGTAATTGGTATAATGTCTTGAATAATTTGATACTTGGCAATTGTTGTGCTCATATAGATCATGTTTAAGCTCTTGCATCATGTACTTTGCACCCATTAATGAAGAACTACATAGAGCTTGTTAAAATTTGGTTTGCATGATTGGTCTCTAGAGTCTAGATATTTTCTGGTTAAGGTGTTTGAACAACAAGGAGACAATGTAAAGTCTTATAATGCTTACAATATGTTCATATGTGAGTTTTGCTGCACCATTTTATACTTGAGTTTGCTTCAAACAACCTTGCTAGCCTAGCCTTGTATTGAGAGGAATTCTTCTCGTGCATCCAAATCCTTGAGCCAAAAACTATGTCATTTGTGTCCACCATACCTACCTACTACATGGTATTTCTCTGTCATTCCAAAGTAAATTACTTGAGTGCTACCTTTAAAATTCTATTCTTTGTCTTTGCAATATATAGCTCATGGGAAAAATAGCTTAAAAACTATTGTGGTGAAGAATATATACTTATGTGTCTTATTTCTTAATAAGTTGCTTGTTGAGCGGTAACCATGTTTCTGGGGACGCCATCAACTTTACCTTTGTTGAATATCATGTGAGTTGCTATGCATGTTCGTCTTGTCCGAAGTAAGGGCGATTTTCATGATCAAATGGTTTGAGTATGCATACTCGTTAGAGAAGAACATTGGGCCGCTAACTAAAGCCATGATTCATGGTGGAAGTTTCAGTTTGGACAATCAATCCTCAATCTCTTATGAGAATTTTAACTGTTGTTGTATGCTTATGCATTAAAGAGGAGTCCATTATCTGTTGTCTACGTTGTCCCGGTATGGATGTCTAAGTTGAGAATAATCAAAAGCGAGAAATCCAATGCGAGCTTTCTCCTTAGACCTTTGTACGGGCGGCATAGAGGTACCCCTTTGTGACACTTGGTTGAAACATATGCTATGCAATGATAATCCAAGCTAATTAGGACAAGGTGCGAGCACTATTGGTATACTATGCATGAGGCTTGCAACTTATAGGATATCTTATACATAACACATATGCTTTATTACTACCGTTGACAAAATTGTTTCATGTTTTCAAAATGAAAAGCTCTAGCACAAATATAGTAATCCATGCTTCCCTCTGCGAAGGGCCTATCTTCTACTTTATTGTTGAGTCAGTTTGCCTATTCTTTCTATCCCAGAAGCAAACACTTGTACCAACTGTGTGCATTGATTCTTACATGTTTACCTATTGCACTTGTTATATTACTTTGTGTTGACAATTATCCATGAGATATATATGTTGAAGTTGAAAGCAACCGCTGAAACTTATATCTTCCTTTGTGTTGCTTCAAAGCTTTCTACTATGAATTTATTGCTTTATGAGTTAACTCTTATGCAAGTCTTATTGATGCTTGTCTTGAAAGTATTATTCATGAAAAGTCTTTGCTATATGATTCATTTGTTTACTCATTATCTTCGCCATTGCTTTGAATCACTGCATTCATCTCATATGCTTTACAATAGTATTGATCAAGATTATGATAGCATGTCACTTCAGAAATTATCCTTGTTATCGTTTACCTACTCGAGGGCGAGTAGGAACTAAGCTTGGGGATGCTTGATACGTCTCAAACGTATCTATAATTTCTTATGTTCCATGCTAGTTTTATGATGATGCTCACATGTTTTATACACATTATATGTCATTATTATGCGTTTTACGGAACTAACCTATTGACGAGATGCCGAAGTGCCGATTCTTGTTTTCTCGCTGTTTTTGGTTTCGAAATCCTAGTAAGGAAATATTCTCGGAATCGGACGAAATCAACGCCCAGCATCTTAGAAATCCGCGAAGCTTCCAGAACACCCGGGAGGGACCAGAGGAGAGCCACAGGGGGCCCACACATGGGGCTGGCGCGGCCCAAGGGGGGCGCCCCCCTATTGTGTGGCGCCCCCGTAACCCCTCCGACTCCGCCTCTTCGCCTATAAGAAGCTCCCTGACCTAAATCTTCGATACGGAAAAGCCACGGTACGAGAAACCTTCCAGAGCCGCCGCCATCGTGAAGCCAAGATCTGAGGGACAGGAGTCTCTGTTCCGGCACGCCGCCGGGACGGGGAAGTGCCCCCGGAAGGCATCTCCATCGACACCACCGCCATCTTCATCACCGCTGCTGTCTCCCATGAGGAGGGAGTAGTTCTCCATCGAGGCTAAGGGCTATACCGGTAGCTATGTGGTTCATCTCTCTCTCCCATGTACTTCAATACAATGATCTCATGAGCTGCCTTACATGATTGAGATCCATATGATGAGCTTGTAATCTAGATGTCATTATGCTATTCAAGTGGATTTTACTTATGTGATCTCCGGAGACTCCTTGTCCCACGTGTGTAAAGGTGACAAGTGTGTGCACCGTGTGGGTCTCTTAGGCTATATTTCACGAGAATACTTATTCACCGAGTTATGATTTGAGTTGGATGTCTCTATGAAATTGTGGTGTGTTAGTACCTCCTATGAATGCTCACAGTGACAGCGTGGGGTGTTTATTAGTACTTGGGAATACATCTTTAAGGTTTGCCTACATGATGAATTAGAGTTCGTTATCTTGCGAGAGAGTAATTCAGAGTAGCATAGTGAAGTGCTTATTTATATTCCTTTATAATTGCAATGTTGAGAGTGTCCACTAGTGAAAGTATGATCCCTAGGCCTTGTTTCCAAATACTGCAATCATCGTTTATTTACTGTTTTACTCGCATCTTTACTTTACTGCAATATTACTACCATCAATCGCACGCCGGCAAGCTATTTTCTGGCGCCGTTACTACTGCTCATATTCATTCATAGCACTTGTATTTCACTATCTCTTCGCCGAACTAGTGCACCTATACATCTGACAAGTGTATTAGGTGTGTTGGGAAAACAAGAGACTTCTTGTATCGTGATTGCAGGGTTGCTTGAGAGGGATATCTTTGACCTCTTCCTCCCTGAGTTCGATAAACCTTGGGTGATTCACTTAAGGGAAAACTTGCCGTTGTTCTACAAACCTCTGCTCTTGGAGGCCCAACACTGTCTACAGGAAAAGGAGTGTGCGTAGACATCAACGGGCACCACTGTCGATGACGGGTGCCTCCTTCGATGGTGGCATCCTCACCCTATTCAATAGTTGGACCACCTTCTCCTCCTCACCGTGGACCGCTATATCCCATGGCCTAAGCGATCCGCTGCTGGGAAGCCACCATGAGGCAGCACCACCGTTGGCCAGATCCCTTTGCACTAGCGATGAAGATAGCCAAAAGTGGAGGAGGCCACATCTCTGCATGGCGAGCGCCATGGCCAGGCCCACGTCGTCCTGAGGCGCCCGCTCAAAATCTACCGTCGCAGCCACGCCTCTGAGCCGCAGTAGAGGGACACCCCACCGACACCATCATTCTCTCGCCTAGGCTTTGGACGGCTGGGATCCAGTGGCGACGGGAGGGTAGATGGCGAGGACGGCGGCTAGGGTTAGGGTTAGGGGGCGGCGGCTAGGGTTGGTTTGAGAACTTGTAAGGCTTATACTCAAAGTTATCACTCCACTATATAGGTCACGCGGAAAGAACTTTCCCGCTAGGAACATTCGTGCACATAGATGGACGTGGACGACTCGTACTTCATTTGGGAATCAGTTTCATCCGGTATTCCTGTTCATTCCGCCACAATTAAGCCTGCTAGCGAGTAAAGCTGCGTGAGCTGTAGCGAAAGCAAACCTCGCCGGCCGACAGACGGCAGTGGTTAATTAGCAAGCGAATGTGACAAATAACCAAGTGTCAAATCAGGCGATCTCGAGGTTGACGAAAGAGTACTAGGCTCGCACGCGACCAGAGTTTTACATCTAGAAGCCTGTCTGCCCGCTTCTGCTGTGCTGTGGCCCAAGAAGTTACGAGCCTCGGCCCACCAGAACGGTCTCTGCATTACTGCATTCATTCAATTACCCTGAAAGCAACCATGCATCCAGAAAGAGAGGCTGGGAGAGGAAGACGCATGCAGCAGCTGGAGATGGAGTGGGAGACTGGAACACCTCCTGCCTCCCTCAATGCTGGAATCTGGCTCCAAGAATCAAAGAGCAGATCGAGAGTACTGCTGATAGGTCGTTTGCAGTAGCTTGTGGTGACATTATTTCTACAGTTTTTCTCCTAGAGATGGCAACAGTACGTTACAGAAAACTAGCTATATATGACATACTGATGTTAGGCGGCACATCTATCCACGTTTACACCAAGGCTAATTAACGAGATCATGAACGAAAAACCCTACATATATGTATATATAAGTGTGTGCTTGACAACATGCATGGTTCTGATAGTCCAAACCACAGTCTGACACTGTCTAATTATGCAACACGAAGCATACTTTGCAACGTCTGCGTTGTTTACACAGCGAGGATGCGAAGGAGACAGCAACACCTCACTGACGAGTGATGACAGTGTCACACTGCTGGCTAGAATAGCCATGGACCCCTGCAGGCCTGCACGCATGGACCAACGAATTTAAGAGTACGTGGCCGCCGACACCTGCCGGCCGGCCGTACGTCGTCGTCCTCGTCCAGTGGCATGCAGCTAATATAATGATGCATGTTAACCATCCAATTAGCGGTCGCCCCAGCGGTAACATTTTCCTGCACCCGATCGAGAGCACGAGGTAGATCGAACTCCTTCGTCTTCGCCGCGGTCGTCGTGGTGAAACTATATATACCGTTGTCTGAACTCTGAAAGGTTTTGCATATACTGTAGCTCGTATACTGTACGAGCTCAGCTGTCCATGTACTGGGAGAGTTCGGGGAGCCGAAGCAACGTACAGCTAGCAAAGTACAGTCGTCGGAATAGTATCATAACTAGTCTGTCTGCTGCCACATCTTCCTTCAGCGACTAATCGTTGTGAGTTAGCTAGCTGGTTTGAGGATTCAGGCAACCGGGGAGCAAGGCAATCGTATGTATGACTATCCGCAAGAAGAACAATCGTGCAGAGAGCGATAGGTAGATCTCTGAATACCTGAATATTAACAATTCTGAGAAAACTGTTTCTGAAACGAAGAGTGTATATACCACATGACAGCTGCATGTAGACGCATGATTGCTTTGTTCATATATGGAAGAAGGAGAGTAAAAGGGCATCGCAAAAAGAGGGATAGATGGAGGAAGAAAGGTGGAAGTTGATCTGAGTTAGTGCCTGGCCCGTGGTCGCTGTTGGCGATGTGATCTGCAGGGCTTTATTATTCAAAGCCAAATCTAGAGCGGATCCGCTCGGGTAGGGCGCAGTGCCTGTCGCATGCCCACCCGCGCAAAACACACTCTCAGAGGGACGAATCGCCGAGCTCCAGCTCGGCCACAGACCCACTCGATCCTATCAGGTTGCCACACCCTTATCCGTCTTTGCGTCATTTCTCCTTAATTCCTCCCTTAACTAGTTTCTAACTGTCTAATCTTTTGCATTAGATCGGTCTTTTGGTTGCTACAACATGTAATTTTACATAGGATCATGTGTTCAAATCTTAACCAACGCAATACTTAAAATAAATATTTAAGGCCTTCGCAAAAAAATTCAACTATTCAAGAAGGCTCACCGGCCTAGACTTGAGGGCATGTGTCTAAGTCCCGTGCAAGATCTACAAAAAAAGGCCGACCAACCTAAACATGAAGGGAGGTGTTGAATATAGTAATTGCCTAATCTCGTTCTTTAGATCTAGCTAAAGCATGCAATTCCACATCAGCTGCCTCTACTTTGATTTTTTGCTTATTTAACTACATAGTTAGAGTAGCTTATGGAAAAACCAACCAGATCCTTTTTCTGGGCTGGAAGTGCTGACAGAAGGAAGTACCATTTTGTCAAATGCAAGTGGATATGTAAACCAAAGAAAAAGGGTGGGTTGGGCTTGAAAGATCTCTCCAAATTTAATGTCAGTCTCATGTGTAAGTGGTGGTGGAAAATTGAGTCAGATACTAGTCCTTGGCAGCAATTCATGAACAAAAAATACTTGAAAGATACAGGTATCTCTTACTCAAGAAAAAGTCCAGGCGATTACATTTTGAAAGTAAAATCCATGTATCTTAGTGGCAGAAGGATGATGGCGGGTGATGGGAAGTTAACAAGCTTCTAGCATGATGCATGGTGTAGTTCACAACCTTTAAGAGACTGATATTTTGCAATGAACAAAGCATTTTAGAAGCTGCTATTCTTGGGTGGAATTTCTCTTTCAGGAGATATTTATCACCAGATTTGACTTTGCAAGTGCATGGGCTGCTGAACATTGTGAGACAAACTATTTTGTCACATGAAAGAGATAGACCCTCTTGGAAATGGACAAAAAATGGAATTTTCTCTGTCAAATCCATGTACAATCATCTCTGCAGAAATGGAGTGGATAGTGTAAAAGATCAGGTAGGTTTGATTCTACTCGGATAACCGAGATTGTATTTCTGTCTTGGTTTATATAGGAGTACATCGAGAGGGATAGGGAGAAGTCCTGAATACATACGAGTCTACAACAACCGACTCAAACACTATTTCTAACACCCTCCCTTAATCACAACTTTCTCAAGTTGAGATTAAATCTAAACTCCTCAAAACTTTTTACAGGAAGCGGTTTTGTGAACCCATCGAGCAACCTCGATCTTTGGAAGGAATGAACCTTATGTCAAGCTGCTTCTTCATCACTCTTTCTCTAACAAAATGAAAATCGATCTCGATGTGTTTAGCTCTTGCATGAAAAACCGGGTTTGCTGACAAATATGTGGCTCCTAAATTGTCACACCACAGGCACGGCTTCTGAAACAGTTTGATTCCAAGTTACTGCAAGAAGAGAGCGTACCCGAGTTATCTCAGCCGTTGCATTTGCCACGGACTTATATTCTGCCTCTGTACTTGACCTAGATACGTAGCTCTGTTTCTTAGCACTCCAAGAAATCAGATTTGGTCCAAAGTACACAGCAAACCCTCCGAGTAGATCTTCGATCATCTATACAGACCAGCCCGACTCGCATCCGAGAAAGCACTGACCAAAGTAGAACTAGACCTCATAAAAGTGAGACCCATGCTAAGTGTATGCTTCACATATCTCAATATACGCTTTGCGAGCAGTCCAGAGTGCACGGTAGTAGGAGCATGTAAATACTGACACACCTTGTTGACAGCATAAGAAATATCAGGTCTTGTAAGAGTTAAGTATTGTAAAGCACCTACCATGCTGCGGTAGTTTGTGATATCTTCAGGTCCCAACATGTCTCCCTCCCTGGCTGTAATCTTCTCAGAAGAGGACAGGGGTGTAGGGGAACCTGAACAATGTGTCATGCCAACTCTACTGAGAACATCTTGAGCATACTTAGCTTGACTGAGTACTATGCCATCATCAACCTGATGAACTTCAATACCTAAGAAATAATGAAGAGTGCCAAGATCTTTTAAAGCAAACTCTCCACTAAGAGCCTTCAGAAGTGCATCCGTAGCAGCAGAAGAAGAACTGGCAACTATAATATCATCCACATAGATCAACATATAGATGGTGACTCGAGACTTATGATAGATAAACAACGAAGTGTCTGACTTAGAAGCAACAAAACCATACTGAATAAGCTGAGAACTCAATCTAGAGTACCACGCTCTGGGTGCTTGCTTCAGTCCATACAACGCCTTGTCAAGTCTGCAGACATAGTTTAGTTTTCCTCGATCTTCATAACCAGGAGGCTGTCGCATATAAACTTCCTCTTCAAGAACACCATGTAGAAACGCATTCTTGACGTCCAACCGTCGCAAACTCCATCCCCTAGATACAGCAATAGCAAGGACAAGTCTTACTGTGGCAATTTTAACAACTGGACTGAAGGTATCCTCATAGTCAATCCCATATCGTTGTTTGAATCCCTTAGCAACAAGACGGGCTTTGTAACGATCAACAGACCCATCAGCTCTGCGCTTTACTTTGTAAACCCATCGACAGTCAATAACATTGGTGCCTACCCGCGGAGGAACAAGTCTCCACGTTTGATTATTCTGAAGAGCTCGAAATTCTTCATCCATGGCTGCTTTCCAGAGTGGGTCATCCAGGGCAGCCTGCAAATTAACAGGTTCATCTGTAGTAGTGGACAAGAGCCATCGTACCGTGCCGTCAGTATATTATTTGGGGCGACGAGGCCGCTGCGAAACACGTGTGGCAGGAGGACGCACGAGAGACAGCGGCGCAGAGGATCCACCCTGGCCAGCATCGGATCCGGCCGCATGTGCTGCATCTGACGCAGCAGGGTCCGCATTTGATCCTGTGGGCGAGTGTGTGCCAGACGAGGGAGAAGACGCCGACACAGAAGATCCAGGCGACGTGCTGCTCCCGCTGTCGCTGGCAGTCGCGGCGGGCGACTGGCGCACTGACGCAGGCGATGATTGGCGCGCAGAGGCTGTCGGCGTCCGATCCGAGGACGCAGGATCCGAGGAGGATCGCACCGATCCCGAGGAAGATCCTGTGCTGTTTGTCCCTGTGGCTGTTATTTCATGTGAAGAACCGTTTGAGCTGGTTTGAGCACCGTTGTCAGTCAGATTTTCTGGGGCATCCGAATTTGGACCTGTAGTAATCTGTGGAGCATCAAGAGGAACACTGGAACCAGGATTAGCAGTATGATTATTATCATCATGTAGATCATCAATTATAACGTTCCCATGCTCAAAATTATGCAAAGAAGGATCAAGTAAAAGAATGGCTTTGCGGAGCAGAGCTCCAGCATTTGGATGCAAATTCTGAAAGGGGAAGACTGCCTCGTCAAAGACAACATCTCTGGAAATATAGACACGGCCTGTGTTAACCTCAAGACATTTAACCCCTTTATGGCGAGGACTATAACCAAGGAAGACACATTGTGTAGAACGAAAGCGAGCTTGCGTTTATTGTAGGGACGCAAGTTGGGCCAACAAGCACATCCAAACACACGAAGAGACTTGTAGTCTGGCTTTGTTCCTAAGAGACGATGAACAGGCGTGTCATTGTTGATGACTTTGCTAGGCAGCATATTGATGAGATAGGTGGCAGTGAGAAAAGCTTCATCCCAAAATTTTAAGGGCATATGTGCATGAGCAAGAAGAGCTAGACCAACTTCAACAATGTGACGATGCTTTCTTTCGGCAGCACCGTTTTGTTGATGTGCATGAGGACAAGAGACATGGTGTGAGATGCCTTGGGATTGAAAAAGAGAATTTAACTTCTCATATTCTCCACCCCAATCTGACTGAACAGTAAGAATCTTGGTGTTAAGTTTGCGTTCAACAAGCTTTTGAAAGTTAACAAAGGCAGAATAGGCATCAGATTTTTTCTTAAGCAAATAAATCCACGTAAACTTGCTATAATCATCAATGAAGCTTACATAGTAATCATGGCGACCCACAGAGGTAGGCGCAGGATCCCATACATCAGAGAAAACTAACTGAAGGGGAGCAGTGGATACACTTGTGGATATAGGATATGGCAATTGATGACTTTTAGCTTGCTGACACGAATCACACACTGACTCTAAACTGGACTCCTTGACAATATGAAGTTTATTCTTGCTAATAATCTGTCTAACTATGGCTAGAGACGGATGCCCTAGACGACTGTGCCACGTTGCTTGTGAGGGCTTGGCGGCAACACATGCATGCTTGGAGAATGAAGAAGACATCAATGAAGATATGAGTGGGTAAAGCCCACCCACACAGCGCCCTCTATGAAGAATTCTCCGCGTGACCTGATCCTTGATCAAAAAGAAAAAGGGGTGAAACTCAATGAACACACGATTGTCAAGGGTAAACCGATGGACAGACAAAAGATTTTTCGATGCATGTGGAACATGTAGGACATTGGTGAGATGAAAATTTTGTGCAGGGGTACGAACAATTGAATGACCAACATGTGAAATAGGCATACCATGACCACCGGCGGTGTTGACCCTATCAGTGCCACGATACTTGTCCCGGACTATCATGTTGTTGAGTTCACTGGTGATATGATGAGTGGCACCACTGTCCTGGTACCAGTTGGTGTCCACACCATAGGAGGCGATATGGGCTTCCTTGTCGTCGGAGTCGTCATCATCATCCTGAAAACGCCACCAGCAGTCTTTGGCAGCATGACCCTCTTTGTTGCAGATTTGGCAGGTGGTGTTCACCCATGGCGTAGTGCGACGCCTTCCACGTCCACGTCCACGGCCCCCGCCAGGAGGTGCACGCCCGCCACCGCGTCCTTGACGCGGCTGTCGATCATCACGACGATCGTCGCGCCTATCCTCCCTGCGCGCGTCACGGCGATCGTAGTCACCGCGATCACCGCGGTCACCGCGGTCACCATAGTCACCGCGAGACCGGTTGTTGTAGCGTCCGCGTCCGCCACGTTGAGTGTAGTTGGCGGAAGTCTCAAACTCAGAGGCAGCAGGACCACCAAGCAGCTCACGGCGTTGGTCATAAGCCCGAAGCCGGGCATAGAGCGAGGGGAGCGTGAGCGGCGTGGTAACCGCGCCGAGGGCGGCAACCAGCGCATTGTAGGGCGCCCCAAGACCTGCCGGGATGAAGGATATGTGCTCGCCGGGTGCGGATGGGCTCGCCGGCGGCAGCAAGGGCATCAACGATGCGTTGTATCTTGGTGAGGAACGCATCAGTAGACATCTGTAATTTCTTGGTGTTTGCCAGTTCGATCCGTAAGTTCGTGACTTCGGTCTGACACTGCGAGGCAAACATCTCCTCAACCGCCTGCCAGACACCGGCGGCGGTCTCGATTCTCTGAACGTGAGGCGAGAACCTCAGATCCAATCGACTGAAGGAGATACCCGAGCACAATCTGATCCCGTGAGATCCACGAGTCATAGGCCGGGTTGTTGATTTTCTTGGGAGTTTGATCCGTAGCTTCCTTGTCGGTGGGCGCGACCTCAAGCATCTCCGGCGGAGCAGCATCGCTGCCATCAAGGAGACCGAAGAGGCGAGCGCCCGGATCGGCGGAAGGACTTGGGCTCGCCACCACGTGTAGTTGGCGCGCGTCGGCTTGTCGGACCGGCGGCTGTCCCGGATTGATGGACTGGAACGAGGAGGGCGACGCCATGGAGACGACGACCGAGAGATGATCGGGGCGGCGGCGAGGTAGAGGATGGATCGTAGGGTTTCGGCGATCGGTTTCGTCGGCGAAGAGGCCGGCTCTGATACCATGTAAAAGATCAGGTAGGTTTGATTCTACTCGGATAACCGAGATTGTATTTCTGTCTTGGTTTATATAGGAGTACATCGAGAGGGATAGGGAGAAGTCCTGAATACATACGAGTCTACAACAACCGACTCAAACACTATTTCTAACAGATAGATCCTTCAGGCACTTCTGGAAAAGTAAGATCCCATTAAATATTAAAATTTGGCTTTGAC
>NC_061508.1:104763875-104804856 GCF_022539505.1 Lolium rigidum | reverse complement strand
CAGTGCCTACATTCAGTTCAGTTCTTGCATCTATTATACATCTTGGTTTCTGAAGTCTGATAATACCTCAGTGTGAGTTTCGACAAACAAGGAAGATGAGTGCAGACCTCATCTTCCTAATATGTCTTTTATATGGGTTTGCCATTCATCTTATGTTTTTCTACAATGTGCCACTATTTCATTATACCTCAGGAGGGTGCTCTCATATCGCGTCTTAGACCCAGCCCTGTTGTTTAGTATCTACCTACCTACTACATGGTATTTATCCGCCATTCCAAAGTAAATTGCTTGAGTGCTACCTTTAAAATTCCATCATTCACCTTTGCAATATATAGCTCATGGGACAAATAGCTTAAAACTATTGTGGTATTGAATATGTACTTATGCACTTTATCTCTTATTAAGTTGCTTGTTGTGCGATAACCATGCTTACGGGGACGCCATCAACTACTCTTTGTTGAATATCATGTGAGTTGCTATGCATGTCCGTCTTGTCTGAAGTAAGAGAGATCTACCACCTTAATGGTTGAAGCATGCATATTGTTAGAGAAGAACATTGGGCCGCTAACTAAAGCCATGATTCATGGTGGAAGTTTCAGTTTTGGACATATATCCTCAATCTCATATGAGAATAATAATTGTTGCCACAATGTTATGCATTAAAGAGGAGTCCATTATCTGTTGTCCATGTTGTCCCGGTATGGATGTCTAAGTTGAGAATAATCAAAAGCGAGAAATCCAAAATGCGAGCTTTCTCCTTAGACCTTTGTACAGAGCGGCATGGAGGTACCCCATTGTGACACTTGGTTAAAACATATGTATTGCGATGATCCGGTAGTCCAAGCTAATTAGGACAAGGTGCGGGCACTATTAGTATACTATGCATGAGACTTGCAACTTGTAAGATATATTTACATAACTCATATGCTTTATTACTACCGTTGACAAAATTGTTTCATGTTTTCAAAGTAAAAGCTCTAGCACAAATATAGCAATCGATGCTTTCCTCTTTGAAGGACCATTCTTTTTACCTTTATGTTGAGTCAGTTCACCTATCTCTCTCCACCTCAAGAAGCAAACACTTGTGTGAACTGTGCATTGATTCCTACATACTTGCATATTGCACTTGTTATATTACTCTATGTTGACAATTATCCATGAGATATACATGTTATAAGTTGAAAGCAACCGCTGAAACTTAATCTTCCTTTGTGTTGCTTCAATACCTTTACTTTGATTTATTGCTTTATGAGTTAACTCTTATGCAAGACTTATTGATGCTTGTCTTGAAGTACTATTCATGAAAAGTCTTTGCTTTATGATTCACTTGTTTACTCATGTCATTACCATTGTTTTGATCGCTGCATTCATTACATATGTTTACAAATAGTATGATCAAGGTTATGATGGCATGTCACTTCAGAAATTATCTTTGTTATCGTTTTACCTGCTCGGGACGAGCGAGAACTAAGCTTGGGGATGCTGATACGTCTCCGACGTATCGATAATTTCTTATGTTCCATACCACATTATTGATGATATCTACATGTTTTATGCACACTTTATGTCATATTCGTGCATTTTACGGAACTAACCTATTAACAAGATGCCGAAGAGCCGGTTCTTGTTTCTGCTTGTTTTTGGTTTCAGAAATCCTAGTAACGAAATATTCTCGGAATTGGACGAAATCAACGCCCAGGGTCCTATTTTTCCACGAAGCTTCCGGAAGACCGAAAGGGATATGAAGTGGGGCGACGAGGCGCCGCCACCATAGGGCCGCGCGGCCAGAGGGGGGCCCGCGCCGCCCTATGGTGTGGGCCCCTCGTCAGCCCTCCGACTCTGCCCTTCCGCCTACTTAAAGTCTCCGTCGCGAAAACCCCAAAACGAAGAACCACGATACGGAAAACCTTTCAGAGACGCCGCCGCCGCCAATCCCATCTCGGGGATTCGGAGATCTCCTCCGGCACCTCGCCCGAGAGGGGATTCATCTCCCGGAGGACTCTTCACCGCCATGGTCGCCTCCGGAGTGATGAGTGAGTAGTTCACCCCTGGACTATGGGTCCATAGCAGTAGCTAGATGGTTGTCTTCTCCTCATTGTGCTTCATTGTTGGATGTTGTGAGCTGCCTAACATGATCAAGATCATCTATCTGTAATACTATATGTTGTGTTTGTCGGGATCCGATGGATAGAGAATACTATGTTATGTTAATTATCAAGTTATTACCTATGTGTTGTTTATGATCTTGCATGCTCTCCGTTATTAGTAGAGGCTCTGGCCAAGTTTTTGCTCTTAACTCCAAGAGGGAGTATTTATGCTCGATAGTGGGTTCATGCCTCCATTGATACCGGGACAGAGTGATGTAAAGTTCTAAGGTTGTGTTGTGTCTGTTGCCACTAGGGATAAAACATTGATGCTATGTCTAAGGATGTAGTTGTTGATTACATTACGCACCATACTTAATGCAATTGTCCGTTGCTTTGCAACTTAATACTTGGAAGGGGTTCGGATGATAACTCTGAAGGTGGACTTTTTAGGCATAGATGCAGGTTGGATGGCGGTCTATGTACTTTGTTGTAATGCCCAATTAAATCTCACTATATTTATCATGACATGTATGTGCATTGTTATGCCCTCTCTATTTGTCAATTGCCCGACCGTAATTTGTTCACCCAACATGCTTTTATCTTATGGGAGAGACACCTCTAGTGAACCTGTGGACCCCGGTCCATTCTTTTATACTGAAATACAAATCTGTCGCAATACTTGTTTTTATCGTTTTCTTTGCAAACAATCATCTTCCACACAATACGGTTAATCCTTTGTTATAGCAAGTCGGTGAGATTGACAACCTCACTCGTTTCGTTGGGGCAAAGTACTTTGGTTGTGTTGTGCAGGTTCCACGTTGGCGCCGGAATCCCTGGTGTTGCGCCGCACTACATCCCGCCGCCATCAACCTTCAACGTGCTTCTTGGCTCCTCCTGGTTCAATAAACCTTGGTTTCTTTCTGAGGGAAAACTTGCTGTTGTGCGCATCATACCTTCCTCTTGGGGTTCCCAACGAACGTGTGAGTTACACGCCATCAAGACTCCCCTTGCAGAAATCCTCTTTCTCCCCGGCAACGGCGCCAGAAAATCTTGATGGTGCTCCGGTGATAGCGTCAGACAATCTTGTTGAGCGTTGTTGTGGAAGCGGTTGGGAAACCCCAAGAGGAAGGTGTGATGAGCACAGCAGCAAGTTTGCCCTCAGTACAAAACCAAGGTTTAGGGTGTGTTCGGTTTGGGGATGGGGTGGAACGGAATGGAACCGTTCCGCACCCAGAGCCCGTTCCTGCGTTCGGTTGCAAACTGGAATGGAATGAAGTGGTTCCTCCAAATGGAATACTCCCTCTAGATCCGAATGAAGTGGTTCCTCCGATTCGGCCGGACGAGGTGGAACGAGTGACTCGTCACACGCTAATTAATTAAGTTTAGCAATAATTAACCAAGTTTAGCAATAATTAATCAAGTTTAGCACTACTTAATCAAGTTTAGCAAATAATTAATCGAGTTTAGAATAATTAATCAGGTGATTATCTCACCCATTCCATTCCATTCTCATCCCATTCCAAAACCGAACACAAGGATGGAACCGTTCCGTGACAATTTTTTTGTCCAAACCGAACACAGGGATGGAACGGTTCCGTGCCAGTGGAATGGAATGCATGGTTCCATTCCATTCCACTCCATTCCGAAACCGAACACACCCTTAATCCACCAGTAGGAGAAAGGCGTGACTTCTGAAGGTGTTGCTAGCTGACTAGTGGCAGGGTGCACTACCGGCGTCAGCAACAATGTCGAACCTGCACACAACACAACCAAAGTACTTTGCCCCAACTTGCAGTGAGGCTGTCAATCTCACCCGTTTTCTGAACACAAAGGACTAGACGTATCGAGTGGAAAGAGATGTTTGCAGTAATTAAAGAGAACAGGAATTGCAATAAGTAAACAGAACGGTATTGCAGTGGTTGAATTTATCAGTGTAAAAGAAAGGACCGGGGTCCACAGTTCACTAGAGGTGTCTCTCCATAAAGATAAATAGCATGTTGGGTGAATAAATTACAGCTGGGCAATTGACAGAATATCAATCATACATGACAAGATGATTACTATGAGATTTGATTGGGCATTACAATATAATACATAGACCGTAATCCAACTGCGTCTATGACTAATAATCCACCTTCCGGTTATCGTACGAACCCCTTTCAGTATTAAGTTGCAAGCAACAGATTATCGCATTAAGTAATGTGTGTAAAGTAAACAACATAATTACCCTCGGATAAAACATTGTTGTTTTCTCCCTAATAGCAACAACACATCTACAATCTTAGAAGTTATTGTCACTCTCCCAGATTACTAGAGGCATGAACCTACTATCGAGCATAAATACCCCCTCTTGGAGTCACAAGCATCTACTTGGCCAAAGTATCTACTAGCAACGGAGAGCATGCAAGATCATATATAACATATGACATGAATATATAATCGACCTCAACATAGTATACAATATTCATCGTATCTCAGCAAACACAACATGTAGGATTACATAAGGATGATCTTGATCATGTAGGACAGCTCACAAGATCTATACATGAAGCATAAATTGGAGAAGACAACCATCTAGCTACTGCTATGGACCCATAGTCCAGGGATGAACTACTCACGCATCACTTCAGAGGAGGGCATGGCAATGTAGATGCCTCCAGCAATGATTTCCCCCTCCGACAGGGAGCCAGGAAGAGCTTCAGAACCCCCTGAGATGGGTTCTGCGATGGCGGCCGCGATGGAACTTTTCGTGGATGGAGGCTCCCGGGTATCCAGGGTTTTCCCGAGATCGTGAATAAATAGGCGGAGGATTTAGGTCGGTGGGGTGCCTGGGGGCCCACACCACCCCTAGGCGCGGGCCACACCCAGGTCGCACCATGGGGTGGTCTGGCCGCCCTGTGGCACCACTTCGTCCCCCCTCCGAACTTCATCTTCGTTTCGGTAAAATATTGACTTCGGCTTTTGTTTCGTCCAATTCCGAGAATATTTCTTGTACAACTTTTCTGAAATACAAAAATAGCATAAAACAGGGAACTGGCACTATGGCAGCTTGTTAATAGGTTAGTGTCGGTAATCATGTAAAAGTGCAACGAAGTGTAAGCAAAACATATATGAATTGGTGTAAAAGAAGCATGGAGCATCAAAAATTATAGATACATTTGAGACGTATCACCCACCAAACCCACAAACCCGGACGATTCGACGTGCTCCACCTAGCTTGCCACCCACCAACACACGCCACCGCGGTCTTGAAGCCATCCTCGCCATCAAGTTGTCGTCACCGGAGCAGGGCCTAGACGTAGAGACGAGAGGCAGCCGGGTCGGGGATAGCAGTGCCTCAGTCGCGCGGGAGGGAACTACCTCCACCGCCTTCGCGGTAGCCGACCAGACAAGGCATCGAATTCAAACCAGGCCACCCGCACTCGATGGCCGCTCCCCTCCTCGGTTGTATTGCTTTCAGGAACATCTTTTTTTTGACACAAAAACAGTGGGGAAGGTCCCCGCTGTGTCATTTTTATATTTTTTAAAGAAATTAATATATACAGGGTGTGGGTCAGGACTGTTCATAAAATGTCTATCCAGTCCTGCATCCCCTCTTTCAAACCTGGTCTAACTCTATGTCTTATAGCAGATATAGATTCTCTAGAAAAAAGCAAAACATCTATCTGAATCTAAAGTCTTGTCATAAAAAATAGTAGAATTTCTTTGATTCCAGATGCTCCAACACCCTGCTATCATAAGTTTCTTGAAAAAAAATTTGAGGGATGTTTTCTTTGCTTCCATTATCATCTCAATAATATTCAACTTTGTATCCCATTCTTCTCCAATTTCCACCAAAAATTCTGACTGAAGTCACATTGGAAGAAAAGATGCATCATGCTTTCAGGTGATTCATCTTCACACAGGACACATTTTTTATTCCCCGCAAAGAAAAAATTTCTGATCATTTGTACTTTTGTGTTTAATATGTTCTGTATAAGAAGCCAGAAAAAGAATTTATGCTTTGGTAGGCATGCTGATTTCCAAATCCACTTAAAGGGAGATGGTGCAATAGGGGCATTAACCAGAGCCAGATAAACCTTTTTGGAGGAATACCTTTCACCACCCCTTGAGAAAACCCATTTATCATGTCTAGTTGTACTATCGAAGTTCAAACTGTTTAGCTCCTGAGAGCTCATCACATTGTTGTACAGCAATCAGAGATAAAGGGAGGTTAAACATACTGAAAATATTTTCATGTGTTGTACTGTATGCCTCATAGATATTAATATTATCTTTCTTGGTGAAGGAAAAGAGGTGTGAGAATTTATCCTTTAGTGTGATATCTTTCCATTTATCATTCCGTAACATTATACTGTTGCCTCTGCCAGGGGAATAATTTGTGAGTTGTTTAAATTCTGGGATTAATGAAGTGCAATCACCGCCACCAGAAAGAACGTCTTGATGAGTTTGCCAATGGGAGTGCTCCATTTTGATAGTAAGCTTGCCAGATCAAATTTACCCAGGGCATGTCATGCCTATTATAGAATTTATACAAATTCTTTATCTACAAAGCTTTGTTCTGCTTTCTTAGATCCAGCACACCAAGCCCATCTGCACTTTTGGGGAGACATATTTTCTTCCAGCTTGCCAAACATTTTCCTTTTTTGTTTATCTCCTTTCCATGCCATCGAAAATGCCTACTAACTTTCTGTATATGGTCCAGATTTGTATTGTGTACTTTGATAGCACACATCATGTTTGATAGACCAGATAATCTTTTATCAACTTTGCAGATCATGGGAATTAAATCATCAACCCTTGGTCTAGTAGTTTCCATTGGCAACCCCAAATAAGTAAAGGGGATGGATTCTCTTTTGCAGCCAAATTGGTTTGCTAGCTCCTAACATCTCTCAGAGCTTATATTAACTGGTACCATGGAGGATTTATGGTAATTAATTTTTTAGGCCAATGGAAATAGATAAATTGAGTAGAATTTCCTTCAGACTGTTTAGTTGCTCCATATCAGCAGGCACAATGAGAGGTGTGTCATCTGCATACTGTATGATAGGGTAGTATTGTCCATATGAATTATCAATAGGGTGGCTAATAATTCCTTCATGCCAGGCATAATTAATGATAGTTTGAAGCAATTCAGCAGTGGCAACAAAAAGTAGAGGAGATAATAGGTCACCTTGTCTTACTCCCCTTTTGCATATAATATTGTTCCCTAACACTGCATTAAGTACAACAGATGTAGATGCAGTGGTGAGAATATTATATATCCAGCTAATAAATTTTTCACTGAAACCCAGATGTTTTAACATGGATATAATAGCAGAGTACTCCAGAGTATCAAATGCCTTTTCAAAATCTAGCTTCAATATAACAATTTTCTTCTTTGATTTGTTGCATATGTGAAGATACTCAAATACCCAGGACAGACAATCTTGTATGGTTTTATTTTTAATGAAACCATATTGATTTTGGTGGAGTATAGGGATGATGACCTTTTGTACTCTGTTGGCAATGATTTTGGTGATCACTTTGAGTGCCATACTTGCCAGTGAGATTGGCCTGTAATCTGATGTTGTCTCTGGATTTTTTTTTTGGAATCAATACAATAAAAGCAGTATTCAGGCTTTCTAGTTTCAGGAACATCTCATCACTCCAACCACCGCATCTGAGTGCAGTGTGCCACCATGTGCCCCTTCCTAGTTTGAAACGTATGAATTAAACTACAATAATGTGAATCGACTGGAAATTTATATTATTTATTTAGCTAATTTTTATGCATCACGGCTTGTGCAAAAAAAAATTGAATGTGCCCACCCTTAATTTTTTTTCTGCGTCCGCTACTGAGTAACATGTCATATGTTACTAATCTAAGTTACTCCCACTATGACAAGCCAAAGCAACGCAAGCTGATAGGATGGAATTGTGTGTGGAAGAGCTCGAGCCGCCCGGTGATTCGTTCGTTTGAGGGTGCATGTGTGTGCATGGGTGGGCCCAGCGACAGGCACACTGCCCTACCCAAACAGATCCACTCTAGATTTGGCTTTCAGTAATAAAGCCCAGTGGATCACATCACAGAATAGCGACCACAGGCCGGGCACTAACTCGATCACCAGCCAGTCAGCCACTTGTTCTTCCACGCGATCCATCTTTTGTGATGCCCTTTGTGTAATTCCTTTCTTGCTACTGTCTGCATACAGTAGTATTTCAGGATTAATATTCAGGTTTTCAGAGATCAAACTATCGTTTTCTGAACGACTGTTCTTCTTTCAGATAGCCATGATACACATGCTGACCTTGCTCCCCGGTTGCCAGAATCCTCAAACTCGCCATGATCGATCTCCTGCTAGTCGCTGCAGCTGTGACACAGGACAGGCTAACAACGACGCCAGCTGGGCGTTGCTTGCCCTTTCTGAAATCTAGCTGGGTATATAAATGTAACACTACTGCTCGTACCCAACAAGCTACTGACGATCGATCAGTATCCACTACGTAGTAAACATGAGTAGGGGTCGCCCCTGAGATGCATGTATGCTCTTCAGACAAACGTCTCGGTCGACAGCAGCGGAGATCCATCGATCAATCAATCTATCTATCTCTCGATCGGGTGAAGAGAAAATGTGCGCTAGCTCGCGCGACCGCTAAGCTAGCTGCATGCCACTTGACGACGCTGACGATGCATATGGCCGGCCCGGCGTGCCGGTGTCGGCAGCCACGTACTCTTAAATCCCCTGTGGCCCGGCAGGGGTCCATGAACTTGAGCCAGCGGTGCCACTCCGTCAGTGAGGCGTTGCTGTCTACTCCATGTGTGATTAAGCAGCTGTTGCACAGTATGAGCTTCATGGTACCAGTGTCATCCTGTGCATCGGACTATCAGTAGCATGCTCACACAAATGTTCATGAGAGCTCCTCCTAGTCCTGAGCTAGATGGCTGGTTAGTCTAGGTATACACGTGGATGTGTTGCCGAACACATAGAGTTCCTGCAGCTATTGCTAAGCCTGTAGAAAAGAAGACAATATGTCACCACAAGCTACTGCTAGCAGTGGTCTTGATTCCAGCATTGAGGCAGGAGGTGTTGAGTAGATGCGCAGTCGCTCCGCGTCGCCCCCGCGGCGACAGGGGCGACCCCTCCTCCTCCCCGCCTCAGCCCTCCTCCCCTGCCCCTCCCCGCTGCCGCCGCCGGCGTGAGCCGCCGGGCAAAGCCCGCGCGGTGCCGGCGGCGGTGGCTCCTCTCGGCGCGAGCCGCCGCGGGCCTCGCGGGGCGGTCCGCAACGGCGTCGGCGCCTCCTCCTCCGGTCGGCGCGGGGCGTGCCACCGGATCCCGGCTTGGTGGCGGCGCGGCACGGCGGCCCAGCCGGTGGCCGGCGCGACCTTGACACCGGGGCGGCCGCGGCCATGGGTGGCGGCGGCGGGCCCGGATCCGGGCCGGCGGGCCTAGGTCCGGGCCCCATCCGGGCCTTCGCGGGTTGGAGGGCTAGATGCGGCCGGAGCTGCAGGGTGCGGTCTCCTCCCTGGCTAGCTGTGCTGGTGGCCGGCGCTGGGGCTGCTTCGGCGTCCGGCGCGGCCCGAAGCCCTGTTCTAGCTGCAGATGTCCATTGGCAGGGGCTGGGATATCTTGCACGGTTCTCTCGAGATTGCTCCGCTTGATAGAATCTGGGTTCGATAGCTGTGTGGGCGGCGCTTCATCGGAGTGGCGTCGATTCTCGTCGTCACAAGTTGCTTGATTTCCCGGCCGGCCGTGACGCTCGTGGGGACGATGCGTTCGGAGTTGCGCCCGAAGGACCGGTTGGTCCGCGAGGTTTGGCCTCGCAGGGACGCTAGCGTGCGCGACGGTGTGTCCGCGAAAGCACCGCAAGGCTACGGCCATTGCCGGCCACGGCGACGTCTTTGGAGGTCGTTCACCTTGTTGGAGGGTGGCCATGACACACGTCCCGCCGCCGGTTGCCTCCCCTAGGGCACCGTCTACGGCCTTGCCGACTTGCGTTCTCTCCGAGGTCCTCCTCGGGATACCTCTAGTCGATGCCCCGCGTCTTGCCGTTATCGGCTTCATATATACGGTGTTCCTCCGGCTTGCGCGGCCTCTCTCGTGCCTAGGGTGGCCGTCGGAGAGTGCGTCGTGGCACCGGAGGACAACGGTGGTTCTAAACAGCCGGTGGCTGTCCCGATGGCAGGTGCAAAGCCTTTGGTTTTCCTTGGGGCGGGGTTAAGACTTCCGCGAAAGCATTGCACGGCTCCCCTGTGCCGACAACGGCGACGCTCGTGAGCGCCGTTCCCCTTCTTGGAGGCGTTGTCGTGAAGTTCTTCCCCCTTTGAACTCTGGAGGATCGTATGCTCACTTGCGCCGTTAGCCAGCTCCCTCGGTGATGGTGGTCCTCTGCATGGTGGCCTTGTGCCGATTCAGTTTGGTGCGGCTCCATGGAGTGGCGGCTCGTTGCTTGAAGTTCTAGCCGAGCTGTCGATGTTTAGCTGTAGTCTTGGGCGCCCTTGTATCTTGGTTTAGGCTATAGCTTTGCATCACTTGTGCTTGTATCGTTAGCTGGTAACCCCAGTTTTGCTTTCTTTTTCTTTTCTTCGGTTGTTTCGTTGTATCGTTGTACGCCTGGCCGGTTGATGGCTTTGTTAATTCAAAGTCGGGCTCGTGGAGCCTTCTGTTTAAAAAAAAGGCAGGAGGTGTTTCAGTCTCCCACTCCACCTCCATGTGTCCTTCTCCCTCGATCTCTGACTCTCTCTGTTCCTCGGTGGTTGTTTTCAGGTAACTGAATGCGGTCAAGCATTGAGTACTACACTTTGCAGTGGGGGTCGTCGTCCTCCATGCTTGCGTGTAGCTTCCGGCGCCGCAGCCCGCCGTTGCTACGCCAGTCAGACAGACAGGCTTCTAAATGTGAAACTCTTGCCTGATCAGCCCCGAGATCGCCTGATTTGACACTTCATTAGTTCTTTGCCAGATTCGCTGGTTCATTACTTAACGCCGCCGTACGCCGGCCGGTGAGATTTGCTTTCGGTACAGCTCACGTCGATCTGCTGCTACCTCTGGCTTAATTAGTTGGTACTGGCGATTTGGAGCGCTGATCATGGATGGAAGGAACTATAGCTTCCTGATTAAGTACGACTCGTATACCCTATTACCCTACGCCTCCTCCTTGAAAAAAAAATCAAAGATCGATGACGATGTCGTGCATTAAAACAGCTGCCGAACGGATTTAAGTGCCAGTCCGGCCAGCTCGGCATAGTATGTCCTTGTATGCCTCTCCCAGGGGCAACTCTGACCCATTTTCCCTTTCATAGACTAACATTTTGACACATAAATTCATTAAGATTCATCAAATAATTTTTAAAAAAGTCATAGTTCAAATTTAAAATTGAAAGTTAACTATGCCGAGCATCCATCAAAGCACAGAAACTACGAAAAAATAACACATAGTTCACAAAACGCACCACATAGGACACTGAATGACCATATGCATGACGCCGGGTTAAGCGACAAGATGTTTTCACGAACTTGTTCGTATCAAGCCTCCGACTTCTAACCCATAAGGGTTGTGTCGGCCAACATGATCTGAGACTCCTTGCAAGACATATACTTGCTATGTATCCGTTTCCACAGTCAACTTTTCGGTTGCAACCCTTTTCGTCTCAAGTGCAAATGTGTTCTTCTTAATGGCCACCCTTGTCCTTCTCAATCTTTCATCCGTCTTTGGCTTCCTAAAATTATTTCTCTTTCCACTTTCAACCTACTTGTTGCTCAACATTTCGGCCAAAGATTCCGCTAGCCTTGATGAACTTGCATGCAGCTTTGTAGCCAATATACTTGGTGGTGCCGGAGCAGCTTGTGCTGCGGCCCTCTCCGGCCTTGCCTCCTTAGCATCTGCGAATGGTGAGAAAAAAATAGCGGCTTCTCCTGTAGCACCAAGAAGCAAAGTATCACCTCCATTGAAGAGGAAAGATGTAGGGGACCCCCTATCGCTCGCTTCAAGCTAGCCCGGTCGCTCACCCGCAGCTAGGAAGGAGCGCTCTAGTTGCTTCCGTAGCTGGGACGACTGGCCCAAGCGACCTTCGACATGCACGCACGGCCAGCGAGTGAGCATGCATACCATATGCATGTCCCCGACGAGCCATACACATACAATAAGGAAAAAAGGGTACTAAAGCTCTTTTACAAAAAATGTCCATGATTTTTTAAAAATTTGAATTTTGGAAATTGTTCACTCAGTAAAAAGGTTCATATTTTAGAAATTATTCACTCGATAAAAAGTTGAATTTTTATAATTATTTTTAAAAATCTTCTCTCATTTCAAAATTTTCAAAAAAAATGGTTGAAACTTTAAAAAATGTTCAGCATCTATAAAGGTCCCAATTACAAAAACGTTATATTCCAAAATTGTTCATAATTTTTAAAGTTTCAAATGATTTTTCACTTGATAAAAAATTACACAAAGTTAATGAAGTTAAAAAAATGATTTCAAAACATTGTTCACAAGTTCAAAAATGTTCACCGGTTAAAAATTGTTCACTAGTTCAAAGTTTCTCAAAAAAATATCATGATTTAAATAATGTTCAAGGATTCGAAAATGTTAATTGTTTCAAGAAAATTACGGTTTCAAAAAATGAAACAGAAAAGAAGGAAAAAACGAAGAAAAAAACAGATGCGTTAAAGGGGAAAAAAAAGACATACACGTTCGTACCTGCTTGCCTGCCAGCGATGCCCTAATGGGCCGCTGCGTGCTATCGTGTCTGACGCGGGCTAGCGCTAATCCAGCTTGTTACCGGCGATAGATAATGGGGAGCGCCTATAGGCCGTCTTAAGCGGAGCAGAAAATTTTCTCCACTCAGGCTGGCGTCGGTAGGAACTTATGGGCTCGGCCCGTTTAAGCCTTTTCCTTTTTTTTTAGTTTAGATTTGAAAATCCGAAATAAAATTCAAAACGGAACAAAATTTAAAACGGAACAAAATTCAAAATCGAACAAATTAAAAACCCAAAAAATTAAAGAATAAAGAATTTTATATGGAACAAAATTCATATTTGAACAAATTTTCAATTCGAACAAATTTTAAATTTGAACAAATTTCAATTTCGAACATCTTTCGAATTCGAACAGCTTTCAAATTTAAACGAATTTATAATATGAACATTTTTAAAATCAGAACAAAAAATAAATCTGAACAAATTTCGAAATCAGTAGGAAAAACCGAAAATAAACCATCGAAAACTGAAAAAGCTAGGAAAACTCAGAAAAAATCGAAAAACAAAGAGAAAAGCCCGTACGTGGTAAGCGCGGCCGGCCCAGCCCATCCGTCGCTTGAGCGGGAGCGATTCGCTCCCGCAGCAGGCGGCGAATAGGGGTTTACTATCTAGAGACTAACCTTCGCGAAGGGAAACATCCTCCCGCAAAACGTACGAGAAACCAACACGTGTCAATCTAAAAAAAGCGCCCCGCGCGTACGCTCCGCGCCCAGGTACACGCTCTCGGCGATTTGCACAAAAATAACTCAAAACTTAAAGAAAAGTACAGACTGAACCCTCCGGCGAAACTATTTCACCCATCTAACCCTTTTGTGTGGCGCCCCTCCCATCGGCGCCACACATGCCAGTGTGGCGCCCCTCCTGTCGGCGCCACTCTCCCAGCCGACGTGGCGCCCTCGACGCTGAGCTGGTGCGCCGATCCGACGTGGCAGCATGTGTGGCGTCCCTCCCATCGGCGCCACACATGCCAACTTATATCAAGTTTTCGGTCGAAAACATCCAGGGGCTCCGGACGTCTGGGACTTAGCCGTTTTGGCGAGCCTCTACTTGTGGCGTCGATGCCACGGGCGCCACATTAGCATGTGTGGCGCCGACGCCACGGGCGCCACACATCCACTTAAGTGTGGCGCCCACGCCCGCCCCCAGCCCGGCCCTCTCTTTCTCTTCTTTCTCTCCTCTCTTTCTCTCCTCCAACCGCCGCCGCCGGCCGCCTCTCCGCCGCCCCCACCAAATCCTCCACGGATTGGACAGATCTGGCCGACCAAATCCATCCCCATACAATCCTCAAGGTATTCCCCTTCGTTCCCCTTCGATTCATCCAAGATTTGCTCCGAGTTTAATTCGATTTAGCCGTTTTGCCTAGATTGGAAATGTTGGTTGTGTTTGAACCATAGATTTGTATGCATGTGTTTGAACCATAGATTTGTTGGAACCATAGATTGTATGCATGTGTTTGAACCATAGATGTTAAATTTTGCTAGATTGTATGCATTGTATCCAAAGATGTTTGAAATGGCTATGTATGTGTTGAAATGGGTATGTAAGTGTTGAATGTGTATGTAAGTGTTGAATGTGTATGTGTAGGAACCCTAGATATGTATGTATCCTAGATTTGTGGAGGAACCATAGGCATCAAATTTCATGAATGTGTATGTGAAGGAATAACTCATATGGTGTTCTATCCCTAGATATGAATGTATATGTATGTATTTGATGTACTTGTGATGGCTTATTTGGATATATTCTCATGTATGTGTTGCTCATAACATGTTGTATTTGTGTAAACATGTAGGATGGTGTGGCTCCTGGATCAAGAGTACGACAGGGATCACCGGGCTGTTCATATGACGGAGAGGTCAACGGATCTTCACCCTTTGAAGATTCGTTACCATGGCACAGTGGATATACCGTATGACGAGAGGTACATGGAGTTCATCCAGCCTACCGGTCTTCTCCCGTTCATATCCCTTGTAAGCCGTGGGGGGCCGAACATGAACGCCGCGGCACTCACCGCTCTTGTCGACCGGTGGAGGCCGGAGACGCACACCTTCCACTTGAGGGCCGGCGAGATGGCCCCTACTCTCCAGGATGTTTCCATGATCCTTGGACTACCTATTCAGGGCAAGCCACTGTGTATGAACACAGCTTCTGATGGGTGGCGCCAGCAGATGGAGGCGCTTATTGGCAGGGCTCCTCCGGCGCCAGCAAATCCAAAGGAGAGAGTTCCCGCCGGCGCGTCTTTCTCCTGGATCAGGACTAACTTTCGACAATGCCCGGACGGGGCCAACGAGGACACTCGGAGGACGTACGCCCGCGTGTACTTATGGTACATGATTTCGAGGACTCTCTTTCCTGACAGTGGGGGGAAGCTAGCCCATTGGTGTTGGCTGAAGGCGCTTACGGTGTTGGACCACCGGTGGAGTTGGGGAACAGCGGCACTTGCCTACCTCTACCGGCAGGTGATGATTTGTTCTATGTACTATTTTCCTATAGTAGTGTGCTAGACAAAGTACTAACCAAATATCTTATGTACGCAGTTGGACGAAGCTTGTCGCAGGACTGGGAGCGGCGGTATTGGTGGATGCTTGCTCCTACTTTCCGTATGGAGCTGGGACCGCCTATCAGTTGGGCGTCCCAGGGTACTCAACGAGAGGCCATGGCCTCATCACCATGAGAACCTTGATCGGGAGCCGACTTGGGCATACCTTTGGGACAATGTCTCGGAGATGACGAGCGATCCAAAGATCATGTACAAGCAGTACACTGCGGAGTTGGACACTCTTACCGCTGAGCAGGTAACCGATCACTCTTTTGCAATCCTAGTTTTCATTGATTCTACTCGCATGTTGTAAATTCTGAAATATTTGTATGCTGCAGGTGGAATGGGAACCATATGGTACCTACTACCGTATTGGCGCGGGGATGCCTGACCTCAACCACAAGTGCACGGAGGAGGCGCGGTTCTGGCGTATGCGCTGCCCACTCATATGCATGTGGCTTGTTGAATACCACCAGCCGCACAGAGTGATGAGACAGTTTTGGGCTGTATCGGAGTGCCCACCTCGGTGGCAAGACACGGACAAGGCGCTTCATAGGTAAACTTCGGAATCATGCGATGGAAGATTCTTGATAGAAGAGGTAGAATCTAACTTCTTGATTCTGGCAGGCTTGATAGGCAGCGGCAGAGGAAGATCACAAATTGGCCAGTCCATCATAGCGGCCACGTCGCGGCGTTCCAACACTGTTTGGAAGCGACACGGACTGCTGGCCCTGTGGAGATTGTGCCTCACGACTTGGCCGCTTTCAACAACTACCTCCAGTGGTTCCATGAAAACACGCGTATCGAGTTAGTGAAGCACGCGTATGCTGAGCACATCTTGGACGACCCCGTCGAGTTCGATGAGGTTGCGCAAAGCCAGCACGACACCTTTGCTCGCGAGAGGAGATCGACTTCTATTGCTTCCGAGCTGAACTTCGTGGTAATGGATTCTCTCACTAACTAGTACATCATCTAGATTGCCATGTGCTCGCTTAAATTGTGTATGCTATGTTTGTCACAGCGGACGGAGATCACAAAAACAGCTGAGGAGTGCGAGATTATGTGGGAGCAGAGCGGGAGAGATGAAAAGCCTGTCGGACCGTTGCGGCATTTCATTAAGGTATGATCACCAACTTTGAATGTACGCTATTATGTTCTGGTGGCTTTGTAACCATGAGTTCCATGACGCAGAACACTGCACGAAAGATGCGGCGGTTAGCCAACTTGCTAGGTTGTCGCGACACCAAAATTCCTACATCTTCCTCTTCTGAAGAGCCGGAGGTATGGACTATTTTGTTGCTTTCAAACATGTTCTTACTAATTTCAACTTTTGTAATCTCATGTGTTCATGTTTGTGAAGATTCCTGACGACGGCGAAATTTTGAGTCAAAGCATTAGTCGTGGCAAGAAGCAAGCCCCAAGGTCTGCTTACCAGTTGAAGCCAAGGGGCAATGCTCCAAACCGGTACACTCCGGAAGATTATGTCAACCGAGCAAAGAAGGTTGTCATTGAGGAGGATGAGGCGCCGCCGCGGAGATCATCTTTGAGGAGGATGAGGAACGACGAGCCCTTATCTTCGAGAGGAGGAGGAGCAGGAGGAGCAGGGAGGAGCAGCGAGCAACAAGAGCCACGGCAGCGGACGAAGAGGATGGCCGTCCGGAAGCAGCCCGTGAGGACGACACGTCGAGGACGACACTAGGATGTGCTCCGTGTTGTTGTGAACTATATCTTCATAAGTATCGAGTTGTGAACCCTATGTCATTTCGAACCATGTACGTAATGCTACTTGTTGTTTGAATCTACTTGCTATGATGTGAGCTATGAAGTGTTATATGTGTATGTTCTGAAATTGCTACTTGTTGTGTCCAATGTTGTACTCAAAACTGTTGGAGTTTGGTAGGATTTTTCAGGTTTTTAACACAAGTCAATGTGTGGCGCCACACTGCACTGTGTGGCGCCCGCGGCATCAGCGTCACACATGCCAACCTATATCAACTATTGGGTCGAAAACATCCAGGGGCTCCGGACGATAAGTCCTTAGCCGTTTTGGCGAGGCTCTTTGTGTGGTGCCCTTGGCATCGGCGCCACACATGCTAGTGTGGCGCCCGTGACGTCGGCGCCACACATAGAGCCTTGCCAAAACGGCTAAGTCCCAGACGAATTGTCTCACAGTATGTTTTGGGCAATTGTAAGGGCATGTGTGGCGCCGATGGGAGGGGCGCCACACATGCTGCCACGTCGGATCGGCGCACCAGCTCAGCGTCGAGGGCGCCACGTCGGCTGGGAGAGTGGCGCCGGCAGGAGGGGCGCCACACTGGCATGTGTGGCGCCGATGAGAGGGGCGCCACACAAAAGGGTTAGATGGGTGAAATAGTTTCGCCAGAGGGTTGTGCTTTTTTTTCACTTTTAGGTTATTTTTGTGCAAATCGCCCACGCTCTCCTGCCCCGCTCGTACGCCCTCTCCTGCCGCACGTTCCAATCGCGCGAGCACGCGCGAGCCAGGCAAGTACGTACTTCACTTGGAGTGCTGCGTGTGTAAAATCCACTAGCTAGCTAGGTTAGCTAACATACTTGATGATAATTAGCTAGCTAATTAAGTGCATATCAGTTTGTATTTTTTTCTTTCAAAACACAGGTACATATATAGCATGAGTACAAGTACAGTCACGTATATAAGCGAGTACAGTCGCATACACGAGCAAGTACAGCCACACACACTAGCGAGTACGAGTACAAACCATACACACGAGCGAGTACAGTGACGCACATGGGCGAGTATAGTCGCGCAGACGAGCGAGTACAATCGCGCACACGGGCGAGTACAGTCGCGCAGACGACCGAGTACAGTCGCGCACACGGGCGAGTACAGTTGCGCACACGAGCGAGTACATGTACAGAAGTACAGTGACGCATACGAGTAACTACAAATACATAAGTACAGTCGCGCACACGAGGAAGTACTGGTACAGAAGCACAGGTACACTAGCGCACACGAGTAAGTACAGTTACCGAGTAAAGGGAAAAACTGCATCAAATACAAAAAAACAGAAGTACTTATCAGTTGAAGCACAAGTACAGTTAGAAACACACCACGATTACAACTATAGTAGTATTGGAAGTACGGAAAAAAAATATACCTATCAACATGGAATCTAGTTTTGAAGATCTCGACACGAGGGTCTCAAAAGTGAAAACGGTTCTTAATTTAGACTTACGATTCTCAAGATATTTCATTTTAAAAAAACGAATCTAGAAAATAAAGGGAAAAACTGAAACAATGTTGCCCCCTCTGCCTTCTCTATCCTCCCTCATCCCCACATTGGTTCCCCTGGTGACACGTGGCGAGTAGGGAGATCACTTCCCAGAGATTTTCTGGCACCACAGCGCACCACTTGTCGCGTGCGGAGTCAGTTGCATACCTTCGTGAAGGTTGATCTTTTTTTAACGATTTCGGATGAATAGGGATTGCCTAGATAATGCCTGCACGATTTAGATGGACAAACAACGGCAGGTCTCGAGCCCACGATAGCCTAAACTTAGGCTGATGGGCCATTGTGTTTCTGGAGTTTGTTGTAGGAACGTCAAACGAATTCAGCATGGGCTAGTCACGTATTCCACGGCATATGTATTCGTAGGGCTTTATTTGATTTGGAGGCCTCAACATTTCAGCCGAAAATTGTACTGTCCTTACTCTTGGCTGAAGGTTTATTAAATTTATTGGCTCACCAAGAGGAGGTTCATGGCATAGAAGGAGTACGGGTGTGTAAAAATGTACCATCAGTATCACATCTACTTTTTGCGAAAAATTCCTTAATTCTAATGAGCACAGATTTAATTAATGCAACTTCAATGAGACAGGTTTTTGATCAATATTGTGCAAATTCGGTCAGCTTGTTAGTGAAGCAAAATGTAATATATATTTCAGTCCTAATGTGGAGGTTCAATTGAAGGTGGATATCTGCTCCGAGTTAAATGTGATGACAGAAGCTATTTCAGATAAATATTTAGGATTACCAACTATGATTGGAATTGATAGAAGTCACAGCTTCGTTTATCTGCTAGAGAGAATTATAGCAACGCTAAGTGGGTGGGAGGAAAAATTACTTTCAATGGGACCAAAGGAGATTTTGTTAAAGGTTGTCTTACAAGCCATCCCTGTGTTTGCTATGGCGGTTTTAAAAATTCCGAAAAAATTGATAAAGGAGTTGACTGATGCTATTGCTGGTTTTCGGTGGGGGATACAAAAATACAAAAAAAGATGCATTGGTGTGCTTGGTGGAGAATGTGCATTCCAAAGAAGGAGGGAGGTATGGGTTTTAGGGATCTATACTCTTTCAATCGAGCAATGTTAGCAAAGCAATCTTGGAGGCTCTTATCTACCCCTGAATCTTTATGCGCTACAGTACTGATACGTCTCAAACGTATCTATAATTTCTTATGTACCATGCTAGTTTTATGACAATACTCACATGTTTTATATACACTTTACATCATTTTGATGCATTTTTCGGCACTAACCTATTAACAAGATGTCGAAGCGTCAGTTCCTGTTTTCTGCTGTTTTTGGTTTCAGAAATCTTACACAGGAAATATTCTCGGAATTGGACGAAACAACAGCCCATGGTCTTATTTTCCACGGAGCTTTCCAGAACACCGAAGGAGATACGGAGAGGGGCCAAGGCGGCCCCACACCACAAGGCGGCGCGGCCTGGAGGGGGGCGCGCTGGCCTATGGGGTGGGCCCCTCGGCCGCCCTCCCGACTCGCCCTTCGCCTATTTATTCACTCCGTCGCGAAAACCCTAGTACCGAGAGCCACGATACGAGAAAAGTTCCAGAGAAGCCGTCGCCGCCAATCCCATCTCGGGGGATTCAGGAGATCGCCTCCGGGACCCTGCCGGAGAGGGGAATCAACACCGGAGAACTCTACATCATCATGCCCGCCTCCGGATTGATGTGTGAGTAGTTCATCCTTGGACTATGGGTCCATAGCAGTAGCTAGATGGTTGTCTTCTCCTCTTGTGCTATCATGTTTAGATCTTGTGAGATGCCTATTGATACGTCTCCAACGTATCGATAATTTCTTATGTTCCATGCCATATTATTGATGATACCTACATGTTTTATGCACACTTTATGTCATATTCGTGCATTTTCTGGAACTAACCTATTAACAAGATGCCGAAGAGCCAGTTGTTGTTTTCTGCTGTTTTTGGTTTCGAAATCCTAGTAACGAAATATTCTCGGAATTGGACGAAATCAAGACCCAGGGTCCTATTTTGCCACGAAGCTTCCGGAAGACCGAAGAGGAGTCGACGTGGGGCCACGAGGGGCCGCCACCATAGGGCGGCGCGGCCCGAGGTCTTGGCCGCGCCGACCTGTGGTGTGGGGCCCTCGTGTGGCCCCCCACGTTGCCCTTCCGCCTACTTAAAGCCTCCGTCGCGAAACCCACGATACGAAGAACCACGATACGGAAAACCTTCCGGAGACTCCGCCGCCGCCAATCCCATCTCGGGGGATTCCGGAGATCTCCTCCGGCACCCTGCCGGAGAGGGGATTCATCTCCCAGGAGGACTCTACACCGCCATGGTCGCCTCCGGAGTGATGAGTGAGTAGTTCACCCCTGGACTATGGGTCCATAGCGGTAGCTAGATGGTTGTCTTCTCCTCATTGTGCTTCATTGTTGGATCTTGTGAGCTGCCTAACATGATCAAGATCATCTATCCGTAATGCTATATGTTGTGTTTGTCGGGATCCGATGGATAGAGAATACCATGTTATGTTAATTATCAAGTTATTACCTATGTGTTGTTTAGGATCTTGCATGCTCTCCGTTATTAGTAGAGGCTGCGGCCAAGTTGATGCTAGTAACTCCAAGAGGGAGTATTTATGCTCGATAGTGGGTTCATGTCTCCGTGAATCTGGGGGAGTGACAGCAACCCCTAAGGTTATGGATGTGTTGTTGCCACTAGGGATAAAACATTGATGCTATGTCCGAGGATGTAGTTGTTGATTACATTACGCACCATACTTAATGCAATTGTCTATTGCTTTGCAACTTAATACTGGAAGGGATTCGGATGATAACCTGAAGGTGGACTTTTTAGGCATAAATGCAGTTGGATGGCGGTCTATGTACTTTGTCGTAATGCCCAATTAAATCTCATTGTACTTATCATGACATGTATGTGCATTGTTATGCCCTCTCTATTTGTCAATTGCCCGACTGTAATTTGTTCACCCAACATGCTTTTATCTTATGGGAGAGACACCTCTAGTTAACTCGTGGACCCCGGTCCATTCTTTTATACTTGAAATACAAATCTCGCTGCAATACTTGTTCTTTCTTGTTTTCTTGCAAACAATCATCTTCCACACAATACGGTTAATTCTTTGTTACTGACAAGCCGGTGAGATTGACAACCTCACTGTTTCATTGGGGCAAAGTACTTTAGTTGTGTTGTGCGAGGTTCCACGTTGGCGCCGGAATCCCTGGTGTTGCGCCGCACTACATCCCGCCGCCATCAACCTTCAACGTGCTTCTTGGCTCCTCCTGGTTCGATAAACCTTGGTTTCTTTCCGAGGGAAAACTTGTTGTTGTGCGCATCATACCTTCCTCTTGGGGTTCCCAACGAACGTGTGAGTTACACGCCATCAAGCTCTTTTTCTGGCGCCGTTGCCGGGGAGATCAAGACACGCTGCAAGGGGAGTCTCCACTTCTCAATCTCTTTACTTTGTTTTTGTCTTGCTTTATTTTACTTACTACTTTGTTTGCTGCATTATATCAAAACACAAAAAAATTAGTTGCTAGTTTTACTTTATTGTCTTGTTTGCTATATCAAAAACACAAAAAAAATTAGTATACTTGCATTTACTTTACTTGATTGATCATGTTTCCTTTTAATTTTACCACAAAGAACATACCGGTAGGACGCGGGTCTATAATTGGGAGAAACAATATAGAAGAATTTTTCAGTCATGTTAGTACCGTTGAAGACTTTGAAGATAGACACTTGGTAGAACTTGCTCCTACTTATGAAATTGCTGCTGCCTGCTTTAGTTCGCATGTTGGAAACTAAATTTGTTAATCTCAATCCTATAATCCAACACATGTTTCTTACACTTGGTGATATGGAAGAGGGGGAAAAGAAAGATTTTGTTTTAGAAACCCTTCTTAGAGAATTTGGTGGTCTAGCAAGAGAGGCTAGAAAGGTCTTTGCTAAATTTAATATGCTTGGTTCTCATACTAATTTTGTTGGTCTCCTTGAAAAAATGGACATGGATAGAATAAGGTACACTAATAATACTAATGATGGTGGGGAGATCAAAGCACCAATACCATGTAAACTCCTAGCTATGAATGATGCACTAGAAAATAACTATGCTTAGCTTGTTCCTGAAAATTTGTTCGATGAGAGTAGCAAGCCCAAGACTAATGAAAAGGAGACGCTGAAACTTATGTATCCAATATACTATGCATGGTTGAGAAAACTCCAAACCCCACTTGTAGATGCACCACCCTTTGATAATACTTGATATACACTTTACGCGCCTAGGCTGAAAGGCGTTAAAGAAAAGCGCTTATGGGAGACAAACCATGTTTTTACTACAGCATTTTTGTTTTATATTTGAGTCTTGGAAGTTGTTTACTACTGTAGCAACCTCTCCTTATCTTAGTTTTGAGTTTTGTTGTGCCGCGTAAAGTCTTTGATAGTAAAGTAAATACTAGATTTGGATTACTGCGCAGAAACAGATTTCTTTGCTGTCACGAATCTGGGTCTAATTCTCTGTAGGTAACTCAGAAAATTAAGCCAATTTACGTGAGTGATCCTCAGATATGTACGCAACTTTCATTCAATTTGGGCATTTTCATTTGAGCAAGTCTGGTGCCCTAATAAAATCCATCTTTACGGACTGTTCTGTTTTGACAGATTCTGCTTTTTATTTCGCATTGCCTCTTTTGCTATGTTGGATGAATTTCTTTGATCCATTAATGTCCAGTAGCTTTATTCAATGTCCAGAAGTGTTAAGAATGATTGTGTCACCTCTGAAAATGTTAATTTTTATTGTGCACTAACCCTCTAATGAGTTGTTTCGAGTTTGGTGTGGAGGAAGTTTTCAAGGATCAAGAGAGGAGTATGATGCAATATGATCAAGGAGAGTGAAAGCTCTAAGCTTGGGGATGCTCCGGTGGTTCACCCCTGCATATTCTAAGAAGACTCAAGCGTCTAAGCTTGGGGATGCCCAAGGCATCCCCTTCTTCATCGACAACATTATCAGGTTCCTCCCCTGAAACTATATTTTTATTCCGTCACATCTTATGCACTTTGCTTGAAGCGTCGGTTTGTTTTTGTTTTTGTTTTGTTTGAATAAAATGGATCCTAGCATTCACTTTGTGGGAGAGAGACACGCTCCGCTGTAGCATATGGACAAGTATGTCCTTAGGCTTTACTCATAGTATTCATGGCGAAGTTTCTTCTTCGTTAAATTGTTATATGGTTGGAATTGGAAAATGCTACATGTAGTAACTCTAAAATGTCTTGGATAATTTGATACTTGGCAATTGTTGTGCTCATGTTTAAGCTCTTGCATCATATACTTTGCACCCACTAATGAAGAAACACTTAGAGCTTGCTAATTTGGTTTGCATATTTGGTTTCTCTAGAGTCTAGATAACATCTAGTATTGAGTTTTGAACAACAAGGAAGACGGTGTAGAATCTTATAATGTTTACAATATGTCTTTTATGTGAGTTTTGCTGCACCGTTCATCCTTGTGTTTGTTTCAAATAACCTTGCTAGCCTAAACCTTGTATCGAGAGGGAATACTTCTCATGCATCCAAAATCCTTGAGCCAACCACTATGCCATTTGTGTCCACCATACCTACCTACTACATGGTATTTATCCGCCATTCCAAAGTAAATTGCTTGAGTGCTACCTTTAAAATTCCATCATTCACCTTTGCAATATATAGCTCATGGGACAAATAGCTTAAAAACTATTGTGGTATTGAATATGTACTTATGCACTTTATCTCTTATTAAGTTGCTTGTTGTGCGATAACCATGTTTCAGGGACGCCATCAACTACTCTTTGTTGAATATCATGTGAGTTGCTATGCATGTCCGTCTTGTCTGAAGTAAGAGAGATCTACCACCTAAATGGTTGGAGCATGCATATTGTTAGAGAAGAACATTGGGCCGCTAACTAAAGCCATGATTCATGGTGGAAGTTTCAGTTTTGGACATATATGCTCAATCTCATATGAGAATAATAATTGTTGCCACATGCTTATGCATTAAAGAGGAGTCCATTATCTGTTGTCCCTGTTGTCCCGGTATGGATGTCTAAGTTGAGAATAATCAAAAGCGAGAAATCCAAAATGCGAGCTTTCTCCTTAGACCTTTGTACAGGCGGCATGGAGGTACCCCATTGTGACACTTGGTTAAAACATGTGCATTGCAAAGATCCGGTAGTCCAAGCTAATTAGGACAAGGTGCGGGCACTATTAGTATACTATGCATGAGGCTTGCAACTTGTAGGATATAATTTACATAACTCATATGCTTTATTACTACCGTTGACAAAATTGTTTCATGTTTTCAAAATAAAAGCTCTAGCACAAATATAGCAATCGATGCTTTCCTCTTTGAAGGACCATTCTTTTTACTTTTATGTTGAGTCAGTTCACCTATTTCTCTCCATCTCAAGAAGCAAACACTTGTGTGAACTGTGCATTGATTCCTACATACTTGCATATTGCACTTGTTATATTACTCTATGATGACAATTATCCATGAGATATACATGTTACAAGTTGAAAGCAACCGCTGAAACTTAATCTTCCTTTGTGTTGCTTCAATACCTTTACTTTGATTTATTGCTTTATGAGTTAACTCTTATGCAAGACTTATTGATGCTTGTCTTGAAGTACTATTCATGAAAAGTCTTTGCTTTATGATTCACTTGTTTACTCATGTCATCACCATTGTTTTGATCGCTGCATTCATTACATATGTTTACAAATAGTATGATCAAGGTTATGATGGCATGTCACTTCAGAAATTATCTTTGTTATCGTTTTACCTGCTCGGGACGAGCAGAACTAAGCTTGGAGATGCTGATACGTCTCCAACGTATCGATAATTTCTTATGTTCCATGCCATATTATTGATGATACCTACATGTTTTATGCACACTTTATGTCATATTCGTGCATTTTCTGGAACTAACCTATTAACAAGATGCCGAAGAGCCGGTTGTTGTTTTCTGCTGTTTTTGGTTTCGAAATCCTAGTAACGAAATATTCTCGGAATTGGACGAAATCAAAACCCGGGGTCCTATTTTGCCACGAAGCTTCGGAAGACCGAAGAGGAGTCGAAGTGGGGCCACGAGGGGCCGCCACCATAGGGCGGCGCGGCCCAGGTCTTGGCCGCGCCGACCGATACGTCTCCGACGTATCGATAATTTCTTATGATCCATGCCATATTATTGATGATACCTACATGTTTTATGCACACTTTATGTCATATTCGTGCATTTTCCGGAACTAACCTATTAACAAGATGCCGAAGAGCCGATTGCTTGTTTTCTGCTGTTTTTGGTTTCGAAATCCTAGTAACGAAATATTCTCGGAATTGGACGAAATCAAGACCCAGGGTCCTATTTTGCCACGAAGCTTCCAGAAGACCGAAGAGGAGTCGAAGTGGGTCCACGAGGGGCCGCCACCATAGGGCGGTGCGGCGCGGCCAAGCCTGTGGTGTGGGGCCCTCGTGTGGCCCCCCACGTTGCCCTTCCGCCTACTTAAAGCCTCCGTCGCGAAAACCCTGGGGCGAAGAACCACGATACGGAAAACCTTCCAGAGCCGCCGCCATCGCGAAGCCAAGATCTGGGGGACAGGAGTCTCTGTTCCGGCACCCTGCCGGAGCGGGGAAGTGCCCCCGGAAGGCTCCTCCATCGACACCGCCGCCATCTCCATCAACGCTGCTGCTCCCATGAGGAGGGAGTAGTTCTCCATCGAGGCTCGGGGCTGTACCGGTAGCTATGTGGTTCATCTCTCTCCTATGTGCTTCAATACAATAATCTCATGAGCTTCTTTACATGATTGAGATTCATATGATGATGCTTGTAATCTAGATGTCGTTATGCTAGTCAAGTGAATTTTACTCATGTGATCTCCGGAGACTCCTTATCCCACGTGTGTAAAGGTGACAGTGTGTGCACCGTGTGGGTCTCTTAGGCTATATTTCACTGAATACTTATTCACTGTTATGAATGGCGTAGTGAAGTGCTTATTTATATCTCTTTATGATTACAATGTGTTTTGTATCACAATTTATCTATGTGCTACTCTAGTGATGTTATTAAAGTAGTTTATTCCTCCCGCACGGTGTAATGGTGACGGTGTGTGCATCCGTGTTAGTACTTGGCGTAGGCTATGATCATGATCTCTTGTAGATTGTGGAGTTAATTATCACTATGATAGTATTGATGTGATCTATTCCTCCTACATAGTGTGAAGGTGACAGTGTGCATGCTTGTGTTAGTACTTGGTTTAGTCGTGTTGATCTTTCATGCACTCTAAGGTTATTTAAATATGAACATTGAATTGTGGAGCTTGTTAACTCCGGCATTGAGGGTTCGTGTAATCCTACGCAATGTGTTCATCATCCAACAAGAGAGTGTAGAGTATGCATTTATCTATTCCGTTATGTGATCAATGTTGAGAGTGTCCACTAGTGAAAGTGTAATCCCTAGGCCTTGTTCCTAAATATCGCTATCGCTGCTTGTTTCTTGTTTTACTTGCGTTACTACTGCTGCGTTACTACTTGCTTGTTTACTTGTCCTGGGCAAAGCACTTTTACGGTGCCGTTGCCATTGCTCATATATATTCATACCACTCGTATTTCACTATCTCTTCGCCGAACTAGTGCACCTATTAGGTGTGTTGGGGACACAAGAGACTTCTTGCTTTGTGGTTGCGGGGTTGCATGAGAGGGATAACTTTGAACTCTTCCTCCCCGAGTTCGATAAACCTTGGGTGATCCACTTAAGGGAAACTTGCTTGCTGTTCTACAAACCTCCGCTCTTGGAGGCCCAACACTGTCTACAAGAATAGAAGCTCCCGTAGACATCAAGCACTTTTACGGCGCCGTTGCCGGGGAGGAAAGGTAAAAGGCACTCATACTACGGTCCCGAGTAAAGTAATTTTACGGCGCCGTCGTGTGTGTGCTCGAAGCTATTTCCTTTAGATCCTGCAATTGCATCTTTTTGTTTCTTGTTTACACTAGTTTGGCATAATGGACAACAATGAGCTTCTTATTCTATTTCCTGATTTAAGACATGGATGGTTTGATGCGAAAATTACAAAACCCATGGAACATATTAGCATGAACACTTTGAATACCATTGTTGCTAATGATATGGAAAATTCTAAGCTTGGGGAAGCTGGCTTTGATGAGCATGATATTTTTAGTCCCCCAAGCATTGAGGAGAAAATTTTCTTTGATGATACTTTGCCTCCTATTTATGATGATTATAATGATAGTGGTCTTTTGGTGCCACCTACTATGGAGGGTAAATTTTGTTGTGATTATACTATGCCTCCTACACTTGATGAGAATAATAATGATAGCTACTTTGTTGAATTTGCTCCCGCTACAACTAATAAAATTGATTATGCTTATGTTGGGAGTAGTAATAATTTTATGCATGAGACTCATGATAAGAATGCTTTATGTGATAGTTATATTGTTGAGTTTGCTCATGATGCTACTGAAAGTTATTATGAGATAGGAAAATATGGTTGTAGAAATTTTCATGTTACTAAAATGCCTCTCTATGTGCTGAAATTTTTGAAGCTACACTTGTTTTATCTTTCTATGCTTGTTCCATTATGCTTCATGAATTTGTTTATTTACAAGATTCCTATGCATAGGAAGCATGTTAGACTTAAATGTGTTTTGAATTTGCCTCTTGATGCTCTCTTTTGCTTCAACTACTATTTCTTGCGAGTGCATCATTAAAACTGCTGAGCCCATCTTAATGGCTATAAAGAAAGAACTTCTTGGGAGATAACCCATGTGTTTATTTTGCTACAGAACTTTGTTTTATATTTGTGTCTTGGAAGTTTTTTACTACTGTAGCAACCTCTCCTTATCTTAGTTTTGAGTTTTGTTGTGCCAAGTAAAGTCTTTGATAGTAAAGTAAGTACTAGATTTGGATTACTGCGCAGTTCCAGATTTCTTTGCTGTCACGAATCTGGGTCTACCTCCATGTAGGTAGCTCAGAAAATTAAGCCAATTTACGTGCATGATCCTCAGATATGTACGCAACTTTCATTCAATTTGAGCATTTTCATTTGAGCAAGTCTGGTGGCCTAATAAAATCCATATTTACGGACTGTTCTGTTTTGACAGATTCTGCCTTTTATTTCGCATTGCCTCTTTTGCTATGTTGGATGAATTTCTTTGATCCATTAATGTCCAGTAGCTTTATGCAATGTCCAGAAGTGTTAAGAATGATTGTGTCACCTCTGAACATGTTAATTTTTATTATGCACTAACCCTCTAATGAGTTGTTTCGAGTTTGGTGTGGAGGAAGTTTTCAAGGATCAAGAGAGGAGTATGATGCAATATGATCAAGGAGAGTGAAAGCTCTAAGCTTGGGGATGCCCGGTGGTTCACCCCTGCATATTCTAAGAAGACTCAAGCGTCTAAGCTTGGGGATGCCCAAGGCATCCCCTTCTTCATCGACAACATTATCAGGTTCCTCCCCTGAAACTATATTTTTATTCCGTCACATCTTATGCACTTTGCTTGGAGCGTCGGTTTGTTTTTGTTTTTATTTTGTTTGAATAAAATGGATCCTAGCATTCACTTTATGGGAGAGAGACACGCTCCGCTGTAGCATATGGACAAGTATGTCCTTAGGCTCTACTCATATTATTCATGGCGAAGTTTCTTCTTCGTTAAATTGTTATATGGTTGGAATTGGAAAATGGTACATGTAGTAATTCTAAAATGTCTTGGATAATTTGATACTTGGAAATTTTTGTGCTCATGTTTAAGCTCTTGCATCATATACTTTGCACCCATTAATGAAGAAACACTTAGAGCTTACTAATTTGGTTTGCATATTTGGTTTCTCTAGAGTCTAGATAATATCTAGTATTGAGTTTTGAACAACAAGGAAGACGGTGTGGAGTCTTATAATGTTTACAATATGTCTTTTATGTGAGTTTTGCTGGACCGTTCATCCTTGTGTTTGTTTCAAATAACCTTGCTAGCCTAAACCTTGTATCGAGAGGGAATACTTCTCATGCATCCAAAATCCTTGAGCCAACCACTATGCCATTTGTGTCCACCATACCTACCTACTACATGGTATTTATCCGCCATTCCAAAGTAAATTGCTTGAGTGCTACCTTTAAAATTCCATCATTCACCTTTGCAATATATAGCTCATGGGACAAATAGCTTAAAAACTATTGTGGTATTGAATATGTACTTATGCACTTTATCTCTTATTAAGTTGCTTGTTGTGCGATAACCATGCTTCGGGGACGCCATCAACTATTCTTTGTTGAATATCATGTGAGTTGCTATGCATGTCCGTCTTGTCCGAAGTAAGAGAGATCTACCACCTTAATGGTTGGAGCATGCATATTGTTAGAGAAGAACATTGGGCCGCTAACTAAAGCCATGAATCATGGTGGAAGTTTCAGTTTTGGACATATATCCTCAATCTCATATGAGAATAATAATTGTTGCCACATGCTTATGCATTAAAGAGGAGTCCATTATCTGTTGTCCATGTTGTCCCGGTATGGATGTCTAAGTTGAGAATAATCAAAAGCGAGAAATCCAAAATGCGAGCTTTCTCCTTAGACCTTTGTACAGGCGACATGGAGGTACCCCATTGTGACACTTGGTTAAAACATGTGCATTGCAAAGATCCGGTAGTCCAAGCTAATTAGGACAAGGTGCGGGCACTATTAGTATACTATGCATGAGGCTTGCAACTTGTAAGATTTAATTTACATAACGCATATGCTTTATTACTACCGTTGACAAAATTGTTTCATGTTTTCAAAATAAAAGCTCTAGCACAAATATAGCAATCAATGCTTTCCTCTTTGAAGGACCATTCTTTTTTTACTTTTATGTTGAGTCAGTTCACCTATCTCTCTCCACCTCAAGAAGCAAACACTTGTGTGAACTGTGCATTGATTCTTACATACTTGCATATTGCACTTGTTATATTACTCTATGTTGACAATTATCCATGAGATATACATGTTACAAGTTGAAAGCAACCGCTGAAACTTAATCTTCCTTTGTGTTGCTTCAATACCTTTACTTTGATTTATTGCTTTATGAGTTAACTCTTATGCAAGACTTATTGATGCTTGTCTTGAAGTACTATTCATGAAAAGTCTTTGCTTTATGATTCACTTGTTTAATCATGTCATTACCATTGTTTTGATCGCTGCATTCATTACATATGTTTACAAATAGTATGATCAAGGTTATGATGGCATGTCACTTCAGAAATTATCTTTGTTATCGTTTTACCTGCTCGGGACGAGCAGAACTAAGCTTAGGGATGCTTGATACGTCTCCGACGTATCGATAATTTCTTATGATCCATGCCATATTATTGATGATACCTACATGTTTTATGCACACTTTATGTCATATTCGTGCATTTTACGGAACTAACCTATTAACAAGATGCCGAAGAGCCGATTCTTGTTTTGCTGTTTTTGGTTTCAGAAATCCTAGTAACGAAATATTCTCGGAATTGGACGAAATCAAGACCCAGGGTCCTATTTTGCCACGAAGCTTCCAGAAGACCGAAGAGGAGTCGAAGTGGGGCCACGAGGTGCCGCCACCATAGGGCGGCGCGGCCTGGCCCTTGGCCGCGCCGACCTGTGGTGTGGGGCCCTCGTGTGGCCCCCCACGTTGCCCTTCCGCCTACTTAAAGCCTCCGTCGCGAAAACCCTGGGGCGAAGAACCACGATACGGAAAACCTTCCAGAGCCGCCGCCATCGCGAAGCCAAGATCTGGGGGACAGGAGTCTCTGTTCCGGCACCCTGCCGGAGCGGGGAAGTGCCCCCGGAAGGCTCCTCCATCGACACCATCGCCATCTCCATCAACGCTGCTGCTCCCATGAGGAGGGAGTAGTTCTCCATCGAGGCTCGGGGCTGTACCGGTAGCTATGTGGTTCATCTCTCTCCTATGTGCTGCAATACAATAATCTCATGAGCTGCTTTACATGATTGAGATTCATATGATGATGCTTGTAATCTAGATGTCGTTATGCTAGTCAAGTGAATTTTACTCATGTGATCTCCGGAGACTCCTTGTCCCACGTGTGTAAAGGTGACAGTGTGTGCACCGTGTGGGTCTCTTAGGCTATATTTCACTGAATACTTATTCACTGTTATGAATGGCGTAGTGAAGTGCTTATTTATATCTCTTTATGATTACAATGTGTTTTGTATCACAATTTATCTATGTGCTACTCTAGTGATGTTATTAAAGTAGTTTATTCCTCCTGCACGGTGTAATGGTGACAGTGTGTGCATCCGTGTTAGTACTTGGCGTAGGCTATGATCATGATCTCTTGTAGATTGTGGAGTTAATTATCACTATGATAGTATTGATGTGATCTATTCCTCCTACATAGTGTGAAGGTGACAGTGTGCATGCTTGTGTTAGTACTTGGTTTAGTCGTGTTGATCTTTCATGCACTCTAAGGTTATTTAAATATGAACATTGAATTGTGGAGCTTGTTAACTCCGGCATTGAGGGTTCGTGTAATCCTACGCAATGTGTTCATCATCCAACAAGAGAGTGTAGAGTATGCATTTATCTATTCTGTTATGTGATCAATGTTGAGAGTGTCCACTAGTGAAAGTGTAATCCATAGGCCTTGTTCCTAAATACTGCTATCGCTGCTTGTTTACTTGTTTTACTTGCGTTACTACTGCTGCGTTACTACTGCTTGTTTACTGTCCTGGGCAAAGCACTTTTCTGGTGCCGTTGCCATTGCTCATATATATTCATACCACCTGTATTTCACTATCTCTTCGCCGAACTAGTGCACCTATTAGGTGTGTTGGGGACACAAGAGACTTCTTGCTTTGTGGTTGCAGGGTTGCATGAGAGGGATAACTTTGACCTCTTCCTCCCTGAGTTCGATAAACCTTGGGTGATCCACTTAAGGGAAACTTGCTGCTGTTCTACAAACCTCTGCTCTTGGAGGCCCAACACTGTCTACAAGAATAGAAGCTCCCGTAGACATCACCGACCTGTGGTGTGGGGCCCTCGTGTGGCCCCCCACGTTGCCCTTCCGCCTACTTAAAGCCTCCGTCGCGAAACCCCTGATACGAAGAACCACGATACGGAAAACCTTCCAGAGACGCCGCCGCCGCCAATCCCATCTCGGGGGATTACGGGAGATCTCCTCCGGCACCTGCCGGAGAGGGGATTCATCTCCCGGAGGACTCTACACCGCCATGGTCGCCTCCGGAGTGATGAGTGAGTAGTTCACCCCTGGACTATGGGTCCATAGCGGTAGCTAGATGGTTGTCTTCTCCTCATTGTGCTTCATTGTTGGATCTTGTGAGCTGCCTAATATGATCAAGATCATCTATACGTAATGCTATATGTTGTGTTTGTCGGGATCCGATGGATAGAGAATACCATGTTATGTTAATTATCAAGTTATTACCTATGTGTTGTTTATGATCTTGCATGCTCTCCGTTATTAGTAGAGGCTCGGCCAAGTTGATGCTAGTAACTCCAAGAGGGAGTATTTATGCTCGATAGTGGATTCATGTCTCCAGTGAATGCGGGGAGTGACAGACAACCCCTAAGGTTATGGATGTCTTGTTGCCACTAGGGATAAAACATTGATGCTATGTCCGAGGATGTAGTTGTTGATTACATTATGCACCATACTTAATGCAATTGTCCGTTGCTTTGCAACTTAATACTTGGAAGGGGTTCGGATGATAACTCTGAAGGTGGACTTTTTAGGCATAGATGCGGTTGGATGGCGGTCTATGTACTTTGTCGTAATGCCCAATTAAATCTCACTGTACTTATCATGACATGTATGTGCATTGTTATGCCCTCTCTATTTGTCAATTGCCCGACTGTAATTTGTTCACCCAACATGCTTTTATCTTATGGGAGAGACACCTCTAGTGAGCTGTGGACCCCGGTCCATTCTTTTATCTTGAAATACAAATCTGCTTGCAATACTTGTTCTTTACTGTTTTCTTGCAAACAATCATCTTCCACACAATACGGTTAATCCTTTGTTACAGCAAGCCGGTGAGATTGACAACCTCACTGTTTCATTGGGGCAAAGTACTTTAGTTGTGTTTTGCAGGTTCCACGTTGGCGCCGGAATCCCTGGTGTTGCGCCGCACTACATCCCGCCGCCATCAACCTTCAACGTGCTTCTTGGCTCCTCCTGGTTCGATAAACCTTGGTTTCTTTCTGAGGGAAAACTTGCTGTTGTGCGCATCATACCTTCCTCTTGGGGTTCCCAACGAACGTGTGAGTTACACGCCATCACTTATCATGATCAAGATCATCTATTTGTAATGCTACATGTTGTGTTTGTTGGGATCCGATGAATATGGAATACTATGTCAAGTTGATTATTGATCTATCATATATGTGTTTTTTATGATCTTGCATGCTCTCCGTTGCTAGTAGAGGCTCGGCCAAGTTGATACTTGTGACTCCGGGAGGGAGTATTTATGCTCGATAGTGGGTTCATGCCTCCATTGAATGCAGGACGGTGATGAGAAAGTTCTAAGGTTATGGATATGCTGTTGCCACTAGGAATAAAACATCAATGCTTTGTCTAAGGATATTTGTGTCGATTACATTACGCACCATACTTAATGCAATTGTCTGTTGTTTGCAACTTAATACTGGAAGGGGTGCGGATGCTAACCCGAAGGTGGACTTTTAGGCATAGATGCATGCTTGGATAGCGGTCTATGTTCTTTGTCGTAATGCCCTAAGTAAATCTCATATTAGTCATCATGATATGTATGTGCATTGTTATGCCCTCTCTATTTGTCAATTGCCCAACTGTAATTTGTTCACCCAACATGTTATTTCTTATTGGAGAGACACCACTAGTGAAGCTGTGGACCCCGGTCCATTCTTTTACATCCGAAATACAATCTACTGCAATCTCCGTTTTCTGTTGTTCTTCACAAGCAAACATCATTCTCCACACCATACGTTTAATCCTTTGTTTACGAGCAAGCCGGTGAGATTGACAACCTCACTTGTTAAGTTGGGGCAAAGTATTTTGATTGTGTTGTGCAGGTTCCACGTTGGCGCCGGAATCCCTGGTGTTGCGCCGCACTACACTCCTTCACCAACAACCTTCACGTGGGGCCTTCATCTCCTACTGGTTCGATAACCTTGGTTTCTTACTGAGGGAAAACTTGCTGCTGTACGCATCACACCTTCCTCTTGGGGTTCCCAACGGACGTGTGCTTCACGCGTTATCAAGTACTAAGAGCTAAATATTATCTTACTGGTGATCTCTTGAAAGCTGGACCAAAGAAGGGATCTTCGTTCACGTGGCAAAGTATCTTGGAGGGGCTCAAAACTTTCAAAAGGGGTCATATATGGAGGGTTGACGACGGCACAAAATTAATATCTGGACTAATCACTGGATCCCTACTAGTGTATCTCGCAAGGTGGTGATAGCCAGAGGCCGGTGCATTTTGAGAACTGTTGATGAATTGATAAACCCAATGACTGGTACATGGGATGAGGACTTAATCAATTCCACTTTTACTCCATTTGATGTACAATAAATCTTAAGAATTCATTTGAGCCAAAATCTGGAGAATGACCTCATAGCTTGGAATAAGTCAAAAAAATTGCGGTACGATCAGCCTACTACTCGGAGTGGGAACACCAATTTGGGGCGAGAACGAGAAGATCTGATGGAAAAGGTACAATACTGATCATTCATGTGTGGAGTACTCTCTAGAGTCTAAATGTTCCTGCAAAAATTAAAAAAATTGGATGGAAAGCTCTCTGTGGTCTGGTTCCGGGTATTTGCAATTCCAGATGTGAAGACATAAAACATCTCATGTTTACTTGTAAGCGAGCTAAGGAGGTTTGGAAGGCACTGGGGCTAGAGGATTATATGAAAAATGCATGTGATATTGATCACTCTGGATCGGTAGTGTTGGAAGAAATTTTGAGAGGTCCTTTGAAGAACAATCCAGTTGTTGGTATGTTAGGTCTAAAGGAAACAATCCTTGTAGCTGGTTGGTATATTTGGTGGCAAAGTCGGGAAGTAGTGAAGGGAGAAACCGTGGCTCCGGTAAAGAATTCGGTTTTCTCGATCCAGGCAATCACAGCAAATTATGGGGCATCATCACATGTGACAGTTCCGAAGGAAAATGGATGCAAAAAACCCCCACCAAGGTCTTATAAAATGAATGTTGATGCATGTTTCTTCCCCTCGGGTGTTGGTGCGGTGGCGGTAGTGATCGGAGATTCAAAAGGTGCAGCGATGGCGGGAGGAGCGTGGCCTTCGGCTAATATGTTGGATGTATCTACAGCGGAAGCTTTGGCGTTGAAGAGGGGGCTGGAATTACTTGAGAAAATAAAGTGCTCACCAACAATAGTTGAATCAGATAACATGGCTTTGGTGGATGCTTGCAATGGAGAGGGAGATATTTGGATTCCAAGTACATCTATTTTAATGGACTGCTTTGAGATTGCTCAAAGAATAGGATCTGTTTCTTTTAAGCATTGTCCGAAGGGCTCAAATAGGGTAGCTCACAATTTAGCTAGATTTAGTTTTGATTCTAACAGAGTTATAGCTTGGGAAGATGATCCTCCGGATCATGTGCTTAGTGATGTAATCTCTGATGTAACTCTGTTTTGAACTCGGGCAGCAAGTTCCAGACGCACTCTTTTCCTTACCAGGGTACCGAAGGGGACTGGAAGGTTTTTAATGAGGCGGCTTGCTAGCTTAATATATTGTGTTTTACCCTAAAAAAAGTTGAAACTTGAAAATGCCTAGTGGTGTAACACATCGAAAAAATTACACCTGATATGCCACCGCCTAGCGTTCACTAAAGGTGTTCGTTTGGGGCCTTTGGTCCCAGTTTGTTTTACAAGCCGGGACTAAAGGGATTGCATCAGAGCGCGTCAGGCCATGTCAGGCCCCGAGCCCCTTTAGTCCGGTTGGTATTACCAACCGAGACCAAAGGTTTATCCTTTAGTCCCGGTTTGCCTTACTAACCGGGACTAAAGGCCGTGTCTATATATATACCCCTGCTCTATCCAAGTGTGAGCCACACTTAGCATTTTCCACTTCTTAGCACAAGAGAGGTGTATGTTACTTTGCTCTTTTTATGCACAAGAGGTGCTCGCTGAAATGCCTAATAACTTTTGCCACTTGATTTCACACAAAACAAGCCACGCTTAAAACTTGGTCCTGTCTTTTTTCTTCTCCATCGAGGTTAACAACTTTATCCTTTTATCCGTCATTGATAAAATGCATGTGTATATATATACATCACTTCACTAATCATGATGTTCTGTAATGGTTTTTGATAAGCTTAATTATATCATGCAGATGAATCGGCAATGTACGTACATTGACCGATGCCTTCACGAGTTCACTTCGGGGCTGAATTTTTTTTTTGTCGATGTGGCTGAGGGAAACAAACGCGGTGGTTTTATATATTGTCCATGTGTTATAGTCAGAATATAATAAATTACTTTTCCTCGAGGACCATTCACACACACCTGACGCTGTCCGGTTTCATGCCCCACTACAATTGTTGGACCAAGCACAGAGAAAGAGGGGTTATGATGGAAGACAATAAAGAAAAAGAGGATGATGATAACTATCCCATGTTCACTGAATACGGTGATACTGCAAAGGGGGATTGTTTTTCATCAAAAGACAATGAAGCTGAAGATCAAGAGGTATCAGATGAGCTTGCTGATGATCTTGGTCGGGTCATTGCTGATGCAAGGAGAGACTGTGAAACTGAAAAATAAAAGGTTGAACTTCGACCAGATGTTAGAGGATCACAACAAATTGTTGTACCCAACTTGCGAATATGGCCAGAAAAAGCTAGGTAGAACCCTGGAATTCTTGCAATTGAAGGCAAAGAACGGTGTGACTGACTCGGGGTTTGAAAAGTTGCTGAAAATAATTAAGAAGCAACTTCCAAGGGGTAACAAATTGCCCACCAATACATACGAAGCGAAGAATGTTGTCTGACCTCTAGGATTAGACGTGCAGAAGATACATGCATGCATTAATGATTGCATCCACTACCGCGGTGACTACGAGAATTTAGATGCATGCCCGGTGTGCACTGCATTGCGGTATAAGATCAGACGAGATGACCCGGGTGATGTTGATGGCGAGCGCCCCGGGAAGAGGGTTCCTACCAAGGTTATGTGGTATGCTCGTATAATACCATGGCTGAAATGTTTGTTCAGAAATAAAGAGCACGCCAGGTTGTTGTGATGGCACAAAGAAGACTGTAAGAAAGACGCGATGTTGAGACACCCTGCTGATGGGTCGGAGTGGAGAAAAATCGATATAAAGTTCCCGTACTTTGCAGAGGACGCAAGAAACTTAAGGTTTGGTATAAGTACATATGACATGAATCCTTTTGGAGAGCAGAGCTGCAGTCATAGCACCTGGCATGTGACTTATGTATCTATAACTTTCCTCCTTGGTTGTGCACGAAAGTTCATTATGTGCAAGTGCTCATCCAAGGCCTGAAGCAACCCGGCAATGATATTGATGTGCACCTGAAGGCATTTGTTGAAGAACTTTGATGTCTACACACGCTTCTATTCTTGTAGACGGTGTTGGACCTCAAAGTGCAGAGGTGTGTAGAACAGCAGCAAGTTTCCCTTAAGTGGATCACCCAAGGTTTATCGAACTCATGGAGGTAGAGGTCAAAGATATCGCTCTCAAGCAACCCTGCAATTACGATACAATAAGTCTCATGTATCCCCAACACACACAATACACTTGTCAGGTGTATAGGTGCACTAGTTCGGCGAAGAGATGGTGAAATACAAGTAATATGGATGATTATGAGTAGTAATTGCAATATGAAATAAAAATGGCAGCATGCAAACATGTAGCAGAACTGGTTGTAAACGGTGTTTCAATGTTTGGAAACAAGGCCTAGGGATCATACTTTCACTAGTGGGCACTCTCAACAATGATATCATAATTGAATACATAGATATTATCACTTCACTATGCTACTCTGAACCACTCTCTGGTTTGATAATAAACACAAATTCACTGCGTAGGGCTGCATAAGCATTCCTGAAAGTTCGCATTCCCAAATCTATGGATGCCCCACACTATCACCTTAAGCATACAAAGATGGTACTAACTAGACACTACAATTCATAAGTATTTATGTAAATTAAGCTTAAGAAATAAACATGGTGTGCACACTGTCACCTTCACACCGTTGGACAAGGTGTCCCTGGAGATCACATAATAAAACCACTTGAGTAGCACAATAGTTGAAGAATAACATCTACTTATTCAACTAGATTACAAAGCTCATGATCACATAAAGATCATATATGGAGAGATAGATATACCACATAGCTACCGGTAAAGCCCTCAGCCTCGCGGGAGAACTACTCACTCCTCATCATGGGAGTCAGCAATGGTGATGAAGATGGCGATGGACTCGATGGAGATGGCTCCGGGGGAAATTCCCCGTCCCGGCAGGGTGCCGGAACAGAGACTTATGTCCCTTGAAACTTGTTTGCGACAGCGGCGGAGCTACGAAACTTTTCGTGGATGGAGGCCGATTGATTTAGGGTTCATGCGTCGGGAGGCTTCTTTTAGGCAGAAGGGTGAGGTCGATGGATGCCAGGGGGCCCCATACCACCCCTAGGCGCGGCCAGGGCCTGGACCGCGCCTAGGCATGGTTTGGCCGCCCTGTGGCCCCTCTTCGTCTCTCCTCCGCACTTCATCTTTGTTACGGAAAAATAAGATCTTCGTCTTTTGTTTCGTCCAATTTCGAGAATATTTCATGTACAACTTTTCTGAAATACAAATAAACATCAGAAAACAGGAAACTGGCACTGTGGCATCTTGTCAATAGGTTAGTGCCGAAAAATATATAAAAGGGTAACTAAATTTAAGCAAAACATATATAAATTGGTGTAAAACAAGCATGGAGCATAAAAAATTATAGATACGTTTGCAAAGTATCAGCATCCCCGAGCTTAACTCATGCTCGTCCTCGATTAGGTAAGTGATAACAAAAATTATTTTTGAGGTGACATGTAGCCAACACAATATTGATCAAGTTATTGTAAAGCATTATAAGTTGGGATCAAAATACTCTAAGCATAGGCATGATAGACATAATTCTAACAATAGAACAACTTAGCAACTATGTTATAACATGAGAAGTAACTCAAACAAATGATCATGAATAATTTTGCATTGAAAGCAACAATTTGTTTATGAGCATAAATAAAACATAGCAAAGTGGTACTCAACATGTCCTTTATGAAGTAGAAAAACATAAAGGCCAGAACACCTTTAAAGTTCAAAGGGTGACTAGATACAAGTAATTTAAGAACAAGCAATATCGTAATCATGAATCAATCAATAATAAATTTTGGGACTATACACATTATACTCAGAATGATAACTATGCTCTTTTAATTGGTGCATAAAGTAAGAAAGTGAAGACTCAACATAAAATTAAAAGAAAGGCCCTGCGCAGAGGGAAGCCAGATTACTCATGTGCTAGAGCTTTTTATTTTAAATGCATAGGAGTGTTGAAAATATATCATGTGCTGCGCAGAGGTATGCATATCTATGTCAACAAATGTCATCAAATGATCTACCATACTTTCATATAGTGACCTCAAGAGCGGCTCCCATGTAATCTCCAATGCACACCATTATTTAGGATCTCTCCAGTACATAATGTGCGGAGCATTATTTATTTATTTGTTTATTTTATACTTTATTTGGGATGGGCACCCAGTTGCCTTGCTCTTTTTGCAATATTAAGGACCAGAACATTATTCATGCTAGTCACGAAATGAAGTCATGAAAAGACAACAAACCATTCAATACTTCCTCATGAGCTAAAACAAAACATAAAACATCTAATAATGTTTGAAGGTTTAAAGGTAGCACACAAGCAATTCACTTTGGAGTGGCGGTGAAATACCACATATAGGCACTACAAGAAAAGTTCTGATAGACAACGTCTCAAAATCGTCCGCTAAGGGGTATTTTTCGTCGCCTATGGGCCTAACCCGACGATATGGGTTCTGTTGTGGAAACTGCGTCAGGCAAAGTCCAACGACGTTTTTTTCGGTCCGTCGCGCTTGGGCGCCCTTCCGCCACGGAAAAATCGGGCCAGGTGCGCCAATGTTTCGGGGAGGCCGTTGGCTATTTGCTGGCGTCATACCAAAGCCACGACCAAGTCAGCGGCCCGTTAAGCGGATGCGGCGTCTGCCACGTCCGAACCGCGTCAGCAGTCAATGGCTACCTGTCCGTAAACGAAAAAACTTTGCTGTTT
>NC_061508.1:104728671-104763775 GCF_022539505.1 Lolium rigidum | reverse complement strand
TAAATTCACTTAGTTGCATATCTAGAGAATTTACCTTTGTGTCAAGTCTAAATTGAAAAAGAACTAAAAATTGGTTAGCACCTATTCACCCCCACCTCTAGGTGCGGCATACGATCCTTTCAGTGTGGTCATGCACAACATGATTGGCGAGGATGAGCGTGATGAAGTCCTCCATGACCAAGGCTGCAAATTTCAGTGTGAGTTGGTTTAGCCAAAGCCGGGGGCATCATCGTTTGAGGAGTTCGTCCATATGCATTATGATCCCTATTTTTATGATTGACTTCAAGCAAATGTAATTGAGCATATGTGGATAGTTGGCAAGCCAGGAGTAGTCATCCCATCTCCATTTATTTTGTTTATTGTGAACTATGTTGTGTATTTGGTGGAATACATTGCTTGTGAACTATGGTGTTTTTTTAGTGTAAACTATTTAAATTAATTTGATTGAAATGCTATTGTCTTTCATTCATTGCCTAATTAGTTGAAATAAAAAATATCAACATGGTCAGTGCAGACAAATGCGCTGGGCCAGTCAGCCAAATGCGCATGGCCGCTGAAATTACCCCAACCCATATGAACAAAGCTCGTCGGACGATATCCACATTCTGACATAAACAAATCAAAATAGATATATTCGGTGGCTGAATGAGCCGGGCGATATGTCCTAAGAGCATCACCAGTAGCGTCCACCAAAACGTTCTCCAAAGGGATTTGGGGTATGTCGGATGTTACACAAGAGACTCTGGGGCGTTGAATGCAACAAAAAGACGCCTCGCGAGTGGCACTCCATCCTCGTCAGCAGCACGAACCGAGGCGATGCAGCTTCGCCTTAATGGAGACGTCGGTTTTCATGGCGTTGCGGGCGAAACGTCCCATCGGGGCTGTGTCTCCTCCACGAGTCGCCATCGCTCGCCTTACCTATCGCATCTTCCCGTGTCTTCTCCACCAATTCCCGTTGATGCCCACAAGTATAGAGGATCGCAAAAAATTTCGATAGAATGTAATACCTAAATTTATAGTTAGACTCAAGGGGAAACACAAAAATACGAGTAAGACTTTAACAGTTGAGGTGTCACTTTAAACCACACCTATATATCAATATTCTCAAAATCAAGTGATGATTGCAGCAGTTGATACAAAGCAGTAAAAGGTAACAACATATTTCTAGTTTTCACCGGAATTAGCAACTTGTGAATTGAGAGACTAAAACTGTAGGCATGAGATTATAGAGGGGTGTTGCATGATAATATTGATCATATAATGAGATACTAATAGCATGGATTCATCTCTAACTTTGTTGTGGGTAGGTATGTGTCTCAAATATAATTGCGCGCACTAACCAAGAGAACTAGCACGACATCTATTGTTGTACCAGCCCATTTCACCGGGGCCAACTTGAAACTACATGTAATTAAGATCTACCTTTTCAAATAGACCGGAGAAATGCATTAACACTCCATGAATACATAATATCCTCAAACTACTACATATCCTCCTTGTTTTCACTTTAGGAACTTTATGGTTCATAGGTTCAACATAATAATAGGAAATACACTTTGTAGATAAATACCAAACCCAAATATAAGATGGACCAATAGGAATTCAATATTGAGATCATGTCACTCGGGCCCTAGTAACAAGCATTAAGTCTAACAAAGTGCATCAACATCATACAAAAATATCCTCAAGATAAACCCCCTCAAATCTCGATACATATGACTTATTACATGATAAATCTCATCCAACCCCCATCCACCTCACAAGCCTACATGGGACTACTCACACATGGTGATGGAGAAGGAGCACATGGTTGATAGAGATGTTTTTTATGAGGATGGTGATGAAGATGGCGACGAAATCCTCCTCTCTGGCGTGGAGAGCAAGACCATTCTGACCGCCGAAACAAACATCATTGTGGTTGTGGCGCTCTGTATCGCGGATATGTCCTTCCTCCTGGGAGGATAGGTTTTCGGGGTATATAAGGAGCTACGCGAAAGAGGAGGCGAGGCGATGCTCCAGTGGCCCAAAGCCCTGGGTGACAGGGTCTAGGTAGGGGTTGTGCCACCTGGTGGTTCCAGTCCCTCGTGGCCCCTCTCGTTTCGTTCAAAATCCCAACGTCGTTGTTCCGATGAAAAACTTGCGTAGTATTTTCCCCTATTTTATTTCCTACGAAAATAGCCAGAAAGCGTCAAATTCAACAATTTTTATTCAAGTCTGGTGAGATTCCAGTGCAAAACATTGAGCAAAGTACTTCGAAAAGGAGATACAATTTGGATGTATCACCCAAGCTTTCTCCGTACCCACGGGCTATAAAATACCACCTCTGCTTGCTATTGCCACCACACTCACCAGCAATCCTTCCCTCCGCCTCCATGAAAGCATGCCTCATCGCCTAACCACCACTTTCGCAATGATCATCCGCGCTGATAGGGCGGCTAGACACCTCCACCACCGCCTCCACCTCCCCCGGCCGACATCTTTGAGTTCGACTACGCCGACGAGGAGGACGATGGGATCGAGGAGGACCCGGAGGAGGAGGCGCTTCACGCGCAATTCGTGGCTGATGCGGAGGAGGAGGCACTCCACGCGATGTTCATGGCTGACACGGAGGAGGAAGCGGCCCACGCGGCATTCGACGTGGAGCAGCGACGATGGCGGGAGGCATCGACCGCGGAGGAGGAGGCGAGCAACGACGACCTCGACTGGATTAACGACAGGCCTGACCCAGAGGATAAGACGGTAGAGTAGAAGGCCATCCTAGCATCCTTTGAGACGATGTAGCAGACCGAGGACGACGCTCGCGCTCGCGAGGAAGCCGCGCCATCGACTTCTCCATCCACCGGGCGTCGATAGAGGGAGCATGCCACCGCTTCTTCACGGAGGAGCGGCAGCGGTCTCTCGAGGACGTGACGAAACACCGAGCTCTTTTTACGGGGCTCAGGAGGATGCTACAGCTCCGGGAGCAAAAGAGGGAGGAATGTGACGATGGGACGGGGTCGTCGAGCGCCCCCGAACGACGGCGCTGGAAACGGAGGTCCCGAAAAGCAGTAGAAAGGAGCGCCGTCCGAATCCCACTTTTTTTTTCCAAAAAAAGCGGTGGAGCTGAAGAGACCGACTCGGCTCGCTAGTTAAACCATTTTTGCACATACGTACATCCATGATCCATCTGTCACCTGGCGAACCCATCCGTGTGATCTGATGATTTGACGTGAGATGCGCAGCAACACACTTTTACCTTTTCTTTTTTTATAAAAAGAGGCATGCAGCAGCAACAGCAATCGAGTTGAACGGTGATCTGTTGCTGTTGATGGGTGGTGCGGGCATCTGGCCGAGCGGCGAGGCCCAGAGCCACCGGCGCCATCTGCCGGCCCCGTCCGTTGGGGCGCGCAAGGGCCGTACGTATTGTCCACCCTCGGTTCCAACCCAGCTGACGTACGCCTCTACCGCCGTGCTCGATTGCTGACGCGTGCCTTTCTTCTTCGCGGCTCCCCCAACTGCAGCCGCCCAGCTGCTGCCCCTATCAATAAAGCCCACTCGTTTTCAGGACGAAAATAACTGGTGCCTCTCCTTTCCCGTCGACAGATGGAGCTACACACAGGCCACGACACATGACAAAGACACTTGTGCTTGGGCAGATGTACACTTCTCAGCGGCCAACGGTTGTGAGACAGACGCGTACCTGAGACCAGACGGCGTTGGCGTGTGAGCTTACTTAAATTCCAGCTTTCCGGCCGTCTCTGCCCCGTTGGCTTGTGCGGGTTCACGTTGCTCTCGAACTATGTTCTGCCTCCACCCGATTGAGTATTTTAGCTTGGGAGGAAGGGAGAAATTGTCTTCTTCATCGGTCCATGGGAATGCGAATCCGCTTTCTACATCCACTTGTTATTGATGCAATTGCAACACGGAGCACATGATGATGACGGTAGAGTCGGAAGTCGTTTAGGTTGCCTTTCGCCGTGCTGTGGCCTGTGGCGGGCGCAATCTTCGCTCACGGAAGAAAAGAATGCAAACAATAAGGCCTCGTTTTTAATTTAAAGCAATGTCATGGTAATTTTGTAGGATTTTTATCCTTAGTTTTTTTTTCTATGTGCACAGTTTGACTCGTACGATTGGAATCCTTACAAATGTGTAGGAATTTATCCGATAGAATTGCATTGCACTATGTTTTAGACGACAAACATTTTGTTACAATTCCTTTATTTTCCACGTGAGTTAAACGCTACTTACAGAGTTTCCTGGAGGTGAACCCAACTTGACGTTCCATTCTAATGAAGCAATTTTTCTATTTCCGTGTTCTCGGAATATTACAAATCAAACACACCCTATCGTATGGGACATCGATCGTGTCATCATCGAAGTCGAACTCTGCTTCTCGCTGCTATGGCAGAAGCCACTACGAGCTCCTATATGCTGACCGGGTCGGTGCGTACGGCGTGCCCCCTCCCCCGACCCGGCGGCAATTTAGTGGGCCGAGGTCCATCGGGTAAATTATATTCTTTTTATTGTTTTTGTTTATATTTTCCTTTAAAAAATTGAGAATTTTTCAAAATTGCAAAATTTTAAAATCAAAACAATTTTAAAATTTGAAGATTTTGAAATCTAAACATTTTAGATTTAAATTTCATAAATCTATATATATTTAAAATTTCAGCATTTTTCAAATTTAAATATTTCATCAAAACTAAACATTTTCAAATTTCAATATTTATAGTTAAACATTTTCCAAACTTGAATATTTTAAAAAAATGAAGATTTTAAAAGTATGCATTTTTTTTAACTTAAATATATTCTAATATTATAAGAAAAATAAGAAAATAAAATAAAAACAAGATTGAAAAAAAAAACACGACACCTAACTAGGCTAACATGTACCCCGCGCGGGAGTTCACGACGCAATACACGCCAACCGGGCCAACATATAGGATTCGCTCGCCATTGAAGAAATATCCGCATGCAGGTTCATTAGTATTTTTTGTTTTTGAGAATCCGCAGGTTCATTGGGAGGTGCTATATGCCGACCGGGTCGGCATGGACGGGGTGCCACACACCCCTCCGACTCGGTGGCTGTTAATTGGGCCGCGACCCATCAGGTAAATGCCTTTTTTCTGTTTTTTGTCTACAATTCTGTTTATTTTTTTTCCTTTTTATGTTTTTAAAATTTGTTCAAATTTTTTCTGTATATAGATTTTAGAAATGTACATTTTTTTCAAAATTCGATAATCCAAAATTCAAAATTTGTTTAAAAGTAGAAACCTGTTCAAAGTTCAAAATCTATTCGAAAATCGATCAAATATCAAAATTAATTCAAATTTCGAAAAAATCGTTCAAAGATCTAAATTCGTTCAAATTTAAAATTGTTTAAATTTTGAAATTCGTTCAAATTTCGAATAGGAATATTTTTTTCATTTTAAACATTTTTTAAAACTTGAACATTTTTCATATTTGTAAAATTTTCGAAAATTATTTATAAACCAAAAAATAAAATGAGAAAAAAAAAAGAAAACATAAAAGAAGAAAGGAAAACAGAAAAGAAAAATCGAAAATAACAGCAGAAAACTAAAAACCCTGAAAAAACTAGCAGCAAACGGAAAAACCATTAGATGATATATGGACCACGCCCATGACCTGCAGAGGGTGTGCGGATCGCATAGGATCTGCTGGGTTCATTAGCGAGTACTAGGTGAATGTCCGTGTGTTGCCACGGCAAAAAAAATTCTCATGTCACATGTTATATAAGTTATTTTCCTTGCATGTAAACATAACATACCTACAAAGTTGTGGTTGTGTGTAGGATATACGAATGAAGACGGAAAACTGACAACAACACTCAAGCTCCAGTGCTTTCTATATTTGAAATTTCTGAAAAAACATCTCTAGGACCCTAAAAATCTGCAAGTAAATACGCTAGCACATATACACATTCGTAAGGACGTTACAAATTTAAGAAATAATTGTATTTTGGGCTACCCAAAGAACACAAAATTCTCAGAAAAAGGAGTTTTACATCCATTTTCTTCTGTAGCTCAAATTAATATCCGGGGCATGTGTATGTATTCACAGAATAAATTTTGTGATTTTTTGAAACTGAAAATTACAAATTTCGAATACATGAAGCACGAATGTGCTGCAAATCCGTTCTCACTAACACTTCTTTATTCAACAATTTAGCAGCAACACAATCCATCGGAGGGGGTGAGCATGTATTTTCTGCATGTCATGATCTTGATCTTCTTTATCACTTCACAATCTCGATCTGCTTTATCACTTCGATGGGTCCATTCGTTTGGTGGGATAAGTAACTATAAGAAAAATGTATTCTAGAAAGGTGCACACATCACTCAACAACCTTTCCTATCCTTCGATTGCTGCAACCTTCATAGGGTCTGACGTCTCCCATCTTCACAATGTAGCAGATCATCGATTCCATGTCCTCACTAGATATGTTGTAGGATGTCATTACTTGGATGCAATTAAAGCTCATTGATAGGAGCAACTGCATGCCGGTCAAATAGCTCAAGGGGACGGTAGAAATTTCCTTAAACTGTAGGAAAAGTGTGCTTACTCGTGACAGAAGAAGCTGACATGTTTTTGGTCAAGATACTCTTCCCGGGAGGCCTCCATAACCCCTTATAGAAAGGTGCAAATATAACTCAACGACCTTTCCTTTTATGCGATTGTTGCGACCTTCGTAGGCTGCAGCGCCTCCCATTTCCACCATGTAGCAGATCTTCGATTCCATGTCCTCACCGGATATGTTGTAGGTTGTAATTACTTGGATGCAATTAAAGCTCATTGCTAGGAGCAACTGCATGCCGGTAACAAATGCCTCAAGGGGACATTACAAATTTCCTTAGAATGCATGAGAAGTGTGCTTACCTATGGATGAAGAAGATAAAATGTTATTGGTTAAGATACTCTTTCAGGGAGGCTTCCATCACCATCTGCTCTTTTTTCCTTGTGAGTCAACTCCAAATTAGAGTAGAGTCTCCCTTCCGCCGAAAGTTCCTAAAATTACCAACACAAGTATCAAACATGAAGAATTTGAAGTTTTTTACTTGTATAAACAGAAGAGCTAACATTCACCACGATAATTGTGATCTAAATTTACCTTTTTTAAAGCCATCTTTAGTGCAAAAGAACAGTTTTTAACTTTAAAAGATAGTAACATAGTTATCTTTGTTGATAATAAAAATTAATATCCAACTCTCCAATCAGTAAATCTTAGAAGAATTCCCCACAAGCTTTGGTAATGTTTCTTCTATACTTTAAGACAGGTGCCCATTTTTTTTCATTATATCTATATTTCAAATCTCTGGCACAAGAATTGAATCCAATTGTGCTATACCATTAAACCTGACATAAGGTACATATACAATGATATTTATTTACTTTGTTGGCATTATCACTGCGAAAAAAATCAGCTCAAGATATGATGCATATGCTTATATGTGGGAACTAATTTCTTTTCCATCTAGAGAGTAATCGCTAATCTCTTGACTATAGCTTTATATACTTCTAACCCTTCTATTGAAGTAACAACCTCGAAATAATTAAATATAATGACCATGTTATTCTGATGGTTGACCAAGATAATGATGTTGATCTCCATGAAAAACTCTTTCACCTGCTCCTCCAAATATTTCACCTTCACTGCCAGCTCCTTACATCAATGATCGGCTGTTACAACTCAGCTCTTACCACCTTTGTTAATACACACTCTGCTCAACATATAGTCGGCCCAATGGATCAGTAGCAACAACATCATCACATTACATTCGGAAGAAAATTGGTTGCGAGTAATATTGAGAACGGACAGTGAACTGAACTGTATGTGTACCTTTGAGAAGTCCACGGTGATCCTCTCGCAATATTAATGTAACTGAACAAGGCATTCATTGACGAGTGCTTATCTATTATTAAGACCAACTCCTCTGAAATTTTATGAGCCGTTACCTCGGTTACCGGAATGGACGTATACTTTATCCTTCAGCATCCTACAAAAAAAAAGCTAACTCGGACAAATTCTCCATCCATGTCTATTGGACAATGAATAGAGCACCGAACTGAATTTGGTTTACATCAAAGTTTAACAGATCAATGAAGCACTACCTCGGGCAAATTCTCCATCCATGTCTTTTAGAATGGATTAGAAATTTTCCAACAACTGAAATCCTGATTACTACATACCAAAGGATTCCTTCGGAATATAAATTTTCTTTCCACAAAAATGTACATGAATTTGAGAAGATCCATCATTATCATATTCAATTTATTGTGGAGCACGGCACAATTCCCAGGTTTACTTGTACCATTACAAATCTATTTCTCAAATAATGGCAGACATGCAAGTCCGAATAGCAATTAAAAGTAGGGTTCATGAGGAAGAGGAGCACTCACCCCGTTAGATGCACCTTCCCTGTTGTTGATCACGGGCGGTGGCGGACACAAGATTTCATCAAGCATGGACCCACTATAAGCTGGCCAAATTTTCATCAAAATAGGCTGCGCCGCCGGCTGGAAGCCTAAGCGCGTGCCTGGGCTTAGGAACGGTTGGGTCCTCCTGTGATCATGGGTGTGCTAGAATGGGTGGCGAACAGGGTGGCAGCTCTACTCCGCTGACTTATCCATAACCCGTCGACGGTGGTGAGGTGGAGCATGCCAACGCGGTTGTCGATAGCAGCAACATTGGTGATCACTCAGGTGAGCAACTCCCTCCCGGTCATGGCCCATTCAAGTATTCTGCCAGTCAGCACCATAAAGTTTTGTATCATCCATGAGTCTATTGAAAAAGTTCAGCAAGAAAAATAATAATCATATATATATCAACTTAATTATCAACAATGCATGTATCTTCAAGCATGAGATGGATATGACAAAACATCAATTAGCCAAGATATGTATATACGCGTCAAAGATGTTGATGTTTTGAGATGATTGCTACAACTGCTATAACCTTCCAAAAAAAAAAGAGGAATGAACAATATATATTAGATCTAATAGACGTGTATCCAATTGAATGGGGAGACGTACGTACAAACATGAACCGATCCAATCCAGTTCAAATACGCATGCATCCGTGAGGATCGGGACCAATAAAAAAATTCAGGCGCTAACCAAAGCGGTCAAGCACCGGGAACTCGCAGAGATGCTCAAGGGCTGCTCCATCAAGCTACAGGCGCAAGTGTCAAAGAACAAGTTGATTCAGAAGCTGATCGCTCCTTTGAGAATGAAGCCTATGTCCGCGCTGAAGGCTGCTGCGTTTGGAAAGGATGGTCTGGTGCCTGTTGGTGCTGATGATTAGAACCCTTCTCCCACACTGCAACGTAGCGCGCTGTGCCTCCCGCGTCCGTGTCTCCCTGTTCGCTGCACCTCCGCTGTCATGTTTATCTGTACTCTGTTGTTCATCTTGTCTAATGGATAGTGTCGGTTTCAAAAAAATTCCCTTCGTCTCCTGGAACACGCGTGGTTTGGGAGATGAGGAAAAATGTGTTGTGGTCCGTGATAACCTTTCGCTTGCCTGCCCGGTTGTCGCATGTATTCAAGAAACTAAACTGGCTTCTCTGGATCCGTTTAAAGCGCGGTCCTTTCTTCCTCCAAACCTCTCTGTCTTTGAGGTCGTCGACGCCGATGGCTCGCGTGGTGGCATTGCCACTGCCTGGGACCCTCGTTTCCTCGCCCTCGCCAGCTCCACCCGCCTCGCGTACAGCCTCACCACTTGCTTCACCTCCACCTCCACTGACATCTCTTTCACAATCACAAACGTCTACGCCCCCTCTGACCACACCCTCACGCAATGTTTTGTTGATGAAATGATCACCCTTCAGGATCAGGTTAGCGGCCCATGGCTGATCGTCGGCGACTTCAATCTAAACAGATATCCAAATGAGAAGAATAACGACAACTTCGATCGCGGCCTTGCTGCCGCCTTCAATGCAATGATACACGCCTTGTCCTGGTTCGAGCTTCCTCTCCTCGACCGCCTCTTCACCTGGACGAATGGCCAGGCTGAGCCTGTCCTTGCTCGGCTTGATCGCGCTTTCTTCAACAACGAATGGAACATGATCTTCCCTGACTCCTCCCTCGCCTCGCTCCCCCGCCCCACCTCAGATCATCATCCTCTGCTTGTCACGGCTTCTACCACTATCCCCAACCCCTCACATTTTCGCTTTGAGAACTCCTGGCTCCTTGACCCTCTTTTCCTCCCCACCTCCCTTGCTCACTGGACCAATGGGTTGCCCGCCCGCGATGCTGCTCTCGACCTTGCCGCCAACATCAAGCGGTTTCGGTCTGCCGCCAAGGTTTGGAAAAAGGAGCACCGTTTCATCCCACGCCTTGAAAATAACTGCCGTTTTATAATCTCGCTAATGGATTTCCATGAGGAATCTCGTGTGCTGACAGGTGCTGAAGTGGCTTTGCGCGACGAGGCCCGAGATCACCTTGCCTTGTCTGTGTGCCGTGCGGCGGCGCATTGGAAGCAAAGGGGGAATTTAGAGCTATCAAGGATGGGGACGAGAACACCCGCTGATGGCGTGTATTTCACACGTTCGTTGGGCAACCCCAAGAGGAAGGTATGATGCGCACAGCAGCAAGTTTTCCCTCAGAAAGAAACCAAGGTTTATCGAACCAGGAGGAGCCAAGAAGCACGTTGAAGGTTGATGGCGGCGGGATGTAGTGCGGCTCAACACCAGAGATTCCGGCGCCAACGTGGAACCTGCACAACACAACCAAAGTACTTTGCCCCAACGAAACAAGTGAGGTTGTCAATCTCACCGGCTTGCTGTAACAAAGGATTAACCGTATTGTGTGGAAGATGATTGTTTGCAGAGAAAACAATAAAACAAGTATTGCAGCAGATTTGTATTTCAGTATTAAAGAATGGACCGGGGTCCACAGTTCACTAGAGGTGTCTCTCCCATAAGATAAAAGCATGTTGGGTGAACAAATTACAGTCGGGCAATTGACAAATAGAGAGGGCATAACAATGCACATACATGACATGATAAGTATAGTGAGATTTAATTGGGCATTACGACAAAGTACATAGACCGCCATCCAACCGCATCTATGCCTAAAAAGTCCACCTTCAGAGTTATCATCCGAACCCCTCCAGTATTAAGTTGCTAAACAACAGTACAATTGCATTAAGTATGGTGCGTAATGTAATCAACAACTACATCCTTAGACATAGCATCAATGTTTTATCCCTAGTGGCAACAACACAACACAACCTTAGAACTTTCTCGTCATCGTCCCAGTGTCAATGCGGGCATGAACCCACTATCGAGCATAAGTACTCCCTCTTGGAGTTAAAAGTAAAAACTTGGCCGTAGCCTCTACTAGAAACGGAGAGCATGCAAGATCATAAACAACACATGTATAATAACTTGATAATTAACATGACATAGTATTCTCTATCCATCGGATCCCGACAAACACAACATATAGAATTACGGATAGATGATCTTGATCATGTTAGGCAGCTCACAAGATCCGACAATGATAGCACAATGGGGAGAAGACAACCATCTAGCTACTGCTATGGACCCATAGTCCAGGGGTAGACTACTCACTCATCACTCCGGAGGCGACCATGGCGGTGTAGAGTCCTCCGGGGGATGATTCCCCTCTCCGACAGGGTGCCGGAGGCGATCTCCTGGATCCCCCGAGATGGGATCGGCGGCGACGGCGTCTCTGGAAGGTTTTCCGTATCGTGGCTCTCGGTACTGGGGGTTTCGTCACGGAGGCTTTAAGTAGGCGGAAGGGCAAGTCAAGAGGCGGCACGGGGGCCCACACCATAGGCCGGCGCGGCCGGGGGTGGGGCCGCGCCGCCCTAGGGTTTGGCCACCCCGTGGCCCCTCTTCGTCTCGTCTTCGGACTTCCGGAAGCTTCGTGGAAAAATAGGCCCCCGGGCTTTGATTTCGTCCAATTCCGAGAATATTTCGTTACTAGGATTTCTGAAACCAAAAACAGCAGAAAACAAAGAATCGGCACTTCGGCATCTTGTTAATAGGTTAGTTCCGTAAAATGCACAAATATGACATAAAGTGTGCATAAAACATGTAGGTATCATCAATAATATGGCATAGAACATAAGAAATTATCGATACGTCGGAGACGTATCAAGCATCCCCAAGCTTAGTTCTCGCTCGTCCCGAGCAGGTAAAACGATAACAAAGATAATTTCTGAAGTGATATGCCATCATAACCTTGATCATACTATTTGTAAACATATGTAGTGGATGCAGCGATCAAAACAATGGTGATGACATGAGTAAACAAGTGAATCATAAAGCAAAGACTTTTCATGAATAGTACTTCAAGACAAGTATTAATAAGTCTTGCATAAGAGTTAACTCATAAAGCAATAAATCAAAGTAAAGGTATTGAAGCAACACAAAGGAAGATTAAGTTTCAGCGGTTGCTTTCAACTTGTAACATGTATATCTCATGGATAATAGTCAACATAGAGTAATATAACAAGTACAATATGCAAGTATGTAGGAATCAATGCACGGTTCACACAAGTGTTTGCTTCTTGAGGTGGAGAGAGATAGGTGAACTGACTCAACATAAAAGTAAAGAGAATGGTCCTTCAAAGAGGAAAGCATCGATTGCTATATTTGTGCTAGAGCTTTTATTTTGAAAACATGAAACAATTTTGTCAACGGTAGTAATAAAGCATATGAGTTATGAAAGTTATATCTTACAAGTTGCAAGTCTCATGCATAGTATACTAATAGTGCCCGCACCTTGTCCTAATTAACTTGGACTACCGGATCTTTGCAATGCACATGTTTTGACCAAGTGTCACAATGGGGTACCTCCATGCCGCCTGTACAAAGGTCTAAGGAGAAAGCTCGCATTTTGGATTTCTCGCTTTTGATTATTCTCAACTTAGACATCCATACCGGGACAACATGGACAACAGATAATAGACTCCTCTTTTATGCATAAGCATGTGGCAACAATTATTATTCTCATATGAGATTGAGGATATATGTCCAAACTGAAACTTCCACCATGAATCATGGCTTTAGTTAGCGGCCCAAAGTTCTTCTCTAACAATATGCATGCTCCAACCATGAAGGTGTTAGATCTCTCTTGCTTCGGACAAGACGGACATGCATAGCAACTCACATGATATCCAACAAGAAATAGTTGATGGCGTCCCCAGAAACATGGTTACCGCTCAACAAGCAACTTAATAAGAGATAAAGTGCATAAGTACATATTCAATACTACAATAGTTTTTAAGCTATTTGTCCCATGAGCTATATATTGCAAAGGTGAATGATGGAATTTTAAAGGTAGCACTCAAGCAATTTACTTTGGAATGGCGGGTAAATACCATGTAGTAGGTAGGTATGGTGGACACAAATGGCATAGTGGTTGGCTCAAGTATTTTGGATGCATGAGAAGTATTCCCTCTCGATACAAGGTTTAGGCTAGCAAGGTTATTTGAAACAAACACAAGGATGAACGGTACAGCAAAACTCACATAAAAGTCATATGGTAAACATTATAAGACTCCATACCGTCTTCCTTGTTGTTCAAAACTCAATACTAGATGTTATCTAGACTCTAGAGAAACCAAATATGCAAACCAAATTAGCAAGCTCTAAGTATTTCTTCATTAATGGGTGCAAAGTATATGATGCAAGAGCTTAAACATGAGCACAACAATTGCCAAGTATCAAATTATCCAAGACATTTTAGAGTTACTACATGTAGCATTTTCCAATTCCAACCATATAACAATTTAACGAAGGAGAAACTTCGCCATGAATACTATGAGTAGAACCTAAGGACATATTTGTCCATATGCAACAGCGGAGCGTGTCTCTCTCCCATAAAGTGAATGCTAGGATCCATTTTATTCAAACAAAACAAAAAACAAAAACAAACCGACGCTCCAAGCAAAGTACATAAGATGTGGCCGAATAAAAATATAGTTTCGGGGAGGAACCCGATAATGTTGTCGATGAAGAAGGGGATGCCTTGGGCATCCCCAAGCTTAGACGCTTGAGTCTTCTTAATATATGCAGGGGTGAACCACCGGGGCATCCCCAAGCTTAGAGCTTCCACTCTCCTTGATCATATTGCATCATACTCCTCTCTTGATCCTTGAAAACTTCCTCCACACCAAACTCGAAACAACTCATTAGAGGGTTAGTGCATAATAAAAATTCACATGTTCAGAGGTGACACAGTCATTCTTAACACTTCTGGACATTGCATAATGCTACTGGACATTAATGGATCAAAGAAATTCATCCAACATAGCAAAAGAGGCAATGCGAAATAAAAGACAGAATCTGTCAAAACAGAACAGTCCGTAAAGATGGATTTTATTAGGCCACCAGACTTGCTCAAACGAAAATGCTCAAATTGAATGAAAGTTGCGTACATATCTGAGGATCACTCACGTAAATTGGCATAATTTTCTGAGTTACCTACAGAGAATTAGACCCAGATTCGTGACAGCAAAGAAATCTGTTTCTGCGCAGTAATCCAAATCTAGTACTTACTTTTCTATCAAAGACTTTACTTGGCACAACAAAACATAAAACTAAGATAAGGAGAGGTTGCTACAGTAGTAAAAAACTTCCAAGACACAAATATAAAACAAAGTACTGTAGGTAAAAACATGGGTTGTCTCCCATAAGCGCTTTTCTTTAACGCCTTTCAGCTAGGCGCAGAAAGTGTATATCAAGTATTATCGAAGGGTGGTGCACCTACAGCGGGGTTTGGAGTTTTCTCGACCATGCATAATATATTAGATACATAAGTTTCAGCATCTCCCTTCTCAATAGTCTTGGGCTTGCTACTCTCATCGAACAAATTTTCAGGAACAAGCCAAGCATAGTTATTTTCTAGTGCATCATTCATAGCTAGGAGTTTACATGGTATTGGTGTTTTGATCTCCCCACCATTATTAGCGTTATTAGTGTACCTTATTCTATCCATATCCATTTTTTCAAGGAGGCTAACAAAATTAGTATGAGAACCAAGCATATTAAATTTAGCGAAGACCTTTCTAGCCTCTCTTGCTAGACCACCAAATTCTCTAAGAAGGGTTTCTAAAACAAAATCTTTCTTTTCCCCCTCTTCCAAATCACCAAGTGTGAGAAACATGTGTTGGATTATAGGATTTAGATTAACAAATTTAGTTTCCAACAAGCGAACTAAAGCAGCAGCAGCAATTTCATAAGTGGGAGCAAGGTCTACCAAGTGTCTATCTTCAAAATTTTCAACGGTACTAACATGGGTGAAAAATTCTTCTATATTGTTCCTCCCAATTATAGACCCTTGTCCTACCGGTATGTTTTTTGTGGTAAAATTAAAAGGAAACATGATGAAGTAAGTAAAGTAAATGCAAGTAACTAATTTTTTTGTGTTTTCGATATAGAGTGCAAGACAGTAAATAAAGTAAAGCTAGCAACTATTTTTTTTGTGTTTTGATATAAGTGCAGCAAACAAAGTAGTAAATAAAATAAAGCAAGACAAAAACAAAGTAAAGAGATTGAGAAGTGGAGACTCCCCTTGCAGCGTGTCTTGATCTCCCCAGCAACGGCGCCAGAAAATATGCTTGATGGCGTGTATTTCACACGTTCGTTGGGCAACCCCAAGAGGAAGGTATGATGCGCACAGCAGCAAGTTTTCCCTCAGAAAGAAACCAAGGTTTATCGAACCAGGAGGAGCCAAGAAGCACGTTGAAGGTTGATGGCGGCGGCATGTAGTGCGGCGCAACACCAGAGATTCCGGCGCCAACGTGGAACCTGCACAACACAACCAAAGTACTTTGCCCCAACGAAACAGTGAGGTTGTCAATCTCACCGGCTTGCTCGTAACAAAGGATTAACCGTATTGTGTGGAAGATGATTGTTTGCAGAGAAAACAGTAAAACAAGTATTGAAGCAGATTTGTATTTCAGTATTAAAGAATGGACCGGGGTCCACAGTTCACTAGAGGTGTCTCTCCCATAAGATAAAAGCATGTTGGGTGAACAAATTACAGTCGGGCAATTGACAAATAGAGAGGGCATAACAATGCACATACATGACATGATAAGTATAGTGAGATTTAATTGGGCATTACGACAAAGTACATAGACCGCCATCCAACCGCATCTATGCCTAAAAAGTCCACCTTCGAGTTATCATCCGAACCCCTCCAGTATTAAGTTGCTAAACAACAAACAATTGCATTAAGTATGGTGCGTAATGTAATCAACAACTACATCCTTAGACATAGCATCAATGTTTTATCCCTAGTGGCAACGAGCACAACACAACCTTAGAACTTTCGTCACATCGTCCCAGTGTCAATGCATGCATGAACCCACTATCGAGCATAAGTACTCCCTCTTGGAGTTAAAAGTAAAAACTTGGCCGAGCCTCTACTAGAAACGGAGAGCATGCAAGATCATAAACAACACATGTATAATAACTTGATAATTAACATGACATAGTATTCTCTATCCATCGGATCCCGACAAACACAACATATAGAATTACGGATAGATGATCTTGATCATGTTAGGCAGCTCACAAGATCCGACAATGATAGCACAATGGGGAGAAGACAACCATCTAGCTACCGCTATGGACCCATAGTCCGGGGGTAGACTACTCACTCATCACTCCGGAGGCGACCATGGCGGTGTAGAGTCCTCCGGGGGATGATTCCCCTCTCCGGCAGGGTGCCGGAGGCGATCTCCCGGATCCCCCGAGATGGGATCGGCGGCGACGGCGTCTCTGGAAGGTTTTCCGTATCGTGGCTCTCGGTACTGGGGGTTTCGTCACGGAGGCTTTAAGTAGGCGGAAGGGCAAGTCAAGAGGCGGCACGGGGGCCCACACCATAGGCCGGCGCGGCCAGGGGTGGGGCCGCGCCGCCCTAGGGTTTGGCCACCCCGTGGCCCCTCTTCGTCTCGTCTTCGGACTTCCGGAAGCTTCGTGGAAAAATAGGCCCCCGGGCTTTGATTTCGTCCAATTCCGAGAATATTTCGTTACTAGGATTTCTGAAACCAAAAACAGCAGAAAACGAGCAATCGGCACTTCGGCATCTTGTTAATAGGTTAGTTCCAGAAAATGCACAAATATGACATAAAGTGTGCATAAAACATGTAGGTATCATCAATAATATGGCATAGAACATAAGAAATTATCGATACATCGGAGACGTATCACCCGCTACTTCCATGCCAGAGCCTCGCAGCGGTTCAGAAGGAATCAGATCCGCGAGCTGGAGGTTGACGGCGAGGTCATCGTTGATAATTCTGCGAAGGCGGGTGCTCTTCATGGCTTCTACTCCAACCTGTTGGGCCGCGCCCGCCCCGCACGTTGGGCCTTCGACCTTGTCCGCCTCTACCATGGTGCCAAGGTGGTGGATGGGCTGGCCCTCACGGCGCCTTTCGAGCTGAAGGAGATCAAGGCTGCTATCGATGGGATGGATCGGACCAGCGCCCCTGGGCCGGACGGCCTCGGCCCAAGTTTCTACAGAGCCGCGTGGCCCACGATTCAAACTGGTATGCTGCGTCTGTTTGGCGCCGTCCATGCTCGGAACGCAAACCCAGGCGCGATCAACCGTGCGCATGTGGTCTTGCTGCCCAAGGCCGATGGTGTCCTTGCCCCCGGGTCCTTCGGACCTGTCTCACCGCAAAACTCCTCCATCAAGACGGTTTGCAAGGCTCTTACCGATAGGCTCCAAGCTCGGATTGGATCCCTTGTGGATGAAAATCGGTCGGGTTTTACTGTCCGGAAGAAGCATCTCCGAAAACTTTGTCTTTGCTACGGAGCTGGTCCGATGCTTGCTTCAAGCGGTCGGCTCCCTCCCTGGTCCTCAAGCTGGATTTCTCTAAGGCTTTCGACTCAATTGATTGGAAGAGTCTCCGAGCTATTATGTTGGTGCGTGGTTTTCCCGCTGTCTGGTGTGATTGGATGGACATGATCCTGGCCACCTCCAAGTCTGCTATCTTGCTAAATGGTGTCCCTGGGCCATGGATTGATTGCAAGCGAGGCCTAAGGCAGGGCGACCCGCTCTCTCCGTACCTTTTCTTGTCTGGTTGCGGATGTGCTTGCAGCAGCTTATCCAGCGAGGACCCACTCTTGTGCCACCCCATCGTTGATGGTGCTCCCTGTCGAGTACCTGCGGTATGCCGACGACACTCTCATCATTATGCGTGCTGACCTGCCTCGCTGCGGTGCGGCTCAAGGAGCTGCTTGGACCGGCTTGCGGATGCGACCGGTTTGACGATCAACTTCCACAAAAGCACCCTGGTCCCTATGCACGTCCCTGAGGCTGATTTGGTGGCGATCCAAGCTGCTCTCGGCTGTCGGGTTGAAGGCTTTCCTCAGACTTATCTTGGCTTGCCCCTCTCCTGCGAGAAGCTCACCATGCTCCATTTCGCGCCTTTGATTGCCAAAGTGGACAAGTACCTATCCGGATGGTGTGCTCTGCTGCTCTCCAGTGGTGGGCGGGTGGTGCTGCTCAATGCCGTGCTCGATGCCCTCCCCACCTTTGCCATGGGGGCCCTCGACCTGCCGCCCGCCTTACTCCGCGCCATTGACGCGCTCCGCCGGGCTTTCCTGCGGAACGTGCCGGGGCGCGCGACCGGCGCCAAATGCCTCGTCGCCAGGGACGTGGTGTGCCGTCCCAAGAGGGAGGGTGGCCTTGGGATCAAGTGCCTCGCCGTGAAAAATGAGTGTCTGCAGCTCAAGCTTGTGCACCGTCTTCACTCCGACGTCCTCGCCCCGTGGCCCGCCGGGCTTGGAGTGTGGCCGCTGGCCATGTTGCTCCCGGCCGGCATTGGAAGCACCTCCAGGCGCTCATGCCGCTATACCGGAGCATTTCGGTGGCCAAGGTGGGAGACGGGTAGCGGGTGCTGTTCTGGTTGGACAACTGGATTGGTGGGGAGGCCATTGGCAGCCGGTGGCCCATTCTCCTCTCGCATGCTCTGCGTCGGGACGCCACGGTCAGCTCCGTGATCGCCGTCGGCGTTTGTCAGTCGCTGGTCCCGAGGCTGACCGCCGCCGCCGAGCGCCTGCTCCCGGCCCTCCTCGCCCTGGTGGGTGAGGTCGCGCTCTCGGAGGCGACCGACACGCGCGAGCTGGTGCGCTGCCGCAAGAAGGGCCGGAGGCTCGGATGCCTCGCGGCTGCACCGGCCGCGCACACCGGGGCGGCGTCGACGACCCCGCCCACGACTTTGTGTGGAAGAACTTTGCGCCCTCCAAGGTGCGTTTCTTCGCCTGGTTGCTGTCCAAAGGGCGGGTGCGATCACGGGCGTCGCTGCTGCACAAGAACATCCTGGCGGTCGGCCGAAGCCGGCTGCCCCGTTTGCCATGCTCCTCCGGAGACGGCGAACCACATCTTCTTCGAGTGCCCCTTCGCGCGGCGGTTCCGGGGTGCTCGTGGGCTTTCGGTTCCCCGACGCCGCTGGCGATGTCAAGCTCCTCCACGAGTACGCCGCTCATGCTCGCGGTGCCTCCGGACTCTGCCTCGACGTTCGGCCTCGCCGTGCTTGTGGAACCCGTGGAAACATAGGAATGCCGTCGTCTTCCGTGAGCAGCAACCACTGCCTCCCGCTGCTGCTACATCTCTGTCGGAGTGAGGCTCGTTTCGGCGAGCTAGACTACCCGGGGATCAAGAACTCGCGGAGGCGAGCTTGGCTGGGCTGCCTAGCCGAGAACATCGCCTCAGTCTGATGTTCTCTCTCCCCTGTACCTCCTTTACCTGAAAAACTCCCCCTGTACAAACTCTTATGGCCTTGGGGCCAAGCAATATATACAAAATTCAGTCGGTCCGTTCCGAGGGTGACGGTTAGCGTAAATCACGGAGCGGCGATCCTAAAGCGATCGCCAAGGGTTTCGATCAAGATCTAGGTTTTGAGCCTCGTTCTGCTCGATTTCTGGAGTAAAGTGAGTTGATCTCTGAGGGTTTGTGCGAATCGCGGTGGGTCTCATTGATCCCCAACAATCCTTCTCGTCCTCAACTCCCCATCACGAATCAATCCCACACCAAAAGCCTTTCGCTTGTTGCTAGGGCAGGCGATCGTAATACACCACGACCTAGTCTCTGTTGGTGCTGGTAGGGGTCTCCTATCATCCAATGGCGAACATGGAGAAGGTGGAGGGCCTGATGAAGAATTTGAAGTTGTCGGCGGTGGAGAACAAGGGCCTCAAGATCGGCTGGACGGATGGGGTGAAGACGGGTGAAGTGGAAGTGAAGGCGGCTGGGCAAGGCTGCGTCGTGAGAAACCGCCGTATATCGAAGGTATACACAAATCTCCGGGCCGGATCCGGTGTCCTTTGAAGGGTATTAAAATCAAGGAGATGGGAGATAATCTGTTTATGTTCACCTTCCTGCAACCATCTGGGAAAAGGAAGGCTTTGGATGAGGGTCCATGGATGTTTGATAAGGAACTTATGGTGATGCAAGATTTTGATCCCACTAAGTCACTGGAGGATTATGAGTTCAATGATATACCCATATGGGTACGGATTTTTAAATTGCCGTTAGGAATGATGAATGGAGAGATAGGGGAGCAGATTGGAGGAGAGATAGGAGAGTTTCTTGAGGCAGCGGTGGGGGAAGATGGTATGGCTGTAGGCAAATTTTTACGAATTCGAGTCAGGATAGACCTGAGGAAGCCGTTGATGAGAGGAATTACGCTTCACATTGGAGAAGATATGTTACCGAAATGGTGTCCTTTTGAATACGAGTTCCTGCCAGAGTTTTGTTTTACTTGTGGTATAATTGGGCACATTGATAAGGTATGCTCGGTTAAGCTGAAGAAGGGTGAGAAACAACAGTATGGACTCTGGCTGAAGGCGGTGATGGAGGGGAGAGAAGCGGGTGGTAGTAGTCAGAGGTGGAAGGAGATGGGAGGGAATGGAGGGATTAGAAGGGGGTCATCTTTTGGCTTTGGTAGCAGGAACAGGCTGTCGGGGAGCGACAGTGATTCATGGAGGTCGAGCGATAAGGACAAAAATAATAGTCGGACGTCAGGTGGATCAAATGCAGAGAAGTCAAAGTCGGATCAAGAAGTGATTAGTCCGCTAAAGCTACCGCCACCACATTCAGGTGGTAAGGGTAATCAGCGAAGATTGGACTTTTTGGAGGGAGCGGGGGATGCTGAAGGGAAGAAAGGGGGTACTGCGGTGAGGCCGGTCGAGGGAACAGGAGTGGAGGCCCAACAGGGGGCAGCGAAGAAGCCTGCCATGCATGGCCCGGTAGAGGGAGGCACGTCGATCACAAACCCAGAAGTTCTGGTGCAGGAAGGCCAGATTGGGGTTGTGCCTGAGGACCTGAAGGGTGATGAAGCAAGGAAGTCCTCTACCATGTTAAGGAGAGTTAGAGGAGGGAAGAACAAGAATAGAGAAAGGAAGGCTCACCAGATTGCCACAGGGCAAATTCGGGAGGTTATATCGATAGGGGAAAACGACCGGCGAGAAGAAGGGGATATGGAGTTGGATGACGGGGAGTTGAAGAAGTGCAAGAATGTAGAAGAAGTAGTGTCCGGGGATGTGGAGGCTGACCTTAACAATGAGGCGGGGCTGTGCGAGACAGCCTCGCGGGAAGCAATGATCATATCGTCCCAAAGCTGCCAGGGGCTTGGGAACCAGCCGGCGAGTGAATGGCCTTCCGGATTTGGTGAAGGCGGAAGAGCCCGACATTCTCTTTTCGTCGGAAACTAAGTTAACGGAGAAAGAGATGGAGAAATTCGGATGGATTACGAAGATGCCAAATATGATTGTGATGGATTGTAAGGGGAGAAGTGGAGGCTTAGCGTTGTTCTGGAAGAATGGGGTGGATGTTAGTCTGAGATGGAAGGGGAGGTATCACATTGATGTTGATGTAAAGGAGGGTAATGGAACAAAATGGAGATTTACCGGCATATATGGTGAATCGAGACAGGGCATGAAGGAGAATACGTGGAAACTTCTACGAACGCTGCATAGCCAAGCGGACATGCCCTGGCTGTGTATGGGTGACTTCAACGAAATCCTTTTTGCACATGAGAAGGAGGGAGGGCCGGCTCGGGCCCCGGGATGTATGGAGGCGTTTAGGAAGGTTTTGGAGGATACAAACTTGCATGATTTGGGGTTTGTAGGGGATGTGTTCACATGGAGAAATAATTGGCATGTGGCGGAAGGATATATACGCGAGAGGTTAGACCGTGCAGTGGCAAATGTGGGATGGAGGTGTCTGTTTCCTTTGTACAAAATAATAAACGGGGATCAGAGACACTCAGATCACAGGCCGGTCACGGCGATGTCGAAGGAGCAGGCTATGCCATATCGTAGCCAGGAGAGGGAGCAAGTGTTCAGATTTGAAGCAGCTTGGCTGCAGGAGGACGAGTGTGCAGAAGTGGTAGAGGAGGCGTGGAACGGTGCTTTTCAAGAAGGGGAGTGTCTAGTGGCGGATGCGGTGAGACATGTTGGGAGGAAGCTTTGGCTTTGGGATAAGGAGGTGTTAGGAGAGTTAAAGAATAGAATCAAAAAAGCAAAAAAGGCCCTGGAAGAGTGTAGGAGAAAGCCAATAAATCAACAAAATGTATCCAGGGAGCACGTTCTTCGGTTTAAATTGGGAAGGTTGGAAGATCAACATAATATCTTCTGGCAGCAGAGGGCACATGCAAATTGGTTGAAATATGGTGACCGCAATACGGGCTATTTCCATGCTGCTGCATCGGAGAGGCGTAAAATAAATACGATAAGGAAGTTGAGAAGGGAGGAAGGTGGAGTAGTGGAGTCGGAAGAGGAGATAGGTGCTTATATCACTAACCACTACAAAAGTTTGTTCATGTCCTCTGTAGGTACGATGAATGAAGATCTTCTTCAACATGTCCAAACCTCTGTCACGGACGAAATGAACCGAGTCTCGCTGCGGGAATTCTCCGAGCGGGAAGTAAAAGAAGCTGCGGAATCCATTGGTGATCTTAAAGCACCGGGGCCGGACGGCATGCCAGCAGTCTTCTATAAGCGGTTCTGGCATATGGTTGGACCGAAAGTGAAAATGGAGGTAATCTCAGTGTTGAATGGGGGAACGATGCCTGAAGGTTGGAATGAGACAACAATTGTGCTAATTCCTAAGGTTAAAGATCCTGAAAGGGTGACTGAGTTCCGACCAATTAGTCTATGCAATGTATTATATAAAATTATATCCAAAGTCCTGGCGAATAGACTAAAGATTATTTTCCCTCATATCATCTCCCCAACCCAATCAGCTTTTGTGCCTGGGAGAATGATTACCGACAATGTTTTACTGGCCTATGAGATTACACATATGATGCACCGAAGGAAAGGGGGGAGAGATGGTCTAGTGGCGGTGAAACTAGATATGAGCAAAGCATATGATAGAGTTGAATGGAGTTTCTTGGAGGGTATGATGGCCAAGATGGGTTTTGAACAGGCTTGGATTGACCTGGTTATGAAGTGTGTCAGATCTGTTAAGTACAGGGTGAAAGTTAATCGGAACTTGATGGAGCCATTCACACCAGAGAGGGGCCTTCGCCAGGGAGATCCTCTTTCACCCTATCTCTTTATCCTATGTGCAGAAGGTCTGTCGGTGCTGTTGAAAAAGGCTAATGAGAATGGAGATATTGAAGGAGTCCGGCTATGCCCAGGGGCCCCATCAATTAATCACCTGTTCTTCGCGGATGACTCGTTGATAGTTATGAAGGCAAATGCTCGAAATGCTAAGAGCTTGCAGCAAGTTACGGCTTTGTATGAAGCGAGTTCGGGACGGATGTTAAATGCAACAAAATCCTCGGCGATGTTCAGTAAGGGAACAACAAGGGGAGCGAAGCGCACGGTTCTTAACATCCTCGGTATACCGAGGGAATCACGGAATGAGAGATACCTGGGGCTACCGGTCCATTTAGGTGCTTCCAAGGCAAAAGAGTTTGAATATTTGAAAGAGAAAATTTGGCAATGCATACAGGGGTGGAAGGAAAAATTACTTTCAAAAGCGGGGAAAGAGATACTGATTAAAGCAATAGCACAGGCGATCCCCACGTATGCGATGTCCTGCTTTGATCTTACGAAAACTTTCTGCGATGAAGTCAGTGCTATGATCTGTCGTTTTTGGTGGGACCAGCAGGAGGGGAAGAATAAGTGCCATTGGGTAAGCTGGGAGTGTTTTACCAGGGCGAAGCAAGATGGAGGACTTGGATTCAGAGATCTCCATGTTTTTAATCTGGCCATGCTTGCTAGACAGAGCTGGAGACTGCTTCAAAATCCCGATTCCTTATGCTGTGAAGTGTTAAAGGCCATGTACTTCCCGGATACCACAATTCTGGAGGCAAAGCCTAAACCTGGAATGTCATATTCGTGGCGGAGCATTCTGCAGGGCCTTCAGTTACTGAAAGAAGGAGTGATATGGAGAGTTGGGACCGGAGAACATATCAAAGTGTGGACGGATCCATGGATCCCGAGGGGTAGGACACGGAGGCCATGCACACTCGATGGATTGGGAGAGGATCCGAAGGTCGAGGACCCGATCGATCCAATGTCAAACCAATGGGACTTGGAGGTGTTGCAGGGGTTATTCTATGAGGAGGATGTGAAGGATATCATGAAGATCCCCATATGTAGGGGAATGGAGGACCATGTGGCCTGGCATCCGGATAAGAAAGGGTTGTTCTCGGTGAAGTCGGCATACCACCTTGGTATGAGTCTGAAAGCACATAAGAGGGGTGTTGCATCGTCGTCAGGAACTATACAGGAGATTGATCCGCTGTGGAAGCAGTTATGGAGGGTGAAGCTTCCGGGGAAGGTCAAAATATTTCTATGGAGGTTGGCACGGAATAGCCTACCGACACGGATAAATATAAGTAGGAAGAAGATTGAGCTGGACACTAGATGTCCCATGTGCTACCGTATGAATGAGGATGGGGGGCATCTTTTTCTGAAATGCAAGAAGGCTAAACATGTGTGGAGAGCTCTGTTCCTTGAGGATGTCCGAGTGTCTCTCCTTGAGGCACAAGATCCAATGGAGGTCCTTAGACGGGTGCTAGCTCTACCCGGGAAGAGGAGAAATATGACGCTTTTGTTGCTCTGGAACTGGTGGACAACAAGAAATAAGGCAAACGCGAGGAGAATTGATGAGATCAACGGACCAGGTCCGCCATGTCATTCGAAACATTGGTGTGAATTCGATCCGGAGGAGGAGAAGGTTCGGTCCAGAGACGCCAACGACAAGAACCGGTGACCACTCAAGCTCGGGATGGAAAAGGCCAAGGGAGAATTTCACAAAAGTAAATTTTGACGCGGCCTTTCATCACCAAAGCGAAGCTGGAGCACGGGGTTTTGTGGCGCGAACGGACGAGGGTGAATTTATCGCGGCGGCAGCAGGAAAACCGAGACACACGCACGATGCTGCGCAAGCGGAAACGGAAGCATGTGCGGCAGCGGTAGAGGGTGCTCGCTGCTTTGGGTCCGAACGGGGTTATCTTCGAGTCGACTCACGAGTGTCTGGTGAATGCATCGAACTCTTCAAGCCATGAGCTGGCGACGATCGGAGTCCTTCTTCGTGACATTAGAAGCAATTGCATCAAAGATTTTGAGGCTTTCGAGTTTTCGTTTGTAAGTCGTACTTGTAATAAAGTAGCACATAGCCTGGCTAAACTTGGCTATGAGGGGGAGGACGAGTGTGTGGGGTGGGCGGATGATCCGCCTCAGTGTGTATCGGTTATGGTGACCAGCGAGTTAGCTGCGTCCTCTGGTTAATGGAATTCCCATTTCCCCGTCAAAAAAAAAAAAAATATATACAAAATTCAGGTGGGGACTTTGTCCCCCCCCGTGACCATCAAAAAAAAAAAAATTTCAGCAAGAAAGACGAGATAAGTGTTGCCGGTGCCACCCGCGCCTTTTAGCTGGCCCGTGGGTGCTCCGTTCCTCTTCTCCTCTCCATCACGCCTCTCTCATACAATTTCGATCTCACGCCCGGTAGCAAAAATATGAAGCGTGTCCCCGGCGGCTGCTCCCAGATCTGATTTTGAGTACTTGGACAAGGGGGCGATGCCTGTGCGGTGTAGGCCAGCGGGGGCAGAGGCACTCGCACGAGGAAGGGATCGAGGAGCAAGATCGGGCGCCGATCGTCTAGTCGTGCTAGGTTCAGCCACCAGTGAACCCCTCCACTGCCACGATCAAAGACAGAAAGAAAAGGAGAGGGAAGCGGGTAGGGTTCGTGTGGCAAGAAAATCAGGTACAATTGACATGCCTAGTATATCATCGTTGACGCAGAAATCCAGAGCAAACGGCCATTGCAGATTTTTCACCTGAACGTGCGAGCTACACGGAAGGTGAGGTAGTGTGGACCCATGGGTCGGCGCCGATTTTTTCTCGAGCGAGCCAACGTTGGATTTTTTTTCCCGAGTCCCAGGTACATGACTTTCTTAGATTTATCGAAATATACATAGTTATTCTCATCTAAACAGTGTGTGCATCCATTGTATCCCTTGTTTGACTGTCATAAAATGTTACCAAAAGCATGTCAATCATTGATTGTTACAAAAAGCAGCGCTCGTAGGTAAAATTCATCCTGTTTATGCTTGTCCCATACACGTACACCTATTATGGCCCACAACTGTAGAAGTTTGATACGTTGCAAACGTATCTATAATTTTTGATGCTCCATGCTTGTTTTACACCAATTTATATATGTTTTGCTTAAACTTTTATATATTTTCTGGCACTAACCTACTCACGAGATTCCATAGTGCCAGTTTCCTGTTTTCTGTTGTTTTGTATTTCAGAAAAGTTGTACAGGAAATATTCTCGGAATTGGACGAAACAAAAGCCGAAGATCTTATTTTTCCGTAATGAAGTCCGGAGGAGAGATGAAGAGGGGTCACAGGGCGGCCAAACCATGCCTAGGCGCGGCCCAGGCCCTGGCCGCTCCTAGGGCTGGCTCTAGCCTCCACCGACCTCGCCCTTCCGCCTATAAGAAGCCTCTCGACGCGTGAACCCTAAATCAATCGGCCTACATCCATAAAAAGTTCCGTAGCTCCGCCGCCGTTGCAGACATGTTTCGGGGGACATAATTCTCTGTTCTGGCACCCTGCCGGGACGGGGAATTGCCCCCGGAGCCATCTCCATCGACTCCAGCGCCATCTTCATCGCTATTGCTGACTCCCATGATGAGGAGTGAGTAGTTCTCCCCCGAGGCTGGGGCTTTACCGGTAGCTATATGGTCGATCTATCTCTCCATGTATGATCTTTATGTGATCATGAGCTTTGTAATCTAGTTGAATAAGTAGATGTTATTCTTCAACTATTGTGCTACCTAAGTGGTTTTATTATGTGATCTCTGGGGACACCTTGTCCAACGGTGTGAAGGTGACAGTGTGCACACCGTGTTTGTTTCTTAAGCATAATTTACAGAAATACTTATAAATTGTGGTGTCTAGTTAGTACCATGTTGTATGCTTAAGGTGATAATGTGGGGCGTCCATAGATTTGAGAATGCGAACTTTAAGGAATGCTTATGCAGCCCTACGCAGTGAATTTGTGTTTATTATCAAACCGGAGAGTGGTTAAGAGTAGCATAGTGAAGTGATAATATATATGTATTCAATTATGATATCATTGTTGAGAGTGTCCACTAGTGAAAGTATGATCCCTAGGCCTTGTTTCCAAGCATTGAAACACCGTTTACAACCAGTTCTACTACATGTTTGTCTACTGCCATTTTTATTTCAGATTGCAATTATTACTCATAATCATTCATATTACTTGTATTTCACTATCTCTTCACCGAACTAGTGCACCTATACACCTGACAAGTGTATTGGGTGTGTTGGGGACACAAGAGACTTCTTGTATCGTAATTGTAGGGTTGTTTGAGAGGAATATCTTTGACCTCTACCTCCCTGAGTTCGATAAACCTTGGGTGATCCACTTAAGGGAAACTTGGTGCTGTTCTACAAACTTCTGCACTTATAGACCCAACACTATCTACAAGAATAGAAGCGTGCGTAGACATCAAGCTCTTTTCTGGCACCGTTGTCGGGGAGGTAAGGTAAAAGGTACTCACATCCTCTGGCTACTAAGTCTTTTAGTTGTTGGTGAGTGCTCGAAGTTAGTTCCTTTAGATTTGACAGTTATATCTTTCTGTTTCTTGTTTTTATTTTCACTAGTTAGGCTTAATGGAAAACAATAAAAAATAGAGAGCTTTATAGTATTTATCTTGAGTTAGGACATGAGGTGTTTGAAGAGAAATTAAAAAACCTATGGAACTTTACTTGCATGCTAGTAGCAATGTTATTAGTATAAATTCTTTGAACACTATTATTGCTAATGCTATGGAAAAATCTAAGCTTGGGGAAGCTAGTTTTTATAAAATGATCTTTTTAGTTCCCTAGATTTGGAGGAGGAAATTTGCTATGATGATACTATGTCTTCAATACATGATGATTTCAATGATGATTATGTTATTTTCAGTCCACCTACTATTGAGGAGAAAATTAATTATGATTACAATATGCCTCCTATATTTGATGATTATGGTGATGAGAATAATAATGATAGCTATTTTGTTGAATTTGCTCCCACTACAATTGATAAGAATGACTATGCTTATGTTGGGAGTAGTAATTATTTTATGCATGTGACTCATGATAAGAATGGTTTATGTGATGGTTATATTGTTGGGTTTATTCATAATAGTACTGAAAGTTATTATGAGAGAGGAAAATATAGTTGTAGAAGTTTTCATGTTACTAAAACACCTCTCTATATGCTGAAAAATTTGAAGTTGCTCTTGTTTTATATTTCTATGCTTGTCACTTTGTTCTTTGTGAATCTATTTGTGCACAAGATTCCTATGCATAGGAAGTGGGTTAGACTTAAATGTGTCTCGTATTTGATAATTGATGCTCTCTTTTGCTTCAATTCATATTTATTATGTGAGCATCTTCTCAAATTACTGAGCCTAGCTGAAAGGCGTTAAAGAAAAGCACTCTTGGGAGATAACCCATGTTTTATTTCAGTAATTTTCTTTTGTTGAGTCTTAGAAGTTACTACCACTGTAATAACCTCTGCTTATCATTTTTATTTCGTTTTTGTGCCAAGAATAGCCTCTAATAGGAAAAAAGTAAGATTTGGAGAAGTTGTTGTCCTGAAACAGATAATGTGTTGTCACCATAAAAATTCGTATTACCAGCTAGCACATAATTTAAGCTGTAAATTTTGATCATATGCCCCAGGTTATTATCTAACTTTCGTTAGTTGAACGCTTTTCGATCTGAGCAACGGAAAATTTTCTAAAAAAAGATCTTTACCTGATGTTCTGTTTTGATAGATTTCTGCCACTATTTGCATTTGCTACTTAATCTCTTTCTTTTTTAGTTCTTTTGAGGAAGTAGATTTTTGATGAAGTTTCTACAGTAGATATGCTTGAATAGATTTTTGACATATATTCGAACTGAACCCAAGTGGATTTGTCATTTTGATTGCACTAATGCTGCTAATAAGAATTGTGTGATGTTTTGTATGAAAGAAGTTTTCAAGTGTAGGAAGAGAAGAATGATGTAATGAGATGAAGTACGGACAGAAGCTCAAGCCTGGGGATGCCCATGTCACCCCAAGAAATATCCAAGAGGTACAAGTGTCAAAGCTTGGGGATGCCCAAGGCATCCATTTCTTCATCAACAAAGCATTAGGTCATCTTTCTAGACGCTATATTTTTATTGCTTCATATGCTATGTGTTGTTCTTGGAGTGTCTTTATTTTTGTTTTTAGTTTTCTTTAGTTTTTTTTGCTGTAGCATATGGTTGGATCCTAGCATTCTTGTGTGGGAGAGATACACACTCCGCTTTCATTGCATAGAACACTCTAGTTTCACTTTTATTGTTCTGCGAGTGTTCTCGTTTGCTAGTACTTCATTTAGCTCTGGGTTTTCCACTCTTATTTTTTTCATAGCTTGTTAGTTTTATTTAGTTAGGTATGATTAGCTCTCTGGTCCTTATTGATTATTATCCATGAGAGTTGTTTCAAATAAATTGATCGGTGTTGGAGACGAGTAAAATGTTTCATGCTTATAGTGATGCAAAAGGAAGTTTGTCTAGACTTTGGCATAGACTTTGGCATATCATGTTGGATGTTATTCTTATCATATCCTTAGTAGTTATTGTTGTAGCATGACTTGTCTCAAATATCTGAGAGTGCATAATGTGCTATTTAAAGAATCATGTGTTGTTTCCATCATACAAAGCATATATTATGGTATTCTCCTTTGATGCTTTATTCGGTTGACTTGGTGTATATTTACATCATGTTATGACTATAAACCAGTCAACTAAAGCCTCTCTGATCATTTAGTTCTTGACTTGTAATATCACTTTATGCTTGGATTTATAATATTTTGTCGCTATATGCATGATTATGGCTATTATTGCTCTCTTAGTTGGTCGCTCCCAGTCTTTTTATAGCCTTCACCTGTACTGAGTATGAGCTCTACTCGTGCATCCAACCACCAAAATTAAAGTGCCAATTGTGTACACCATACATACCTCACTACAAGAAAAGTTGCCATGGCCGACGAAGTTGAAGTCGCGCCGTGGTTGCTGGTGTACCATGGCCGACGATTTTTGGTCCCTCCGTGGTGCATGTCAAAACTTTTTTTTCTCGTTTTTGAGGCCACCTAGCCCGACGAAAGCGGCCAAAACGTCGCGTATGGTGGCCCGGGACGTGGTGCATCTCGAAATCTCGGGTTCGCCGGCCGAGTCAACGCAAATCCGCACCACCGAGGGATGTAGGGCCCGGATGGCAGCCTCTCCGGCATTGTTTTTTTCTCGATCGCGCCATCTCGTTCAACGTTCTCCGATAGAGCCGTTTACGATGCGGGATCATGGGTCCCGCATGTCATCCTCTATGAACCAAAATTCTTTCTATTCTTGGATTTTTTTGACCCCCGATTTCCGGCTACTTCCTTTTTCTTTTGATCCCTTGCCGCCTTGGAAACGTTGAAACCGCTGCTTCGCTAAATGGGACCCGCATGTCATCCTCTATGTGCAATCAACTTTCTTTTCTTGGAGTTTTTTTGGCACCTCAAATTTGGTCACTTGCCTTTTTCTTTCGATCCCTGCCGCCTCTCAAACGGTGATACCGCTGCTCGCTAACTGGGACCCGCATGTCATCCTCTATGTACTATAAAACTTTCTTTTCTTGAATTATTTTTGGCACCTCATATTTGGTCACTTACCTTTTTCTTTCGATCCCCTGCCGCCTCTCAAACGGTGATTCCGCTGCTGCTAAATGGGACCCGCATGTCATCCTCTATGTACTATAAAACTTTCTTTTCTTGGAGTTTTTTTGGCACCTCAAATTTGGTCACTTGCCTTTTTCTTTTGATCCCCTGCCGCCTCTCAAACGGTGATACCGCTGCTGCTAACTGGGACCCGCATGTCATCCTCTATGTACTATAAAACTTTCTTTTCTTGAATTATTTTTGGCACCTCATATTTGGTCACTTACCTTTTTCTTTCGATCTCATGCCACGTTTGAAACGTTGAGGAACACCGTGAGCTCATGGGACCCGCATGTCATCCTCTATGTACTATAAAAGTTCATTTTCTTGGTTTTTTTTCACCCTCCGATTTTTGGCAATTTCTTTTTTCTTTTGATCCCCTGCCGCCTCTCAAACGGTGATACCGCTGCTTGCTAAATGGGACCCGCATGTCATCCTCTATGTACTATAAAACTTTCTTTTCTTGAATTATTTTTGGCTCCTCATATTTTTTCACTTGCCTTTTTCTTTCGATCCCTGCCGCCTCTCAAACGGTGATACCGCTGCTGCTAAATGGGACCCGCATGTCATCCTCTATGTACTATAAAACTTTCTTTTCTTGAATTATTTTTGGCTCCCGATATTTTTTCACTTGCCTTTTTCTTTCGATCTCATGCCACGTTTGAAACGTTGAGAGACCTCGTCGGCTCATGGGACCCGCATGTCATCCTCTATGTGCTATAAAAGTTTTCTTTGTTGGATTTTTTTCACCCTCGATTTTTGGCTTTCCTTTTTCTTTTGATCCCTGCCCCTTTGAAACGTTGAGTAAGTTTGTTGGCTCAAGGGACCCGCATGTCATCCTCTATGTCCATCAACTTTCTTTTCTTGGATTTTTTTTCACCCCCTAATTACTAGCTACTTTCTTTTTCTTTTGATCTCAAGCCGCATTACAAACATTGAGACCGCTGTCTGCAAAATGGGACCCACATGTCATCCTCTATGTACAATAAATCTTGGATTATTTTTGGCTCCCGATATTTGGTCACTTGCCTTTTTCTTTCGATCTCATGCCACCTTTGAAACGTTGAGTAAGTCTGCTGGCTCATGGGTCCCGCATGTCATCCTCTACGAACAATAAAAGTTTCCTTTCTTGGAGTTATTTTTGACCCCTAATTTACGGCTATTTGCCTTTTTCTTTTGATCCCCTGCCCCCTTTGAAATGATGAGGACGTCTGTTGGCGGGTCGGTCCCACATGTCATCCTCTATGAACAATAAAAGTTTCCTTCGGTGGATTTATTTTTGACCCCTAATTAATTTCCGGCTATTTCCTTTTTTTTCTTTTGATCCCTGCAGCCTTGGAATTGTTGAGAATGTTGCTTGCCTCATTTTTATTTTGGTCCTGTGCCGCCTTGGAAACGTTGAGACCGTCTGCTACAAAATGGGACCCGCATGTCATCCTCTATGTACAATAAAGTTTCTTTTCTTGGATTATTTTTGGCTCCGATATTATGTCACTTGGCTTTTTCTTTCGATCTCATGCCGACTTTGAAACGTTGAGGATGTCTGCTGCCTCATGGGTCCCGCATGTCATCCTCTCAGAACGATAAATGTTTTCTTTTCTTGTATTTTTTTACCAACTGATTTTTGGCTTTTTTTTATTTTCGATCCCCTGCCGCCTTTGAAACGTTGACGACGCTGCTGGCTCATGGGTCCCCGATGTCAGCCTCCCCGTACAAGAAACATGTGATATTTTATTTTGCAGACAATAAACGTTGTATTTCGCTCTGAGCTATTGCAAACGGATAAATTAAATCTTTTTATCTACATAAACAAACTTATATGTTGAATCTCCTTGTTTTTTGTTTTTGCGAAGCATAGGACTTTCCTGTTTTTTTTGAGAAAAATTCGACCTTTCCTGTTTTGGAGTGGGCTGAAATTGTACGAGTCAAAAGGCCCGGCGAGGATAGTTCGAAGGCCCGGATGTCCGAGATACAGCCCAATTGAAATCTTTCTTTTCTTGGATTTTTTTCACACCACGATTTACGGCTACTTCATTTTTCTTTCGGTCCTGTGCCTCCTTGGAAGCGTTGAGACCGTTTGCTACAAAATGGGACCCGCATGTCATCCTCTATGTACAATAAAGTTTCTTTTCTTGGATTATTTTTGGCTCCCGATATTATGTCACTTGCCTTTTTCTTTCAATCTCATGCCGACTTTGAAACGTTGAGGAAGGCTGCTGGCTCATGGGTCCCGCATGTCATCCTCTATGAACAATAAAAGTTTCCTTTGTTGGATTTATTTTTTTCCCCTAATTTACGGCTATTTGCCTTTTTCTTTTGATCCTCGCCCCCTTTGAAATGATGACGACGCATGGTGGCAAGTCGGTCCCACATGTCATCCTCTATGAACAATAAAAGTTTCCTTTGATGGATTTATTTTTGACCCTAATTAATTTCTGGCTATTTCCTTTTTTTCTTTTGATCCCCTGCCGCCTTGAAATAGTTGAGGATGCTTGCTTGCCTCATGGGTCCCGCATGTCATCCTCTCGGAAAGGTAAATGTTTCTTTTCTTGAATTTGTTTACCAAGCTGATTTTTGGCTTATTTTTTCTTTCGATCTCCCGCCACCTTTAAAACGTTGATGACGCTCGCTGGCTCATGGGTCCCCAATGTCAGCCTCCCCATACCGCAAATCCTCTTTACGCAAAGGTTGTATTTCTAGATAGATAAGGTGGATTCGAATCTGCCATGGTTCAGGCAGCTCGGGTAAGCCTTCTTGCATTGATTAATGGAAGTAGTGTATAGCAAGGTCAAGACATGTGGCTCGGTGTAATGAATCTATTTGAATCATGTTGTGGGTTCAATCTCGATAGTTCTCTAACGAGTCGACCAAAATAGAAATTAAGTTTTTTTCTAAAACGGAAATGCAAATTAAGATGAACACAAACATTAGTTATCATAATAGCTGATCATACATACATACTTGCTAAGAGCAAAAGCTTGCCAGAGTTTTACCACCCATACAATTAATTAGCAGTTCAGATAAGATAACCTTATATAAGTATAACTACAAATGCATTTGCTAAGGGCTCATGGGGCAACAGAACTAGACAACCGCAAACTTTATGACCAGCATGTCACAGCGGCATCGAAAGATCTTGACCTTCAACTTTGATCCAATGCGAAGTTTGGCACCGTCAATGAACTTTTTCCACCTGGAAGTAACAGCCAAGCGGCCATCCGTGGGACCGACGGAGTACCGTCCCTCCACGGTGAGACCTTCACTCTCCATGACGAGGGAAATCTTGCCCCTTCGGCCAGCATTGAGATCCTTGGCGATACTTTTAGGCAATTTCGATTCAAAGCAAGAGATACCACCAAAAATTAGTCAATGGCACCAATGCACCGAACCATGTGAGACTTTGAGCAGAGAAGACATCAAGATAAGAGCAGTTATGTTGTCATATACTCACGAACATAGCCTTCAGATGCGTCCTGGTCACCACACGGGTGGCCACAGCAATGAGCTGAGACCTCGGTGATCTGGCTGGGGCAGGTGCAGGAGCCTGGGCTGGTACACGAGCTGGTGCTGATGCAGGAGACTGCTGGGCAGGTGTCGAGGGTACTCCTCGCCAATGCCCTCCGATAGGGGCTTAGGGTTGACGGAATCCTGTAAGCTGACACGAGACATCGGTTCACAGATAAGCGGGGAGAGCGATTTACCCAGGTTCGGGGCCCTCGATGAGGTAAAACCCTTACGTCCTGCCTGTCTGTTCTTGATTATGATGATAATGGGTTACAATGGGGTGCCGAATAGTTCGGCTGAGATCTCGTCGAGATGGCTATTGCTAAGATGCCCTAGCTCTAAGCTTTCT
>NC_061508.1:104690908-104728571 GCF_022539505.1 Lolium rigidum | reverse complement strand
CCAAGGGGGCCCCACCTCACATGGCGGCGCGGCCAACGGGGGGGGCCCTATGGTGTGGTCCCCCAGGACCCCTCCGAGGCTGCCCTTCCGCCTATAAAGTCTCTCCGTCACGAAAACCCTAAAGAGATAAGCCACGATACGAGAAAAGTTACGCAGCCGCCGCCATCGCGAAGTCAAGTTCGGGGGACAGAATCTCTGTTCCGGCACGCCGCCGGGACGGGGAATTGCCCCCGGAAGCCATCTCCATCGACGCCACCGCCATCTTCATCGCCATCGCTGTCTCCCATGATGAAGAGGGAGTAGTTCTCCCCCGAGGCTAAGGGCTTTACCGGTAGCTATGTGGTTCATCTCTCTCTCCCATGTGATCTTTATGTGATCATGAGCTTTGTATCACTATTACTATGTGCTACTCTAGTGATGTTATTAAAATAGTCTATACCTCCTTCATGATGTAATGTTGACAGTGTGTCCATCATGTAGTACTTGGTGTAGGTTATGATTGTGATCTCTTGTAGATTATGAAGTTAATTATTACTATGCACTCTAGAGGTTACTTTAATATGAACTCCGGATTCACTCTCCACGGTGTGATGGTGACAGTGTGTGCATCGTGTGTGTTTCCTTTATGACGTTGTGGAGCTTGTTTACTCCGGCTTGAGGGTGCTCTCGTAGCCGTACACAATGAATGGTGTTTATTATCCAACAAGAGAGTGTTAGAAAGTAGCACAAGAGAAGAGAAGTTATTTATTTATGTGATCATTGTTGAGAGTGTCCACTAGTGAAAGTATGATCCCTAGGCCTTGTTTCCAAATATTGAATCACCGTTTATTTACTGTTCTACTGCATGTTTACTTGCTGCCATCTTTATTTCAGATTGTTATTACCACTCATATTCATCCATATCACTTGCATTTTACTATCTCTTCGCCGAACTAGTGCACATATACATCTGACAAGTGTATTAGGTGTGTTGGGGACACAAGAGACTTCTTGTATCGTAATTGCAGGGTTGCTTGAGAGGGATATCTTTGACCTCTACCTCCCTGATTTCGATAAACCTTGGGTGATTCACTTAAGGGAAACTTGCTGCTGTTCTACAAACCTCTGCTCTTGGAGGCTCAAAACTGTCTACAGGAATAGAAGCGTGCGTAGACATCAGGACTTTACCAAAATATGACAGGACTAATATGTGTTTTGTTCTTATTAATGAAAGAGAGGTATCCTCCCAAGTTTCTTCTATTGTTTCTAATAATAAACCAGGTTATGTGGAGAAGCTTCCTTTCAAGCCTCTCCCTCCTAAAGGGGAAAAGAAGAAGAAGAAGAAGGGAACGAAGAAGAAGAAGAAGAGGGAGAATAAAAAGAAAGAGGTAACAACATATCCCCGTGTGTATGAGATAACGATAGGTAACCGTAAGTATGTTGCTCCTAATGATTATTATGATAATGAATCTGAGTACAATGATCTTCATATGCCCTCTACCTATATTAGTGATCATGATTTGGAAGAGCACACTACTTTTGATACTGAAAATCTCTTTGGTACCGATTATAAAAGTAATGATGTTAGCACTATCCATGTTCCTTCAAATGATGATATTGAAAGCTCTAAGCTTGGGGATGTTGTGCTTGAAGATCCTATATTTAAGACCTTTACTTTTAGTGAAAATGATGATATTATATCTTCGGGCTTAGATAATTGTTATAGAGATGGCTATGACACAGGTTATAATTATCCTTATGAAACTTGTCATAGTTATGATGGGATTGCCAAAAACCATCCCCTTAGTGTGCAACTTGTTTACCATGTTCAAATTTTTGATAATGATCCTGCTCCAATTACTATTAATGAGAAGAGTTTTTCTTATGCCAAAAATAATGATACTTTTATGCATATGAACCATGATAAGAATGTTTTAAGTGATGGTTATATTGTGGATTTCATCAATGATGCTACTGAAAGTTATTATGAGAGAGGGAAACATGGTTATATGCATCTTAATAATATTAAGTTTCCCCTCTTTATGTTGAGAATCTTGAAGTTGCGCTTGTGTTGCCTTTCTATGCTTGTTGCTTTGTGCTTTCAGTACTTGTTCCCTTACAAGATTATTTTTCATAGGAAATGGGTTAGACTTAAAAGCGTTTCTTATTTGCTTTTGATGCTCTCTTTTGCTTCAACTCTTATTTCTTGCGAGAGCATCATTAAAATTATTGAGCTCATCTTAATGGCTATAAAGAAAGCACTTCTTGGGAGGTAACCCACGTTTTTATTTTGATACTATTTTGTTGTGTCTTGGAAGTTGTTACTACTGTAGCAACCTCTCCTTATCATGTTTATTTCGTTTTTGTGCCAAGTAAAGTCTTTGATAGAAAGTTGATACTAGATTTGGATTTCTGCGCAGGAACAGATTTTTAGCTATCACGAATTTGAGTTGTTCTCTCTGTAGAAAAATCTAAAAATCTTGAAAACATTCATGAGTAATCCTCAGATATGTACGCAACTTTCATTCAACTGGAGCTTTTCCATCTGAGCATGTTAAGTGCCTCGAAAAAATTCATCTTTACGGACTGTTCTGTTTTGACAGATTCTGCCTTTTACTTCGCATTGCCTCTTATACTGTGTTTGAGTGGGTTTATTTGCTCCATTAAATTTCAGTAACCTTGGGTAATGTCTAGAAGTGTTTGGAATGATTGTGTCCTTGCTGAACATGTGAATTTTTGATTATGCACTAACCCTCTAATGAGATTGCTTTGAGTTTGGTGTGAAGGAAGTTTTCAAGGATCAAGAGAGGAGGATGATATAATATGATCAAGAAGAGTGAAAAGTCTAAGCTTGGGGATGCCCCCGTGGTTCATCCCTGCATATTTCGAGAAGACTCAAGCGTTAAGAATGATTATGTCACCTCTGAATATATGAATTTTCGATTATGCACTAACCCTCTAATGAGTTTGTTTTGAGTTTGGTGTGGAGGAAGTTTTCAAGGGTCAAGAGAGGAGGATGATACAATATGATCAAGAAGAGTGAAAAGTCTAAGCTTGGGGATGCCCCAGTGGTTCATCCCTGCATATTTTAAGAAGACTCAAGCATCTAAGCTTGGGGATGCCCAAGGCATCCCTTCTTCATCGACAACTTATCAGGTCACCTCTAGTGAAACTATATTTTAATTCCGTCACATCTTATGTGCTTTACTTGGAGCGTCTGTGTGCTTTTATTTTTGTTTTGTTATCTTAGTTCTCTGAATAAATTGGATCTTATCTATCTTGTTTGGGAGAGAGACACGCTCCGCTTTTTCATTTGAATACTCCTATTCTTCACTTATATTTGTTGAGTATTCAGTTTTCGCACTGTGTAGCTTCTAGCTCTTGGTTTTCATGTATCTCTTATTCAGAGCTATTAGTTATTTTATAGAAAGTACTCTCTTACTTCACTTATATTTGTTTTGAGAGTTTCTTGCTATTTGGTTGGAAACAGAAAATGCTTCATGTGGTAGTTGGTATACTGTCTTGAATAATTTGATGCTTGGCAATTGTTTTGAGCTCTCAAAGTAGATCATGTTTAAGCTCTTGCATCATGTAGTTTAAACCTATTAGTGGAGAACTACCGTAGAGCTTTTTGAAATTTGGTTTGCATGATTGGTCTCTCTAAGGTCGAGATATTTTCTGGTAAAAGTGTTTGATCAACAAAGAAGACAGTGTAGAGTCTTATAATGCTTGCAATATGTTCTTATGTAAGTTTTGCTGTACCGGTTTATACTTGTGTTTGCTTCAAACAACCTTGCTAGCCAAAGCCTTGTGCCGAGAGGGAATGCTTCTCGTGCATCCAAAACCTTGAGCCAAAACCTATGCCATTTGTGTCCACCATAACTACCTACTATGTGGTATTTTTCACGCCATTCCAAGTAAATACTTAATGTGCTACCTTTAAACAATTCAAAACTTTATTACTCCTTATTTGTGTCAATGTTTTATAGCTCATGAGGAAGTATGTGGTGTTTTATCTTTCAATCTTATTGGGCAGACTTTCACCAATGGACTAGGGGCACATCCGCTTATCCAATAATTTTGCAAAAAGAGCGGCAAGCGGGTTCCCAGCCCCAATTAATTAACTTTCACTAATAATTCTCTTCACATGTTTTGCCCTGATTTATCAGTAAGCAACTTAATTTTGCAAATAGACAATCCTCCATGGTATGTGAAAGGTTGGAAGGCACCCGAGGATTCGGTTAGCCATGGCTTGTGAAAGCAAAAGGTTGGGAGGAGTGTCATCCATAAATAAAACTAAAGTACATGTGTAAACAAAAGAGAAGAGGGATGATCTACCTTGCTGGTAGAGATAACGTCCTTCATGGGAGCCGCTCTTTGAAAGTCTGTTTGACAAGGGGGTTAGAGTGCCCACTACCATTCTTTGACAACAACAAACACCTCTCAAAACTTTACTTTTATGCTCTCTATATGATTTCAAAACTTGAAAAGCTCTAGCACATGATTTAATCCCTGCTTCCCTCTGCGAAGGGCCTTTCTTTTACTTTATGTTGAGTCAGTTTACCTACTTCTTTCTATCTTAGAAGCAAACGATTGTGTCAACTATGTGAATTGATTCTTACATGCTTGCTTATTGCACTCATCATATTACTTTGTGTTGACAATTATCCATGAGATATACCTGTTGAAAGTTGAAAGCAATTGCTGAAACTTAAATCTTCCTTTGTGTTGCTTCAAAACCTTTTATTAAGAATCTATTGCTTTATGAGTTAACTCTTATGCAAGACTTTTTGATGCTTGTCTTGAAAGTACTATTCATGAAAAGTTCTTGCTATATGATTCAGTTGTTTAGTCATTACCTATTTCTTAGCAAACTATAGACCATTGCTTTGAGTCACTTCATTCATCTCATATGCTTTACAATGGTATTGATCAAGATTATGTTGGAAGCATGTCACTTCAGAAATTATTCTTTTTATCGTTTACCTACTCGAGGGCGAGTAGGAACTAAGCTTGGGGATGCTTGATACGTCTCCAACGTATCTATAATTTCTGATGTTCCATGCTTATATTATACCAATTGCTACATGTTTTATATACATTTTATATCATTTTTATGCATTTTCCGGGACTAACCTATTAAAAAGATACCGAAGCGCCAGTTCCTGTTTTCTGCTGTTTTTGGTTTCAGAAATTCTACACAGGAAATATTCTCGGAATTGGACCCCATGAAGACAGAAGTCAATATTTTGCCGAGACGGACCCAGAGAGCCAGAGAAGAGCCAGAGGGGGGCCAAGGGGCCCCCACACCATAGGGGGGCGTGGGCCCACCCCTGGCCGCGCCACCAGGTGGGGAGGGCACCCTGAGGCCCCTTCGAGGCCGCCCTTCCGCCTATATATTCTCCCAGATGCGAAAACCCTAAAGAGATCGGTCTTCCTCCACGAAAAGTTACGTAGCCGCCGCCATCGCGAAGCCAAGTTCGGGGGACAGAAGTCTCTGTTCCGGCACGCCACCGGGACGGGGAAGTGCCCCCGGAATCCATCTCCATCGACTCCATCGCCATCTTCATCGCCGCTGCTGACTCCCATGATGAGGAGGGAGTAGTTCTCCCCCGAGGCTGAGGGCTCTACCGGTATCTATGTGGTTCATCTCTCTCTCCCATGGTGTGATCTTTATGTGATCATGAGCTTTTTAATCTAGTTGAATATGTAGATGTTACTCTTGTCTATTATGCACTCTAGAGGTTACTTTAATATGAACTCCGGATTCACTCTCCACGGTGTGATGGTGACGAGTGTGCGCATCGTGTGTGATTCCTTTATGACGTTGTGGAGCTTGTTTACTCCGGCTTGAGGTGTGCTTTTGCAGCCCTACACAATGAATGATGTTTGTTATCCAACAAGAGAGTGTTTGAGAGTAGCATTTATTTATTCAATTATGTGATCATTGTTGAGAGTGTCCACTAGTGAAAGTATGATCCCTAGGCCTTGTTTTTAAGTATTGAAACACTGTTTCCAACAAGTTTTGCTACATGTTCGCTTGCTACCATTTTTATTTCAGATTGCAATTACTACTTATAATCATCCATATTACTTGTATTTCACTATCTCTTCGCCGAACTAGTGCACCTATACATCTGACAAGTGTATTAGGTGTGTTGGGGACACAAGAGACTTCTTGTATCTTAATTGCAGGGTTGCTTGAGAGGGATATCTTTGACCTCTACCTCCCTGAGCTCGATAAACCTTGGGTGATTCACTTAAGGGAAACTTGCTGCTGTTCTACAAACCTCTGCTCTTGGAGGCCCAACACTGTCTACAGGAATAGAAGCGTGCGTAGACATCACTCTTCTATGGACATATCTTCCCCGTGTTCGAGGACACGTCCTTCTTCAGGATCCGGCACAATGCGATAGCGCATCCGTTGCGGAGTCTCCGAATTGGACGGGCCTGGAATTCTGGCGTCGGTCGGAGTTGCTTCTGCGTCAGTTCCTTGCTCCAGCCCAGTTAAGGTCACAAGGACCTCCTTTGGCGGGGCGGATTCTGCCTCAACTTTCTCCTCACCCTCCAACTCTTTCGTAATACGGTTTTATTCCTCTCTGTCCATGGAGGAAACGTTGTCAGAGATTAGGCTTAGGTTGCCAAGGATTGATTCTTCTTTGTCTCCGGCATCCTCTTGCTGATCCGGAGCGTTGTTGTCTCCAGGAACCTCTTGCTGATCCTGAGTATCACTGTCTCCGGTAGCCTCAACCTGCATGGGTCCAGCTCCATCCTACGGAGGGGCGGTTCCTGCGGTATGTGCGAGAAAGTGCACGAAGTGGCACCTTTGCTTCTCTAACACCTGGGAGACCCAGGCGGATCTGCATTGGTCTTCCACCGTAATTTCCTTCTCAGGGGCGGATTGGGTGGGTTTTGAAATTTCCAGATCCAAGGCGAAATCTTCCTTGGGAAGTTCTTGCGTCTCAGACCGGATCTTCGCGACTGCGTCCTGCTCAGCGGCGGTCGCGTTGGCGTGACTTACCAGGGCGTTTCCGTCGGAGTCGACGGTCTCGCTGATGAAGATGTGAATGCCGCCGATTGGGACGATGGAGAGCTTGATGGGGCCGGTCTTAGCCGGATCCAGCACTTGTCCTGAGGGACGATCGGAAAGTTCCCGGCGTAAAGGACGCGCCCCATAGCGATGGAGTCGTCGAAGCTTCCCATGGCGGAACCCTCCCGGTTCCGGCCTCCAGACGCCGCTGGCCCCATGGTGGGCGCCAACTGTCGTTGCCTATTCGACGGTACCTCGGAGGAGGGATCCTCACGAGGGGGAGAAGAAGTAGGGGCCATCGGGGGGAGAGTCCTCGGGACGGTGGTACGCGATTTACCAAGCTTCGGGACACCTGCACGATGACAGGGCCTACTGCTGCTTGTCTGGAATTATCTGGGCGCTTTCGCGTTGTTATAATGAGTTGTGGTTGTCTCTCTAGGGCTCCCAGGATCCGGCTTATAAAGGCGCCAGGATCTAGGGTTTGCACGGAGAGTCCTAGTCGGAATACAAGTCACCTAACTACGGAATATTACATTGCCGTGCACGTCAAGGATCCGCCTTTCCTTGTACGCCATACTGGATCTGGCTACCCCTAATGGGCCAGGCCGGATCCGACTTCCAGAGTTGGTCGATGGATCCGGCTCCTTGTTCCTGGGCTGAACTTCATCCATCTTGATCTACAGCAACTGGACCGCCCGATGGGCCATACGCTACCATCACCGTCTATGAGTCACCCGAACTTGCCGGATCTAGGCACTGTCGATGTTACACCCATGAAGTATACCCACAACATGTCCTTGATTGAGAAATACTTCTCCTACCATAAAATCTTCATATTCCATCGGTCTAAAGAGGGAAAGGCATTGCATTGATCAAACACCTAATGAGTCTGTAATTCCTATTATTTCAAGTCCATTAATGGTACAACGGAGTGCAAGATAAAAGTTTGGTGTAAAACAATGCAGAAATTTGCCAAAGAAGAGATGAAACCAGTTTGGCGCATATGTTGCATAGCATTCCAAAACAACTTACATCAGCTAAAACCTGCTTTGATGTTGAAACGGCGATCAAAATGTCCAACCCTAGGTTGGACTAAGGCATTCATGGCTTGAGATAGATGTACAACTTCTAGAAGAACTTACATGCATGTGGCCGATATTTTCAAATATGATGTGGCGATTTGGGAGCTGCGTTTTTAGTTGGCCTCGAAGTTTATCTCATATATACTTATTAAACGTAATTGTGTTTGTTAGATAGTAGTATCATAATCTCTTCTTATATTTATTGATTTGTATAATCTTAATATAAATTGTGTACACGATCTATTTGACATTTATTTTTCTTGTTCTATGTACTATATACTATATATGATACAATATTTATCTATGGTACTATTATGATCTCTCATCATTATTTTGTAGTGACACATCGTCTTGTTTGCATGCATGAAATGCATGATATCTATAGTCTTAATGTTCCAACTCATGACTTAGGGTAGCGAGAACATGAGTGCGCACCTAATGAACAGTAGGCCTCGGAGTATGAGATGGCAACTTGTATTTGCAGGGTTGTAGCACGTGATATGCCCCGAAAGAAATAAGCGTGTGTTCTCCCTAAAAATCAACTTAGTACCACTATAAGTCACTATTTCTATCAGGCTCGAGATGCCTTGCATTTTTTAATAATCAATACCACACATATTTATAGTAATAAATAGTACATGACAAGGATATACAAGGTGAGTCCAACGATTATAAAATAAAGTCTAAAAAAACGAGCATATCTTCGAGGTCTTTAAATCTTTTTTCATGACAATCTTACACCTGAAAATACCAACGAAAGTTCTTCCATAATTTTAATTTTTGCTGCAATGCAAAGTCTAGGTGCACGCGTACAACCATTAATTTACTCAATCAATATCGAAAAAAATACCAACACTAGCATGTCAAGAGAAAACAACCTAACAATATTGTCGATGTTGTTGGGAGTCGAGATGCCTTGCTTGATGCAACTCTATTCGGTGGAAAAAAAGTTCATCCGAGGGGTCCTTCCTTGTAGCCAAAGACAACATATTGAGTTTTTTTTTGTAAAGGATTTTTTTGAGCGGTTTTGTAAAAGATATATAAGCAATATCAAAACGTGGATTGGTTCAATGTAGCCCAGATCTAGTCGGATCCTTTCTAGGCCGGCCCAAGTCTTCAGTCCAGCCCAGCGAGGACACATCTTTGACTCCAACACGCAAAACCCGCTCCATAACTCGGCGGCCGCATCCCAAATCCCCAATTCGGCAGTTCCCCTCCTCCAAGCAAAAAATCGAGAGGGTTTTTTAGGGTTCTAGAGCGAGGGAGCGAGCAAGATCAAGAGGCAGCCATGGACAGCTCCCCCGAGTTGCAGCGGTTCCTCGAGGTAAGATGGGAACCTTCTTGATGCTCGTTGCAATCTGTTTTTTGTTGGTGTATTGTGCTGCAGCTGTTCTAGCACGTTCCGTCTCCTGGTTTCTTTGGGCTTGCGCACGTGTAATGTGATTGTTGAACGCGGCCACCGATTGTTTAGATTCTGATGAACCTGCATGTATTTTCTCGCGTGTGTTGCGGATCCGTGGATAGTGGAGGGCGGGCCTACTTCATAGGGGCTCTGTCGGTGCGATTAGAGTGGATCTGAAGTTCCTCTCAGTGGAAGCATGCGGGGGCATTTGTTCGTGATTCTATTAGTGATGTTTGTTAGGTTTTGGATCGTTTAGCTGGGCTATGTTATGAATTTTAGACTCGCAGGAACTGTGTGTATTGAAGCTACTAGATGCAAGTTTACAATCTTGGTCATAGGTAAAATAGAGGTCACTGTGCACTGAGCTCTGTTTTTTTTTGCGGGGTGACTGTCATAAGCTCTGGCATCGTTGTGTGCCTTGTTTTCAATCTGCAGAAGTCGGATAGGAAATAAGTTAATTAAGGATGGAATTTAAGATGTGGATGTTGTCAAATATGGTCTGGAGAATCCCAATTTGGTGCAGTGCTTTTTTATGGATAATGTTAGAATTTGGTTTTTATTTTTACACATTTATTTGATGTGTTGTCCCTCAAAACCCGACAATCATTTTCTAGCATCTATTTCCTAGTGCACCTGTTAATTTGCAAGGAATAGGATAATCTGTTGACTATTAAGTTCAGTGCTGACAATAATTTAGCATTCATTGACATAATTTATCTTAGGTCCTCTTTGTGCTGAAGATACCTTGTGCACATCACATTTGCTACGATCTATTGGTGTTTCGTAGTGTTTTATGGCGATAATATATACTCCCGTATGCATTCTAAGGTGTTAAGCCTGGTTTTATGATGCATATATGTTCTGGGCCTCATTAGGACGAGAGCTGCAGTTTGTGCACTATGCTTATACTTTCACTTGACATTGCTTTCTTAATTGTTCACTTGACATACTTCCTGAATTATTTACTTGGTAGCTTTGGTGTGAACATGCTGTGTCACTTTGCTTTGCTTCTGTTTACCCTCATAGACATCGAACAATATTACATGCTGAGATTTTTTTTGTTGGTACTTCAAATAAAGTTGTTGCTGTTGTAGTGTTGTTACAGCATTTAGTCATTCCTCAGAGCTCAGGATTGTGAAACATGACTGTTATTTAGTATATTTACTGATAATATATGGTGAAAAAGTATTTTTGTATCTCTATTTCCGTATGTTTAAGGGAAATCAATCTCCATTTACACATGTATCACATGTTTGCATCCAAATATAAAGGCATTGGACTTTGTGTCAAAGCAGCTGTTGGTTTCATAACTCATCTACTCTGTAGTAGTTTTAAGAGTCAAAAGAAAAAAAAAAGTCATGCTTTATATATAGCCCTAATACGGATGGAGGGGTGCTTATTTCTATCGGAAAGGTACATAGCTGAGCATCTTTCTTGTATAAATAAGCACTAGTGCTTAAGTAAAAATCTGTATATTTTTCTAAGTATCTCTCTAAACACCTTGCATTGTACATGCCCTTACAACTGATGACGATGCTATATATAGCTCCTCACATGTGAAAACTCTTTGTAGCATGTTGAGTTGTTCTAGCGTGGATGCACATCTGCTCGGTTATCTTCCGTAACTGGCTAAAACAAGACTCTAATGTGAACTTTATGTATGCAGCAAGAGAAGCAGAACATGATGTTGAAGGAGCTGGTAGGCAAGCTGACAAGCATGTGCTGGGACAAGTGCATCACCAGCGCCCCTGGAAGCAAGTTCAGCTCCGGTGAAACTACCTGCCTGACCAATTGCACTCAGAGGTACCTTGACATGACTATGATAATTGCGAAACGGCTTCAGATGTAGTAGGGCATCTCCAACTGCAACGGAATTGATGCTTTGTCAAAAGTCTCAAGTCTGTCTTTTTGAGCTTCCTTTGAACATGCCAACGATGGCGGGTTTTAAAAGCGACATGGTTTTATATATGCGCACAGATGTTCTGTCGTGCAAAAGCTTAATAGCTGTATTTGTGGTGAACCTTGATGTGGCTACGTGTGAATGTACTGTCGTTTGATTCTTCCATCTCTTTAGGTGTTCTCCTGCTTCTGTTGAAGTTGATCTTATGAATTCTGCAAGAACACAGTGATGAAATCGATTGATTCTGCTCTTCCGTGGTGTGTGATATATGTCCAATTTGCTTGTACGTATGAACATTATGATTGGGTGGGAAATATTTCTGGAACCTTCATAATTCTTTACGAAAGGGTAATGTCAGAGTGGACTACTGATTACTGAACACAATGGGAACCCATGGCAAGACATTGCCCTAAGAGCATCTCCAGCCGCGTCCCCCAAACCGCGCCGGATTGAGCGTTTGGGGGACGTGTTTTGTTCGTGCCGCGTTTGGGGGACGTCACTCCCTAGCCGCGTCCCCCAAACACCTCCCCCAAACATTTGAAATACTTTTTTTGGTATTTTTATTTTAATTTCCACAAACTAATACATAATTGGGAACGTGGTTTACACGAAGATATAGTTAGGAACATGGTTTCCACAAACTAATACATAATTGGGAATGTGGTTTACACGAAGAAACTCGTCGGTGTTGTCGCCGTGGTAGTCCCGGCGGCAGCGCGTCTCGTCGAAGACCTTGACGCTCATGTCCCTGTCGCCGAAGTGGGAGAACAGGAGGATGAAGCCAGCTTCGAGGCTGTGGTGGCGCGCGAACTTTTCCCAACCGATGTTGAGGTACATCTTGCCGCGCGCGTTGTAGATCGCGCCGACGATCCACCGGTAGTAGCCGCACGAAGCCTCCCGCAGATGCATCGTGCGCGGGCGGTCGTCGCCGGCGACGTACTCGGCGAAGGAGTCCGGCAGCCTCTGGATGCCGTGCGGGTCGCCCTTGAGGACGTTGACGAACTCGAACAGCACGTCCGGCTCCACGTCCATCTTCGACGATGAAGACGACGGCGTGGGAGGCGACAGCGAGCGTTCAGCTCTGCCGCGGCCACGACCACGACCACGACCACGGCCGCGAGGTCGGCCTCCGCCTCTACCAGACATAGCGTCGAGTCTTGTTGAGATGGTGGCGGCTAGGGTTTGGGAGAGAGGCGCTAGGGTTTGTGTGTGAGAGGGACGATGAGAGGCGGCCCTTTTATAGGTCGGAGGGAGGCGGAGGAGCGGTGGCGCTCATTAACTCCGGCACGTAGAGCTAGGCGCGACGGGACGCGTCGCTGCGCCTCTGCGGGAACTGCACCGTCGCTGCAAAGCCAATAACTTCCGTCACGAGGTAGGCGACGGTTAGGTTAAAATTTATTGTGCCGCTGATGGGTCGGCCCCGCCACTCCCCGCCTCGCTTTTCGGTGTGCCCGGCGTCCCTGGAGCGTACCCTGTGAGACGGGGACGGGCTCGGGGCGCCGGACACCGTATCGGGCCACGCTGGACAAAAATGGGTTTTGAGGGACGCGGGATTTTTGGTCCGGTGCGCCCCAAATTGCTTTTAAGGACACTTTGGAGTACGCGACTGGAGATATTCTAACGCGACTGGAGATATTCTAACTTGGTAGAGTGTGTGCACAAGACACTCGGCCAAGGAAAACATTTTATGTTGCCATCTAGATAAGCACATGGCGAAGAATCTAAAAAGCATAAAACAAACATACAATATGATGACAAACGGAGAATTAAGGTTATGTAAGACATACACACAAAATTTTGTCCTGTTTGATTGTTCGTGCCTAGCTAGCATGTCAATATCACTTTTCCTCGTACATCTAACATCTACACTAATATTAAAAAAGCCCAGAGAGTCCCATCCAGATACAACGGCTGACGTCGTTCCAATGATGTGTTGTCTGCCAAGCCGAATTCTTCCTAAGAGCAACTTCAATAGCCGCGCTATATTGCGCTGGTGCCGTAAAAAATATCATTTACTTCTAAAGATCTGGTTGGCTGGGTTGTACATCCACTTCCCTAACCAAGTGAGTTAGGCTCACTTCTTAATTAAAACCTATTCGAAAACATTAAGATTTTGTATTTGTGTACTCTTAATCTCTTTTATGAATTATGTTACACGGCACGATCAATTTTCGACCAAGCTTTAGGTCACACCTATGTATTTCATCCAAAATATTTAGCCATGAGAGGGCCGTTTAGCGCAAAATACGATCAATGATGTCACAAGGATGAAGAAGACATTGACAATTTTCCAATCAACCCGTGGCAGCGCACATGCATATTTACTAGTACATAACTTAAGATGACAAAGTCTAGTCGGTTTTTTTTCTTTATGTTCGATCATTTAGAATTGTCTTAATGATTATGTGTTCGATGATAGCAGAGTTTCAACTTCTTGCGGGCTACACACATCGCTACACATTAAATTTGTTGGTGGTGTTTGCTGCAGTGTGTCGAGAAGGTAACATGGGTATGGTCAACCAATATGGATGCCGGTCAAACAATATAATGAGTGGATGATAGATAATATCTTCTTCCTATATGGGTTAAAGTTTCACAATAAAAAAATTCAAATGCATAACATAGATGCATGAGCTGCAAGCTCACCATTGTTTCAAAAAAAAAACACACAAATACAAAAAGAGAAAATAAAAAAAGACCAGTTTTTTAGTGCATGAAAGAAAAGCAGATCAACTGGTTCACCATCAGATAAGCAAAAGCCCATTTTGAGGCTCAGGCCCATAGCAAGGCCCGTGTCCACGTTCTCCAGATTATTCGGCTCCCGAGACCAGAACCATTCCTCCTCTATAACGCATCTGGCTGCTGCGGCTTAAACCCTTATCTCCTCTCTCCTCCGCCTCGACCTCATCCCATCTCTGCTTCTAGGGTTTTTACGCCCCCATGGCGATGGCGGCGCGCGCCGTCCTCCTCTCCCGTCTATCGCCGCTCCAGGCCGCGGCCTCCCGCCTCCTCCTGCGCCCCCTCGCCGCCGCCGCGACCCTCCTCCCGGCGCCGGCCTCGCCCGTCCCGGCGGCGGCGCGCGGATCTGTGCGCTGCTTCGCGACGCAGCCGGCCTCCTCGTCGCTGCGAGACAACTCGCCCAACTGGAGCAACCGCCCGCCCAAGGAGACGATCCTCCTCGACGGATGCGACTTCGAGCACTGGCTCGTCGTCATGGAGCCGCCCCCAGGCGACGCCTCCAACCCCGAGATGATGCGCGACGAGATCATCGACGGCTTCATCAAGACCCTCGCCCAGGTCGTCGGAAGGTATAGCCGCAACCATTTCTCTCGTGTTCATCATGTTTGCCGTGTTAAAGGCGTGATGGAGCATATGGATGTGCATGTGATGCTCATCATGCGCATGTTGTCTAGATCCGGGTTCATTTTGGCTGGTGGTGCTCTGATGTCTCGCTAATGTTTAGTTTAGGGGAATTTCAGAGTTTCACTGTTTATTTGGATTGGATCTGAATTAAGTCTAGGTGTCAATTATCTGATTATAAATCATTTACCGTGTCCATTTCAGATGCAAGATCAAACTAAAACTTGTAATAAAAATAACCATCTGATGTTCTGTCTGGTGTGACCGTTTGTGTGCTTATGTAAATGTAATGTGTTTTGTTTTCGCCGGGCAGTTTTTATTATTAGCATATGTAATGTTGTGAGTATATCCTGCTACTTCCTTTATTGTTCTAGTGTTATTTGGAAGTTGGAATTAATCTTTCGTGGTGTTGATTTTTTGGTCTTATTTGATGAGGCTATCAATCAATCATCATATTAACCTGATGCAACACCTGTGCTTTGTTATTAGGTTTGATCTTGGTTAGATATTGAGATATGGGTTGCATCACCTTTACTCAAATTTTCATTTGAGTCTTATTATGTGACATAATATGTGTACTCTTAGTTTGCGCATTTTGGTTGCTGGGCATGCGATATTGGTTGCTCCCATTTTGTTTACGTTCTGATTTATCTATCTGGACATAAATAAATTCTTATAATTCTCCAGTGAGCAAGAAGCCAGGATGAAGATATACTCGGTGTCAACTCGTCATTACTTTGCTTTTGGCGCTCTTGTATCTGAAGAGCTCTCCTATAAACTGAAAGGTATTATTGCTTTATGAAGCAGCCTTGAGGATGTTCCAGTGTAGAATTACGCTCGATTAAAAATATTCTTCCTTGAATCTTATGCCTCTTAAAATTGACAGAGTTGCCCAAAGTCCGTTGGGTTCTACCTGATTCTTACCTGGATGTAAGAAACAAGGACTATGGAGGTAATTATGCAATATCATTCTGACCTTCTGATTACTGTTGGGTCATGACCTTGAACTTTTTCTTTTTCTTTTCTTTTCTCTATGCCATTATGTGCCTTGTTGCCTTCTCCACTGGGCTCAAAATAATTACCATGCTACCTCTAAATTGATCAGTTCAGATGTGTGTGTTTTTATTTTTGTGTAACATGTAGTGGTATGCAAGCAGCCTACCTGAACTTATACTGGTCATTGTTCCAAATGATCAAATGATGATTAGATTTGGAGCCGATAATTAACATAGCCCATGTTGTTACAAGATATATCACTGTAATCATGACCTAAACCTCAACCTGATAGCCTTGACATAGTAGATTTCAGTTTATTGCATTATATCTGTAGGTTGTACCACAGTGATGATTCACCAAATATGTAGCATGCACAAGTGCTAAGTAACACAAAATAATGTTTGGCGATGGATCTGTTATTTTCTTATGTGGGCGCCTGTGTTTGAAATAATTTCAATGGGGTGAGTTTGGGCTTTTCTTATCATTGTTGAAAGCATGTGACAGGAATGGGTTATCAAATCTACAAACAATTGATACTTTACATCTTCTATTTCAGGGGAACCTTTTGTTAATGGGGAAGCTGTTCCTTATGATCCTAAATATCATGAGGAGTGGGTCAGGAACAATGCCCGTGCCAATGAAAGATCTCGGCGCAATGATAGGCCCCGCAACTTTGACAGGTCAAGGAACTTTGAGAGGAGAAGGGAGAACATGCAGACCTCCCAGAACAGAGAGGCACCTCCGGGGCAGCAGGGTTTCAACGGCCCTCCACCTGGCCATAACCCAGGCAACATGCCTCCACCTCCACCACCACCTGGTCAGAACCATGGCAACAATCCTCCACCATATACTCAAGGTGGTCCATCAAATTACCAACCCCAAATGCAGAACCCACAGGCAGGGTACACACCGGGCGGTGCACCCCAAATGCCGAACCCACAGGCAGGGTACACACCGGGTGGTGCAGGCCACATGCAGAACCCACAGACAGGGTACACACCAGGCGGCGCACCCCAAATGCCGAACCAGCAGGGGGGTTACATGCCCAGCGGTGCTCCTAACTATCAGCAAGGCGGTCCAGCTGGCTACCAAGGTGGACCTCAGGGAGGTAACCAATTTCACCAAGGAGGCAACATGCCTGGCGGCCCTGGACCAGCACACCCAGGCGGCAATCCTGGATACCAAGGTGGAAACACGCCCCAGCGTGATGGTTATGGCTATCCTGGCGGGTACAACGGCAGTGCACCAGGTAGCTATAATCAACAATAATGTCAAGGATGAGGCAAACCAAAGTACCAATGAGGTTGCACTGAGTCCACAAATGAACTGATTTCCTTGGGAAGTGTTGCCAGTATAATTCCCTGGAAGATGCAATGTGCAGTAGTATAAATCCAACTATCGTTATGGGATATTTTTATTGCTTGTTCTAGTGACCTAAATATTCTGTGATGCTGAAACTTTAATGTGCTATATAGCTGATGAGTTTAGTACGTCCACATTTCATTGTGAACCTAAGTTATTTTCTGTTGAGACCGTTATGGTAAGTTTAATAGATCCATGAATTGTGGTACCTATTTCCTGTTCTGTAATCATGTGGACCAGTTATTAGTTGTCCAACCTATTTTCTGTTTTTTTCTTTTCATTTTCTTCTATTTATTGCTGTGGAGCCAGTTTTCTGCCCTATAATCTCTTAAGTATATGCTTTTTCCAAGCTACTGCATGTAATATTCCATCAACTTCTACTCGTGATGCATCTTTCTCTGGCTAGACGGTTTACTGTACACATTCCACGCTTTCATTTTGTGTGGCTTTGATGGTTAATGACAGCATGGTTGAAGAGGTTGTTAAAATGGTTTCTTGACCCCTCGTACTAGTAAGGATTGAAAAGAGTTGATTGGATTTATAGAGGTGGAAGGATCAAGGATATATTCTTGTAGTACTAGCTGTTTTGGTGATTGCGGGTCACTGTTTTTCTTTTTTGACATGATGATTTTGGAACACGCGAGGCAACCCGGGCGTTGGACGGCTTGATGTTCAGGGCCGACGCCACGCCGGCGATGATCTTTTAGCGCTGGTCCCAGGTGAGGATGTCCAGCCTGCCGAAGAGGTGCCTGTCCAACCTGCCGTTGGGCAAGCTCTAGTGCTCCCTGCATATCAAACATTTCGAAAATTATATTTTCGAGTTCTAAAGAAAGTGAAAGATCATCCATGTGCCCCACGTCTCCCGGCACGAGCGGTTTGAAATTATAGAACTCGGGTGTTTCACGTTTTATAGAACTTGTAAATATAATTTTTGAATTTTTGAACTTGTATTTTTTTGAATTTACATCCATGAGCCCCACGTCTCCCGGCACGAGCGGTTTGGATGCACCGTGCCAACGACAGGAGAAAAGACGTGGAGCCAGCGACACCTCGGCTGCCAGCGACGGAGAAGGCTCTGATGACTGATCCGGGTGATGGGGCCGATACGGCTGGCTATGGTAGTGCCGACGAAGGCTGAGAATAAACTTAGGTGTGGAGGTGTGTGGTCGCCCGACTTAGGATTTGGGGTGTGGTCGCCGACGCCAGAGAAGGAGGCGTGTGCTTAAAGGGATGGCACAGGCGGTGGAGGAGGGGCTTTGGGCAATGTTGCACTGCCGGCCATGGGTGGCAGCGGCTGACGGTTCAGACTTTGCATAGAGGTCGTGGTGGCGGAGTCCCACGACTGCGACAACGCTCTCTTGTAGTCTCCCTCTCCCTCTTCGATGGTGTGGCGACGGTGCTCTGTTCAAAGTCTCCTGCCGCCCTAGGAACGACAAGAATCACTTGAGCAGGCCGCCCCAGAGAGACGAGAAAGAAGCTTACTGAAAGTCGCCTAGATTTCCGATGATACCCTCATCGGCAAGTTTTCGAACCAAACCCGGGCCACGCCCACGGGTGCCCGGGGAGCCCGTAATCTAGCATCACCCTTTACAAAATCCTGAAAATTTGTTATGGGCCAATCCAATTAACCTTTCTCGCCCCGTAGCTCACGCTGAATTACTGAGATGAATAGAAGAAGAAGAACTATATCAACGACACTTCCCCCCTCCTCACCTCTCCCCTCTGAACAGTAACTTGAGAGCTTCCTCTTCTCCTCCGGCTCTCCCCTCTCTCGCCGGCGGCGGCTCTGCCGCCTGGAGACGATGGGAGGGGAGAGGCCGGTCCCCTGTACATAGTAGTACTTCTAGTAGGCTTAGTTTAGGTAAGTTTGGTGCCTCTGTGCCGTTTGGCGTCATGCCGAGGGGAAGTTCACCGTGGTGGTGCTTGGGCAGCCATCGCTGGTGGGTGAGGTGGGCGCTGCTGGCCATCGTGCTCTGGAGGTCGGAGCCGAGGATGGCGGGTGGAGCTCCTTCCGTTCCCCTGCTAAATAAGCCCGGGATGTGGCTGGAGCTGGTCATCTCCCTCAGATCTGGTCGCCTCGGTGGCGAGCAGGTGAGGAAGATGATGAGATCTGGCGATATCGGAGAAATCTTCGAAGTTGCGCCGGCGGAGATTCTCAAGCGATGGCGAGGTGCGCCGCCGCTACCCTTGACCGAAAGGGTCACTCCGCGCCTCGGAGGCTTTGGCCCCGATGGTTCTTCATCCTCCATACGGGAGGATCTACTGCTTCAGCTCGGCAACCTGCATCAGCCCTACCCCAAGTGGCTTTTCCCCGGCGGTAGGATTGGCGGCCGAAGCAGCGAAGCTTGGCGATGGCGACGGTGGAGGAGGATCATCACGTTTCAGGATTTTCGGCGAGGTCCTCTTTGTAAAACATAGGAATAGGTTGTATTTCTCAATCTTTTCCAAGGTCCTATGTGTAATTGTATGCCACCGCTATGAATGAAACTTCGGAGGTCCTCTGGACCCTTCTCCTGTGCAATTTTTTTTTTTACTGAGAAGGTTAAGTGGGCCGGCCTAATTTGAAGGGAGATCCTCTTAATGGGCCGGGCACGATTGCAGAAGTCGTATTGAGACGTCATGGATGAGACTAGATCACTAGAGTGAGACGACGCGCGCGCGCCGAGTCAAAAGCAGACACGCGACCACGTCCGTCCCAGTCGTCCGGCCCTGACCCGCCCGGCCGAGCCCGAAGACCTCCTCGTCCTCCTCCCCCGCTCTCCTCCCTTCCGCCTCGCGCCCGCCTCCGTCCACGCAGGGCGGCCGCCTCCATTCGCCGGGGCGACCTCGGCTTGGCGGCGCTGCTTCCGGACCTCGCTCTGGGGGAGGCGAGGCAGGCCGCGCCATCGTCTGCCGTAGGGGAGGAGGTCGCGTCGGGGGTGAGGGCGCCCTAGGGTTTCCTGCCTCTGAGGCAGGCGGGATGTACGTGCCGCGGCCTTCCCGCTCTGACGGCGGCCGCGACGCCGGCGAGCAGCCTAGGGTTTACCAGGTTTGGCGCGGAAACAACGTAAGTTCTTCTATCTCTCTCTCCCCCCTCTCTGTCTCCTGTCTACCCCCTAGGGGCCATTTCGATTTGGATGCACGAGTGTACAGATACTCCATACGCGATTAGGTTAGCTAGAGCTCGTAATTATTTTCACGAGTGGCTAATGTTACTCAGAGCAGGATTTTTTGATGAGTTAAATTTTGGGTATTCACAGTTCCTATTGTTCGATTGGAAGGATGCATTCAAATTGATCATACCCATCCTGTGGCTCTGAAACTGTCTTGTGCCCCGTGGCCAGTTTACAATTTTCATCTAACGGAGGTTATTTGGGCCATTAATAAATGATGATTACTACTGAAGCTACTTGTAAGTTACTTGTTGCCTGCAGCGATGTAATGGCTCTCCCCACGGAAGAATGAAACTTAGGTCCTAGTTGGAAAATATCTAGAAATTTTCTCTGTTTTGCTTCGTTCGTTATCATTTGAGTACTGAAACAACCATGTGTGCGAAATAGGTATTAAGTTCAGTAAACCCAGGTGGGAATGTATGTTTGAGCAGTACAATCAATAGACTTTAGTTGGAACTTTCGGTTCACTGTTTTGATGATTGGTCTATGTCTCTATGATGAACAACAGGGAACTCATTATGGTTTAGCACATGTGAGAATACCTATGCTCTAGCTGCAACTGATTTCCATCAGTAGATAGGCCAAAATTAAATTGCACGGAGTAGGGAGTTATACCTGCAAATATATCAAGAATGATATGTTTTCTTTGCAATTACTAACAACGTTGTCAAGTAAATGTTGATAACGAGGATTTCAGACAACTTTGTTTCCTGAGATACAACCCAGCTTGTTTGTCAGCATTGTTTTGTAGTCTTATGATATTTTTGTTTACAAAATATGTGATTGATTTCACCTACAGTAGTTCTTGCTAGCTCTTAGATATGATTGGCTGTCTGCATGTTAATATTTTCATAAGCTTTCTCATATGGTTCAGGAAGACATGATATGTTGCTTTTTTTTTCCTCTACATTTGTCTTTGCTTGATATTGACATCTTATTCTAGTTGAACTAAATAGTCAAAATGGTCGTCAGTGAAAGATACGCACGTCTTTAGCTTACGAAAATTTGTGATAGCTCAGCTCTGACATGGCCCCTGTTTAGGAGCTTAACTTAAATCCAATATAAGCTTATTCTTCTGCAAGGGGTTTGCAACTTGCAGGGGTTCTCAGGAAAGCTCTTGCTGCTATTTAGGTTGTCTGACTGTTTTAAATAAAAGCATCTAATGTTTGCTATGATCACTCGCAAGTCGCTACCACGTTCACTAAATTTTGTTGATGACATGTCTTTGCATTTTTCAGAAATTCTTCTTGCAAGGGAGGTTTATATGTGGGCCTGATGTGAGATCCATATTTCTCACTATGTTCCTCATTGTTGCACCAGTGGCGGCTTTCTGCGTGTTTGTCGCCAGACACCTCATGAATGACTTTCCTGATCATTGTGGTATCTCAGTGATGGTAGTGGTGGTTGTCTTCACTGTTTATGTAAGCCATTACTTAACCTTATAAAATGGTTCTACCGTAGTTATTTTATTTTGTTTACTGTTCTGTACATAGAAGTTGCCTTGGTTGTTTGCATGATAGTTTTCCACATGCTTTTCCCAGGAAATGTTCATCTTTTTTTTTTCGAAATGTAACACAACTGAGCTTCTTTTCCTTTTCCAGGATTTGACGCTGCTTCTTCTGACATCTGGTAGAGACCCTGGTATAATACCTCGTAATACTCATCCTCCAGAACCTGAAAGCATTGATGGGAGCAATTATATTAGGGGTCAGACACCACAACAATACCGTTTGCCTCGGACAAGGGACGTCATTGTAAATGGAATCAGTGTGAAGGTTAAGTACTGTGACACCTGCTTGCTTTACCGACCGCCTCGATGCTCACACTGTTCTATCTGCAATAATTGTGTGGAAAGGTTTGATCATCACTGCCCATGGGTTGGCCAATGCATAGGACAGGTAAGTTTTGAGGTTTCTAGCAATTTGTAATTTATCCTTATTTCTAAATTGCATGTTGCTTGGGCATGCATGCTCACACTTATTCCCAGAGTTGCTCTTCGTGCAGACATTTCTGATTATAGGATTTCCACTGACTTATCTTTAATATCAGTTGGGTCTAATCATAATCATATATCTTTTGTGCAGCGCAATTATCGGTTCTTCTACATGTTTGTGTTCTCTACCACATTAATCTGCCTCTATGTATTTGCCTTCTGTTGGGTGTACATAATCAAGATTAGAGATGCTGAGGAATCGTCAATTTGGAGGGCAATGCTGAAGACACCAGCCTCCATTGTTCTAATTATCTACTGTTTTCTGTGTGTATGGTTTGTTGGTGGTCTGTCTGTCTTCCATTTCTACTTGATGAGCACCAACCAGGTTGGTGTTAGTTCAATTTAAATTTTCAATAACCATCTCCTATTCGCAGCACATAGCTAATCATATACCTATTTTCTCTTGTAGACAACCTATGAAAATTTCAGGTACCGCTATGATCGGCGCGCTAACCCGTATCACAGAGGTGTTCTGAACAATATTCTGGAGATATTTTGCAGCTCTATTCCTCCTTCCAAGAACAATTTCCGGGCAAGGGTCACAGCAGATCAAGATATACAACAGGCACGATCGCCATCTAGGGGTTTCATGAGCCCCAACATGGGCAAGCCTGTTGGAGATCTAGAAATGGGCAGGAAGCCAGTGTCCTGGGATGAACCGAGGACGGGGGCTGATATTAGCGACTTGGAAGTAGGTCTTGGGGGCATGTTGGATGGGAAAGAGGGCAGAGTAACCCATGCATCTCCAAATCTTAGCCAAGAAGAATTTTCACCGGAGCTTGTGGAAGGCCGAGCGGGCATGCATTCAAGGCGGTCAAGCTGGGATCGCAGAGCTGGATCCTTGGGGTCAGTGGACAGCAACACTCTGCAAACGAATCCTGCCGAGGAAGCTAATGTGGGCGTTCATGCCACCACGAGCGGTGCACATTAGCAAGAACAAAATGAAAGCTACAGACTGTTTCAGCTCGGCGTGGAGTGCGCAGTTGATCAGCTTCTGATCGGAGAAGCAGGTGCGGCAGGCTAAGGACCTGAACGGTGTAATTCGAACACAGCTCTTTGCTGTTTGGTTCACGTTAGTGCATCAGACTGATCGAGCTTCTGTTGTTGTGTTTCTTTGGTGTGTCAAAAAAGTGGCCAAAGAGCTCATGCTCCCACCTATCCTGGGTTTGGGTCGATGATTGATGTATCTGCAAATTGTGTATATATATATATTATTGGAGTGTATGTGCTTGTATTGTCATGCTTTGGCTTGTCAGAGTGCCATTTTTCTTTGTTGGCTTGAAAGGAGGGATGTATTGAATTGTTATTAATATTATCGTGGCAGAGTTGTCTTGAATAGCCAGGTCTGCCTGTAGTCCTGATATCTTCCTTATCGAATTTGTGCTTTAAATTGTGAACCTCAAGCTCCGTCCAATATATGCCCTGGATTGGAATTCTCTTATGAGCTTAAAAGGTCTCGTCTCTTTGGAACACTCCAGGAATACTGTCGATGCACCTGAAATTGCTCTAGAATTTGCACCTGAAATTGCTCTAGAATTTGCACTACTTGGCAGACAGTTTTTTTTCTCCCTAGATCTGTCGACCACAAGTCCGTAGCATTGATATTTCTCTTGATCGAGCTTGCAAGTCCACATTTAAAAATTCAAAACAGGGTTGTTGCAAGTCTACTCGCTGTCTTCCCTCAGCTGGTGCAGCAGACAACTAGGACGTGCCGTGATTAACTGGTCTCATGAATCCTGCTGTGCTGTTGTTTTACGCTCAATCTTAGCTGCATCAACGTAATTGTCCAAAATGTCCAATCACCTCAGCAAGACACACAATGATACCATATTAGTAGCTAGTAATTCACGTGGTTTTGCAAATTACTCACTCGATTGAGAATTAGGCTTATATTAGTTCTTGGACGGCTCGTAGACTAAAAATTGCTTCGTGATTTGTGCTAGTATTAGTTGTAGCATGCAAGTGAGAATTTTCTAGTTACACATTAAGTTGCAACTGAGAAAAAAAACACCTGGATCATTGTACTGTTTCGTGATTTGTGTCAGCCATGAGTTGCAACTTACAAAAATATCCCGCACCATTAGATTGTTTCGTGATTCGTGTTCGTCATGAGTTGCGACATGGGCTGCAACTAAGATTTGATGATATTATCTTACTAATAATTAGTATGAGAATTAGTGACACCCTTAATTCACATCTAAAACAATGGTACATCGTAGGCGTGTTTCTCGTCTGGAGCGGATCAATCCATTCATCCTGGACGGATTCCGAACTAGGCCTGAAATTCGTCACGGGCAAGCTCGCTAAAAACTGTCAACAAGCAACATGTATGATGCATTTTTTTGTGTGATTATTTGGGCACCTATGATGCAATCATCTCAACAATCGATAACAATATGATGATACCAAAAATATAGTTGATAAACCACAACAATCAACAGTATGTTATATTGCAAAAGTAATATTGGTTAATCAATTGACAAGGCACAAACCAAAACAAACCGAGTTAAACGAGAAGTAGGTAAACTTGACTCGTTTAGCTCAAAATCGTTCCATGTTCTTCTTTTTTGAAACTCAGGCCGTTTCTTTGTTGGAGGCCTCGCTGGTGGAGAGCCAGGTGGTGTCTTGGTGGTGGTTGTAATGTTGTTGCTATGTCTGGAGTTTCGTAGCGAGACTTTTTTTAGTTTTTTTTTAGCTGTGTGCATCCGTACTACCATTAGGGTATTGCGTTGTTGCAGCGGCTGTAGTGTATTTGATATCTTTCGATATTAATATATTCCCTTTATCGAAAAAATAAGCCGAGTTTGAGTTAAGTCGCGAGTTTAGAGTTTTAATTCTAGGCTTATGCCAAACGGCACGGCCGAAAACATACGGGAGATGCAACGGTGGCGCGCGCACTATGGATGGATCTTATCCTAACATGCAGCTAGCTACTCATTACGATCCTAGTACTTGGTCGCCTTGTGCGGCATCTCCCGGCACCCTACCGCGTGCGTCGAATCGTCGATCAAGCGGCGGGTGGGTGGATGGACCGTTGCTAGGCTGCTAGCTCCAATCGCATTCAGCAACTGCGGAGATCGGGAGCACTGCACTGCAGTCTGCATGGTAGGTGAGCTAGCAGGCGCAACTGCAGCTGCAACTGCAACTGCGGCTAGCTAGGTCGATCATCGTGCGTGCTGCAACAAGCCAGACGGATCGATCGGGCACTGCGTATTGGAGCCTGGCACTGCGTAGTGCGTGCGTGGTGCCCTCCAGCTCGACTGGTAACAGCCTTGGAAGCGATTAAGATCCAAAACTCAGAGTACGGCCGTGTTTCTTTCCCAGATGCGTACTTACAGGGGTATAGCTAAAGCGAGGTCGCGGCGGGTAGTGGCGCTAGCTAGATCTCGGCGCCGGCCCGGCTATGGCTAGCCTAGTCAGGGTGATGTATAGAAAGCACGTATGTGACCTGGAGTGAGGGACAGCTTGCTTGCTGTCTATGGTGTGATTCTGTGCCCGAAATCGGCTGCAACTTGCTCAGTTGCCTCCTGCGCGCTGCTACCTCAGCTCCCAACTGAAATATAATCTCGGCTCTAGCGTCCACGATACCTTCCTCCCTACCTACGGCTATACCGCCCTACCTCTGCACATCGTTTCCGCTGCCATTGACTCCGCTTTCCTCTTCCTCCCACTTTGCCACTTGTACCGGGGACAAATGTGCACTGTGTGTTGCCTACGTGCTTGGGCTGTTAGGCATGTCTATGTCTGTCAGTTACTGCTCACTGCTTCAACCATATATCGAAACCATTTGTGTACTCCTAGCTAACTTACCTTACTAACTTTTTTTTGTTGTTTCCAAACAGAACTATTCAAAGTCAAGCCAGTCAATGTATCTAGACGTGTTTTACCTCTAGATGCATACGCATCTAGATAAAGTTGAGTAAATTAACTTGGATCGGAGAGAGTAGCATGATTATGAAAGAATAAAATTTTATGTTTACAAACCAAACTATTCAATACCAAACACATGCGGGTTCAAATGAAGTGAATATCACGAAGGTCCACATAAAGGAGAAGCGCAACCAGGAAGAGTCGTGGATTAGCTAGTGATGCTCAATAAGATCACCTTGCAGTTGAGTATGAAACTACCGGTTCTCGATGCTTCAGTGAGCTCCGAGGAATCTCCGTATCATGTATGCATCATGTTCTGGCTCAACATGATCCAACATTGGAGATGTATCGGAAGTTCTCTGGCATGTCGCGCTCATCTTCAATGATCATGTTACGCAAGATGATGCAACATGTAATTATTTGCCATTTTAGAAGGGCCACAAACAATGGCAACGCGAATTTGAAGCGCACCCGAAGCTCTCTCCACATTCTTTCTTGTCGACTCTTGAACCACGTCGAAGTGAGATTTCTTGTGGGTATTAGGATGATGGATTTTCTTCAAAGACGTGGCCCATGGAGGATAGATGCCATCTGCAACGTAGTAACCCATCGTGTACTAACGACCATTGACTTCAAAGTTGCGAGGAGGAGGAGATCTGGCAACAGGTAACTCAAAGAATGAATGCCAAATTCATAGGCCCTTTGATGCAAGAGACTCAAGAGTTAAGAATGCTTGTTAAATCTTTGCAGTGGCATTTGTATTGACCTGTTCATCCTAAAGCACAGATCATCAATTTCTAGTGTATGCAATCTATTGATCCAAATATCACAGGTCATCCTCATTCATCCTCATTCTATAGTCTCGCCCAAGAGTTTCTCATAAGCTTGGTGTGGCCCTTCGCTCTATATATATATCGACTAATTATAGTCTCGGGCGCTGAATTTCGTCTTTCAAGATCATGGACATGGACATTTCAAAGTCATCATGATCATCTCCTGAACGAAGAATTTGACTAGGACGAGGAAGAAGAATATGATGTTGGGGTATTGGGGTAGGGTGATGTTGGGGTGCGGGCGGGGGAGAATGTTGGCACGGGGTGGATAGCCAAGTTTTGTTTTTCTTCTGGAGAGGAGCAAATCGAGTATATTTAGGGACCAAATGGCCGATGAGTAATTTTTTTACTCTTCTAAAGCGTTGAGGGTTCGGCTAAGTCTGTTTTAGAGATTTAAGACATTGTTTTTGCTCCTCTAATCAGTTATAAGGGATTAGCTAGAGATGCACTGACACCTCTAAGGACTTGTTTGGTACTAGAATTTTTTGAGGATATTGGGGTTAATCGCCACTAAATTTTAAATCCTCACGTATTTTTAAAAACATATTTGATACTAAAGTATTGAACGAGTTTAATTCCTGCTTATCCCCACTTTTTTCTAAATCTTAGTGTATTTTTCTTAATCCTCGATACTCTACCCTACCTAGTGGATTGAGGATATGATTTTGTGGGAATTGGGTGGCGGTAGGGAATCATCCAATACTTCGGGGCGGTAGATTGTGGGTTATACACACGCCGCTCTTGCACGAAAATGTTGCAAATATAAGTGTGCATGGCGGTTGAGCTAACTGAAGAAGAAGAAGAGCTGGAGGCTTGGAGCCGAAGCCAGTTCCTGCATTTTTTGCATGTGGAACTGTGGAAGCATCCTCCTTGGTTGGGTCCCTTCCCCTGTTTTTGAGCTGAGGGCCATTGCCCTTTTGCGGCTGCGATGTTGACGGGACTGGATGCGGACAACATGTTATTTTTTAAGACGAAAAACAACATGCTTGATATATCAGTCCTTTGTATATTTGCCTCTTGCTGTGCTGAGGCATATGTAGACATGTAGTGTACAGGTCACAGAACTAACAGGAAACAAGATGCATCCAGTGGGTTTCGTTGTGGATGTGCCTGGCAGTTTCTGGCAAGAGCAGCCTGGCCTTGCCTGGCTTGGCCTTTAAGATGAGTTAGAAATGTGGTGATATTTCACTCCGATTTTATTTCGAAGGAGGTCACTGGGGGTAGAATTGGCTACACTTATGTTGGTCACTGACATGCGCACTTCCTTGGTGTGAGTCGTGTTGATTTTGGTCGGGCCATCGGGTACATGTTAAGTAGGTAGGGAAAAGCCTCTACGTTTGTACATTTACGGTCAGAGTACTACTCCGTACACGTACACATATAGGTATTACATATTCTAACAAGTCAAACCCAGTTGTTAGGGTCAGAAAGTCAGAACACGATGGTCTGACGACGTGTACGTCGCACGGGTAACAATGGAATCCTTAGACCTGAGTTAATATATATTGATAAAGGTGGTGTTTGGGCCGATTCTGAAGCAAGCCTCGTTACATGGATGCACCATGATGAAATTTGCCGCCTCCAACTCGGAGAGATATTCTTTGGTCTGTCTCGTGTGATATGATTCAAAGTGATGGAATGTTGTTGTGTTATCATACTTGCTGCCATACCTTGTCACATCAGCATACCTACAAATTGCAATTATTAATATTAGAGATAGGTATAACTTGTTGATACAAGGAGATGAGTATTACTTGCGATTCAAATGGAGGGCCTCAATCTCATGCTTCAAACAAAAAGGCTGAACCTCCTCCAGAAGAGATTCGCAACCGTGGTCTCTTAGCTTACCAAGCAACACCTTTGTGTTGGAAACTGAATCCAATTTATTAAAATACCAATGGACATTATTTGGAGGGTTTGAAAGAACGCATCAGTAATATTCAAGATTTTCTCCATTAGATGGACTTTGGAAGATTTGACAACCTTTGCAGGGTTGGAACGGTGTGGTCGAGAATTCAACGCCGAGAATTCAACTCTACGGTGTGTCTGCGGCCTTCCACCATGTCGCTATGTTGCGAGCGACATCGAGTATGCACAAGACATTGGCTGTAGGTTCTTTCGATGCGGTACTCCGAGGAAATTCATTTGCAATATCGTTCACTGGTGCGATCCAAACCACAAATTGCATTATCTAATGCACTCATAGCGCCTTGTACAATCGAGTCAGGACTAACAGAAATGATCGGTACCATGAGAGGATGCGCAAGCATGATGAATTGAACGAGATAGCTCAAGAGGAGGCAGACCAATTTCTCAAACAAAGGAGAGTGGATTTACAAGGGATGTCCATCCAGATGATGCACACTATTGGTAGATTAAGACATATAGCTCATGTTGATAATAATGGGGATGCAGAAAAGTTTGATGACGAGGATGAGGATGGCGATGACAATATTTTTGATGATGATGACTAGTAGTAGTAGTTTATCCATTTCGTTATGTAGTGTTTAACCGTTTACAATATTTTAATTACTATGGTTATCTATTTTAATTTAGTGTTCTCTCATGATAATTATTATTGTCTTCCTACCTGTTTACCCTTGACAAGTGTTTAAAGGCCAAGACTGACCCAGCCCACCCAACTTTAGATCTCGACCTTATCAGTTCATCCCCACAACTAGATCTCCCTCTCTCCCTCTACGTGGCGGCCGCACATCTCCGGCGGCCTTGGCTATGGGTGCGTACACTTCTCCAATGAGGGTGAGGGCACCACTCTGAGGCTATCGACAGTGGGTGCAAGCACCACTCCGAGGCATCTCGCCGTTTGTCTGCACAATCGGCCCTCGGGAACACCTCCGTCTGTATTGGTAAGATCCTTAGGCCATTGGTCAAAATACTTAGGTTTATTTATGTTGACCAATCATAAAGTAGTCCCGATCTATAAATAGTTTAGCAATTTCTATTGTGAAAATATATGTCTATGTTAGTTTAGTTGTCCAATGATAGTGGCAGATGCACTTCTGATTCTTTACAATGTAGGACATTGTATGATAGGAATTTCTATTGTAAATATCTTTGTTAATTAGTTGAATTGACCGATGTCAATGATAGCTTCTCATTCTTTACGATGCCATTGAACTAGTTATGGACATCAATGCCTAGGCTCTCCACGATGCGTGCGAGAAGGTACCTTCAATTTATTCTCATCCGCATGTGCCCTCCACCATGCGAGATAGATTAGTGAGACTTGCATGCTATAATAACATGTACATGTATGTATGTCAAATAGTATAACCACTGAGACTTAGTTTTAGCTCCATGTTGCCCATGTGTGTACAAGTATGATCTTTGATATAGGTGTTGACTGCCAAAACCCACCGGCGGGCAGCGGCCTTGTCAACACCGTAGAGCCGGGAAGAGCCTAGAGCTGCGGCTGGCTGAGACCCCTCCGAGCGACGGCCCGCAATGCTCTTCTGGTCACACGCGGCGATGCGAAGTGCAAGGGCGTGCCACCTGACCTATACCTGGTCAGGAAGGTGATGGGGATGCCTCGCTTAGTTTCCTGCAGGGCATACATGTAAACATTAAATACGAGCCTCGATCGGCTCTCAGGTTATCCTGTGGATCGGCTTAAAGAGCCGATCCACCCATGATTCGTACGGGGTGCACGAATACTTGGTGGTCCTGCTTGATCAAGATGAAGCTAATGAGATCTACGACGATTTAGGGTTTTCACCGCATAATCGGATCATCCTACTCCGAGTTGGGCCTCGCGGCCACGCACGGTGCTCGTAAGCCGATCCTAAACAAGGCCTAACAACCAACATGAAGTTGATCCTCGGAACATCCCGTTTAGGACTTGCGAACGCCACCCTACGTGCCACTGGATCCTCCCCCCCTTTGTAAGGCCTAACTATTGCAGATATTAAACTAATCCTTGTAGAACAAGGAGCAATCGTAACGGATCAGATCTACTAAATAATGACCAAGCGGGGTGCCGCCCCACACCTGAGATAGGCGTGAGGGCGGCTAGATATGCAAGGGTTGCACTACGTAAGCATGCTTAAACGAAGAACAATGCTAACCCTAACACATCTAATGATAACTACGTTGCTCGCCATCAAAAGCGCTTCAGTACGAGCAACACATGAACAACGTGGGGCTTGTGCTGCCTAGATCGCAAGATGCGATCTAGGCAGCATGTCGCTTACCTGATAGAAACCCTCGAGACGAAGGAGTTGGCGATGCGCCGAGATTGGTTTGTTTTGGGGTTGAACGTGAGTTGTTGTTTATTCCATAAACCCTAGATACATATTTATAGTCCAGGGGACTTTCTAATTGAGGCGTGCACCTAACCGTGCACGGGTAAAACTCTAACTTCTAAATTAAGATGCGATCTACTATAATACAGATACAGGGGCAATTTAGCCCAAACTTGGTACACAAGGCCGATTCACGTATTTCTTCCATGTATATTCTTCAGACCCATCTTGATCGCAGCCCACCTCTGATCCGGTCAAATTCTGGTGATAACACATGCCCCCCTGGTTTTGGAAATGACATTTCCAAAATCATTATGCTTTTCCTTCGTCGGGTCATGTCGTGGCAGAGCAGAAACTGCCGATTGTTAGCTGGATCGACGCCCAATGAGCCGATAGCAACGCATTGGTCTCTCATAATCTGTCCTTCATCTTCTTCGACTGATGACTCTAAGACCAGGTCGGTTGCCCCCCGAGTCTCAACAGAGACGAGGATACACAAATTAGCCGAATGGACCTGGGCTTGATCATGTCTGAGGGCACTATCATGCAGAGCCAGCCGATTTGAACGAAATCGGCTCTCCAGAGGAGAGGACCTTCGGGGTGAGCTGCCCCCGAGTTTCTTCGAGTCCAAATGTCATGACTACATATTCAAACAAGCCCATTGAACCCGGTACTCTGAATGCGAGTCTTGTGTATATCTTCCGGATATTGTCAACATAAAGTAATATAACAAGTGCAATATGCAAGTATGTAGGAATCAATGCACGAGTTAACACAAGTGTTTGCTTTTTAGATAGAAGGAAATGGGTAAACTGACTCAACAATAAAAGTAGAAGAAAGGCCCTTCGCAGAGGGAAGCATGGATTGCTATATTTGTGCTAGATCTTTTATTTTGAAAACATGAAACAATTTTGTCAACGGTAGTAATAAAGCATATGAGTTATGAAAGTTATATCTTACAAGTTGCAAGCCTCATGCATAGTATACTAATAGTGCCCGCACCTTGCCCTAATTAGCTTGGACTACCGGATCTTTGCAATGCACATGTTTTAACCAAGTGTCACAATGTGGTACCTCCATGCCGCCTGTACAAAGGTCTAAGGAGAAAGCTCGCATTTTGGATTTCTCGCTTTTGATTATTCTCAACTTAGACATCCATACCGGGACAACATGGACAACGAGATAATGGACTCATCTTTAATGCATAAGCATGTGGCAACAATTATTATTCTCATATGAGATTGAGGATATATGTCCAAAACTGAAACTTCCACCATGATTCATGGCTTTAGTTAGCGGCCCAATGTTCTTCTCTAACAATATGCATGCTCCAACCATTAAGGTGGTAGATCTCTCTTACTTCGGACAAGACGGACATGCATAGCAACTCACATGATATTCAACAAGGAATAGTTGATGGCGTCCCAGAAACATGGTTATCGCACAACAAGCAACTTAATAAGAGATAAAGTGCATAAGTACATATTCAATACCACAATAGTTTTTAAGCTATTTGTCCCATGAGCTATATATTGCAAAGGTGAATGATGGAATTTTGAAGGTAGCACTCAAGCAATTTACTTTGGAATGGCGGATAAATACCATGTAGTAGGTAGGTATGGTGGACACAAATGGCATAGTGGTTGGCTCAAGGATTTTGGATGCATGAGAAGTATTCCCTCTCGATACAAGGTTTAGGCTAGCAAGGTGTTTAAAGCAAACACAAGTATGAACCGGTACAGCAAAACTCACATAAAAGACATATTGAAAGCATTATAAGACTCTATACCGTCTTCATTGTTGTACCTTTATCATCATATCGAAGCCGATCGCTTGAACCGGCCTCCTCTTCGTCCCTGCCACCAGAGTGATTGCTCTCTTCTTTGTCTTTGCCATGGCGGTAAACAGACCATGCCATGTTGACATCGAACGAGAAGTCTAGTCGACGCCTTGCGGAGCGGCTGAGTTCTACCATGTTGATGCCAGGGAACGGCTGCGTGTCTACCTTCATGGCGAACTGTCCAAAGATCAGACGGCCTTGTTCTATTGCCATTTAAGTCACGGGGGATGCCCCCCGAGCCCATTCAGCCACGGCCACCTCCTGGTCTTCCGCAGGGTCTCCGAATTCGTCCGTTTCGACCGAGGCTACCGGGCGTTTGAACTTGTCTTGGTACAACTCCGGGTGACGCTGCTCATATGCTGTCAAATTCTGAACCATTTGCGCCAGCGAGTTGTACTCTACTTGGAACACCAAATCCTTGAATGGTGCTGCGAGGCCATGTACTGCCAGCTCGACTGCTTCTTTCTTAGTTATACGAGCCGAATAACATCGGTTCTTCATAGTCCTAAAGCGCTGGATATATTCAGCCACCGTTTCTCCACGCCTCTGCCGCACCTAGGCCAGGTCGGCTCCTTTCCTTTGGCGGATACTGCTCTTGGCATTGGTCAGGGTCATGATCCCTCAAACTTGCCCCAACTGATCTTGTGGACTCGAATACTTGCTCCATTGAGCCTCTGCTTACCACAGTTGTACCTCTTAAGTCGATGGCAATGCATCGGCTTTGTCCCTCAGCTCTAAAGTCGATGCCCGTGCATCGGCTTGTACATTTGCGAGACACTGCATGAGAAATTATTTTTTTTTTTACAGGCCGATTTTTCTATCGGCCCCCAATGTTTCACTGTACATGTATCGCACATGTTCATCTGATTAGGTGCCCCCGAGCCGATTCTGCCAGGTAACTGCTGAAATCGGCTCTGTGATTAGCCAAGACACTCTATGCGAACGTCGGCTTGATTAGGACCAGTGTGGACTTCTTCTAGCTCATTAGCCGACGCAACCCCATTGCCCATTAGATTGTTCTTGAGGTCAGCTTCGAGGGCTGCCTTGATCTCGTCATGCTTCTTCTTGAGCTCGTCGGTCAGATCCTCGTACTTGACCGGAGTGCTTTCCGCCATCTCAGATGTAGATGGCGATGCGGTGGATGTCGAAGGTTGTCCCACCGGGCGTGCCAGAATGTGTTGACTGCCAAAACCCACCGGCGGGCAGCGGCCTTGTCAACACCGTAGAGCCGGGAAGAGCCTAGAGCTGCGGCTGGCTGAGACCCCTCCGAGCGACGGCCCGCAATGCTCTTCTGGTCACACGCGGCGATGCGAAGTGCAAGGGCGTGCCACCTGACCTATACCTGGTCGGGAAGGTGATGGGGATGCCTCGCTTAGTTTCTGCAGGGCATACATGTAAACATTAAATACGAGCCTCGATCGGCTCTCAGGTTATCCTGTGGATCGGCTTAAAGAGCCGATCCACCCATGATTCGTACGGGGTGCACGAATACTTGGTGGTCCTGCTTGATCAAGATGAAGCTAATGAGATCTACGACGATTTAGGGTTTTCACCGCATAATCGGATCATCCTACTCCAGGTTGGGCCTCGCGGCCACGCACGGTGCTCGTAAGCCGATCCTAAACAAGGCCTAACAACCAACATGAAGTTGATCCTCGGAACATCCCGTTTAGGACTTGCGAACGCCACCCTACGTGCCACTGGATCCTCCCCCTTTGTAAGGCCTAACTATTGCGGATATTAAACTAATCCTTGTAGAACAAGGAGCAATCGTAACGGATCAGATCTACTAAATAATGACCAAGCGGGGTGCCGCCCCACACCTGAGATAGGCGTGAGGGCGGCTAGATATGCAAGGGTTGCACTACGTAAGCATGCTTAAACGAAGAACAATGCTAACCCTAACACATCTAATGATAACTACGTTGCTCGCCATCAAAAGCGCTTCGAGTACGAGCAACGCATGAACAACGTGGGGCTTGTGCTGCCTAGATCGCAAGATGCGATCTAGGCAGCATGTCGCTTACCTGATAGAAACCCTCGAGACGAAGGAGTTGGCGATGCGCCGAGATTGGTTTGTTTTGGGGTTGAACGTGAGTTGTTGTTTATTCCATAAACCCTAGATACATATTTATAGTCCAGGGGACTTTCTAATTGAGGCGTGCACCTAACCGTGCACGGGTAAAACTCTAACTTCTAAATTAAGATGCGATCTACTATAATACAGATACAGGGGCAATTTAGCCCAAACTTGGTACACAAGGCCGATTCACGTATTTCTTCCATGTATATTCTTCAGACCCATCTTGATCGCAGCCCACCTCTGATCCGGTCAAATTCTGGTGATAACAATAGGTTTGGCAATCTGGCGACATGATTAGATCAAGAAGGAGAAAATCTGAGGCGCTTAATCAGAAGATACAAGTCTCAGATCCCTTACTACGTATGCACCATGAATAATACCACCATCAGCAAAAGAAACGTGGTAGCTTCAATTCCATTGAATTCCAATCATGTTGGTGCATTCACAATATTATTGTTCATACTTAGTACAACCCGTAATTATTTCTTTCTTCATATGTAGTACTTTTCATGCTCTTTTTCCCACACGTTTCTCATGGCTCACATTCGTGAAGATGGATACACGATTGAAGTCACATGTACCGGTGGCAATTAGATCATTGGAGAAGTTCGTGAGAAGCATGGAAATGATGATACTGTCATTTTGACATCTAATTGGGCAGACTAAGTTGATCAGTAGAATCTAGAGGAAGGTGATGTTTGTGCATTCAAGTTTGAAGCAAAGTATGGCTATTTGGCCGTGAAAGCTCATAAAATCTGAGTCAGTTAGTATGAATGCAGTTGATTTCTTTGATATTTGGTAGATGTATGTGAACTTGAGACTGGGGTATGGTGAAGTACTTCACGTAAAAACTATGTGCATTATCGTGATATTCTATGCGCAATGAATTGTATATTATTGTGTGTTATGAGCATCCATGCATTATACGTTTTATACCATAAGTGTATGGATATACCGTACGGATATGAGGTTCGGTGTATTATATGGTTATGCACCGACAGGGCACTATGTAGTTGTCATCGTACCACGTAATGACATGGCATATAATTGGCGCCTCAAGTCCTTGTAACGCGGCATTAGACCTGTCCGCCGCGTATGAGCTGGGCGCGTCGAACCCGAAGTGCTGCGTGAAAAAAGTGTCGGTTCTATAGTTTTCCTGATGCAGTAATTCATGATGTTTTTTTTTGCCGTGCTAGTGCGAGCATGACGATTACGGACGGGTCACGATGTTTAAAGCTGTAGTGGCCCACGTGTCGTGTTGTAGTGTGATGAGCCATGCAATGTACATAGTAAGTATTTTTTTTTGAAAAATGTACATAGTAAGTATAAGTGCACTTGTTTAGAATTAGAGCCTTTAGCCCATCCGATTCACCTACATAGTGATGCAGTAGTGTTAGTGACATGAATGACATGAAAAAATGCTTCTTAATGAATCCTTCATTGTTCACAAACCGGAAGACCATTGCCATTTGCTGTCTTTTTGATTTATCTAGAGTTTCATCTACCATTATACAAAACTTTCTAGTACCAATTTCTTCTGTAATCTGTGTTTGAACTATTTGAAAAATAGCTTCAGAATTCCTTGTTTAGCAGTAGGGGAAGTGTACTTTGCATTCCCTGGAGCATTATCCAAGTCAAGTGCATCGATCTCCTTGTTATAAGAAGCCAACATATTTACCAACTCAATGGAATTATCCTGATTTATAGATGTTGGAGATTCATCACTGCCTCTATAAATACAAGCTTGGAATGTTTAACCGCCCTTGAAATCAGCAAGGGAAAAATTATTACTCGCCTTCTTAGTACAATACATAAGTATTCTACTTACTAGGACAAAAATATATTGCTTTGTAACCTCTAGCCTTAGCCTTGCATCTGTAACCAATTGTCCTACCATTGCCTTGTCGATGTGGCTCATACTATTTTTTAGATTATCAAAACGTCGAATTGAAATTATGAGTCGGGTTGGAGAGTCTTGTCTTGGTAGTGGATGTATTGCTGTTGTTAGGTCTGAGATATTTGTTTCTTAGTTTTCTTTTCTATTTTTTGGATGTGTGCATCTGTAGTGTCATTAGGCTGGTGCGTTGTTGTAGAAGTTGGGTGTAATTGGTATCTTTTGATACTAATATATTTTCTTTATCGAAAAATGAGCCGGGTTGGAATCTTTGCCCACATGGGCTAATAAAGCACATTATTTACGACCATTCACCTTTTTCCAGTTTATGAACACCTTAATTGTGAATGTATCCGAGTGATACGTCTCCAACGTATCCATAATTTCTGATGTTCCATGCTTGTTTTATGACAATACTTACATGTTTTGCTTGCACTTTATGATGATTTTATGTGTTTTCCGGAACTAACCTATTAACAAGATGCCACGAGTGCCGGTTCTGTTTTCTAGCATTTTTGGTTCCGAGAAAGGCTGTTCGGGCAATATTCTCGGAATTGGACGAAATCAACGCCAAACTTCCTATTTTTCCCGGAAGCATCCAGAACACCGAAGGAGAGTCGGAGGA
>NC_061508.1:104674031-104690808 GCF_022539505.1 Lolium rigidum | reverse complement strand
TAATTTGTTCACCCAACACTTGTTATTGGAGAGTTGCCACTAGTGTAGATAGCTGGGAACCCCGGTCCATCTTTCATCATCATATACTCGTTCTACATGTCATTGGAAGTAGTATCAACTATTTTCCGGTGCCATTGCTCCTGTGTTATTACTATTACTGCTGCTGTGTTACTGTTACTACTGCTCTCATATCACTGCTACTTTCACATCACCCCTGTTACTAGTGCTCTTCCAGGTGCAGCTGAATTGACAACTCAGTTGTTAAGGCTTATAAGTATTCTTTACCTCCCCTTGTGTCGAATCAATAAATTTGGGTTTTCCTTCCCTCGAAGACTGCCGTGATCCCCTATACTTGTGGGTTATCACCGAGCCACGCTTTCCACTTAGTTTTTTTGTAAAGACAAAACAAGGTAGACAATATGCACGATGTGCGGATAGTGAATAGTCTAGCCAAGAAAAATTTGCAAAATGGATAAATCAGAACCAGCGACGACTTATTTTCTTGGTCCCGTTATATGGATACTCACTCATGTATGGATGATAAGGCCCCTCAGAAGTATATAATCCCCATGCTTCTTCTTTCTTATCAAGAGGAAGTTCTTAAATCTGTTTGCGCTTACCGTGATTCCTTTCTAATGTTGTATTTTCAACTCTACCTTGTTCTGAAATTTCTACTGGTTCCACAATTCTGACCATCAATGTGCATATGAACCGGATTGGAACTTTCATCGACAATAGGTTGCTACTTCTAAGATGGACTTGCAGTTTTAGAAATGGTAATATTAGTGCTTGAAGCTGATCCAAGTTGACGATAAAAGAAATCTACCCCCTTCAACCTGGTGCCTTTCTCTTCATCTTTGAGCACAACAAAATTACAAAAGGCAAAAATTAATTAACTAACCTACTGTTTTATATGATACAATATTCATTATACTAATAATCCACTAGTTACCGTTCAGGTCTCCGGAGCGGCTGAAAGCGGAATTGGCGACTTGCTCCAGGAGGCGGCATGACTAGGTGGAAGAATAGGGGCCGGAGCTTCTTTTCCTTTATTTATTTTAAATATTTTGGGTTTTATTGGGCTGACATGTGGGGCCTTGTGCCCCTTAGCAAAATGAACTTATTTCTACCACATCAGCGCTGACAAGTGGGGCCCATGCTGTAATAAACGATGTTAATTCGTTGTGAACAAGCTGTTTGCGCGAATTACAAAAAAATTACCCCCAGGGTGGTAAAGTTATTCTACCAAAATGTTAAGTGGTACTATTTTGTATATTTCGTGTAAATTATGGTTGTTTTATGCTATTAACTCGTCTAAGAACCATACGTGAGAATCATACGTGGAATTCAGTCGTTATTTAAAATAGAGTGAAGTGCTCACAAGGGCATAACTAGTAGGTAAAAGGTTAAGGCTAAGTTGCATATTGTGACAATGTTTATCTGATTGAAAACATCTTGCCATGTTTTACCCTTTAGTCGTGATTTTGTGACGGGTTTTTATCATATTTCTCCCCTCCAACTCCAAGCAACAAGGTTGATCTCTGTGTCAACGGACTAGGCGGACAACTTAGGACTGTTTTCACTACGGGATGTGAAAGAGCAGTGTGATGCAGCTAGGTGTACATGTTTGGCAAAAGTGACATAATTTCATATAATTTGACTGAAAATGCTGAAAGCAATCATGATTTTGCAATACCCCCTAGCGAGTGCGGGCCCGAGTTGGCTGCACGGTCAGCTATCATGTAAGAGTAGCTTGATCGATTAGACATATATTTTCAGTTTGAGAAAAAAAAATAGGTCAACAGTTTTCACAGTGTCACAACCAATTGTAAAATGTGACAATATTTTTATGATGGGCGAAAACCTGATGAGTGCTCTTGTTTCACCTAGAGCACCTCATGTATGCTCTTTGTTCATCCTTTGTTAAATAAATTAATAAAGAAGGTCTATGCATGTTTTCAATATATAGTCCGGGAGTCTCATTCTTCATTTCGAAGAAAATGTGTTACAACTAAAGGGTAAAATGTGCAGCTTACTCTAGAAAAAAAAAACTAGAAAGCATATGCACGGGTAAGTTGCACATTGGATTTGTACCTATAGGCGGTAGAGCACTTAAGGTCAAAAGCTACAAACTTTGTTTCCTTGAAAGAGATATCTGGTGCAAGATTTGGTAGGCGTTTCCTTAAACTTATTCATAGACATGGGTTTATATGCGATGCTAATTGACCCATCGTAATCCTACTATGCCATACTCTAACTGAAGTCCTTGCATGTATTTTTGGAAATCACTCAGAGAAACAAAAGAATACGTGAGTATAATTTTCCCCTGCATAGCTCATTTCTCCCAATTCATACGAGAACTGAACCTTTTTGTATAAATTCATTTGTTTCAAGAGTGATTATGATATCAGTACGATTAAAGAGCAACCTGTGCTTTCTAGGTATGGACGTGTACTGCTGTTCCAGTATAATTGGGAGCTCAATGATTGGTTGGCCTAGCATGCAACTAACATTTTCTTTAAATTTTTCTTTGTTTTCTTTGATGTTGACTGGACAAAGCAACTGGAACCTCGTACACGTGACGACATGAAGGCATGCATCCACTTTAATAATGCACCAGTGGCCACATAGGCCACAGCAGACACGATAGATGCCACAAAGAAAAAGGTTATGAAATACTTATTCAGAATCCTTCACATCAACTTGCCATTCTGGAAGAGCAAACGGCCAGATCTGCTGTACACGAATCAGAAATTTCTAGCGGTACTGGAAATAACCACCAAAATACATGGCAAAAACATTCCATCTCACCTCCTCAGCTGTACTCATGTTGGTTTTCTTTGGGGGTAAATGGCACAGGATCGTCGAGTTCTTGTCCTGCTGTCTGAATTCAAAGAGGGTGCAAGTTGGGGTTGTAAAGTTTAGCACCTCTTTTATTTGAAAAATGGAGGCTTACTAGTTACCATTAGAAACTAATCTTTCGTGTAGGTAGTTTAATTTGTACTTGTATTTTTCTATGGTCTTGTAGTCGCAGGATAGTTTCTATTGAGTCAAACCACCATAAAGGTTTCTACAATTTTCTTCAAGTTTTAGTCAACTTTTATATATAGAACGGAATTCTAGAAGATATGAGAAACTGCCTGCAATCCTACATCCTTATATATTTTCGTTATTTGAAAATCTTGAGAATAAAAAAGATCCTAAAGTATTTTTTGAAACGAAAAGACCCTAAAGTATGAAAGGTCTATGTAAACACCATATTCACCATCACTGGATATGGTAACTTATCACCACCCAACAATGCTGTCGGTGGCAACATTCGCAGGATATGCGTGACGAATCATCCGACGCGCTCTTTCTTTGCAAGCTGGCTGATGTGCTCAACCATATATACTGGCCGGCTGGTTGCTGAAGGTGAAAATGGTATAGATTTGCGATGCAATTGTCAGGAAGGAATGGATCAATGGAGGAAGGGTGAGATGAGATAGAAAGGGAAAAAGGCCTAACCTCTACTGCAACCACCACTAGTAAATCCGGTGCATATGCAGGTTTTGGGGCTGACCACACAAGTTGCCCTATATCCCCATGATCTTGATCGTGCGTGAAACAAGATTGAGAAAATGGGTACAGCATTACCAGCACTAGCTTAGCTAGAGCTGCCTACCTACCCAGCTAGCAGGTTAAAGAGATCTGCAAATGGTACACTGCCACTGGCTACGTTCTCTTGATTAAATATCTTCCTCGTGGGTTTCCCCCCTCTAATAAATCTGATCTTAACGAGGTTCTGGTTCTTTTCTAGGGAAATGCAACAGAAATGGATGTATAAGTAAAGAGTCCTGCTATGCGTACGATTATTTTCATACGATTTTGGTACGACGTCGGGTAGTTAGAACGTGTGCGCTGTTGACGCGGGTCTCGCCGTTTAGCACCAAGCTGGAGGCCCACAAGTCAGGAAAAAAATCAATCTACACGGTTCTTTCCCAACATCCCGATTCATCTCCTATTTTCTAGCGACTGCAACCATATCGTCTTCCTTAAATCACGACTCGCCATGGGTGCTAAGGGCTAGAGGATGGACAAGGAAGAGATGAAGAATATGGGCACAGCTGGATGAGGGAGAAGATGGGCGTCACAGCGGCGGATGGGGACATCGTGTGCTGGTGGCTGGCTCGACGGCGGCTCTCGCAGCGACTGCTAAGTGAGGAAGACCGATGCGATGGCCGGACGGTGAGACGAGGCATGGTTGCTGGCTGCGGCGACCAGACCAGGAAAAGATGCGGCGGGCAGATTGGTCGGGTCACCGGCGTTTAGACGCCGGCGATGTCCTGACGCAATGACCATGCTCCGATGCTCGGGAACGCACGGAAGCAGCAGGGAGGTGGCGCGGTCGGGGAAGGCAGGCAGGGAAGGGCTGCAAGGAAACGTCGTACAGTTATCGGACGTAAAACGTGTGTGTGAAGCAATTTCGATAAGTAAAAGAAGAGCTTTCTCTCGAGAGTACTACATTCACCTGCCACCTCCACCTTGCATGAGAAAAACAGTTTAAAGTTAGTTACCACCGTTCCTCCATCCGAACCTCGCAGCATAAACCCTTAAGTTCTTAATATATAATGATTTATATGGAACTTCTCGAACACCATAACTTTAAATTTTTATATTAGATCCCGTTAATACAGGGTCGCACCACCAATATTATAGCACTCTGTCCCTCAAAAAAAAATATTATAGCATTCTACTTCTTGCTCGTGTGATTAGATCAGATTTTCGATCTAATACATCGCAACACGAATGATTCTCATGAAAAATATAGTTCTCTTCAGACGTAAGAGAATATATGGACTTGACGTGGGGTTTTTGATTGTGATCCGTAGAGGGTCCTAGATGTGACAGGACTCCTGTCCCTGTCGATCAGATTTAGCTTACTTGCTTAGCTGGTAATGGACGGCAGTTTTGTTCCCAGGTTTGTTCAGTGGCCTACTCAGTCAGATGGCTTCAAAGAGGCTGTCCTTGTTTGAGGTTCTCCACAAGTTAGTTAATGCATTTATGTGCATATGTACTTTGATGGAACTTTTCTGGTCAACTAGCTAGTACCCAAACAGAATCGTTACACCATGCATGTGTATGTAAACTACTCTTGTTCTAGTTCCATTACTGAGAACGACGGGTTTACATGATACCTGTGGATATTGATATACAGCAAAAAGATACTGCATTAATGGTTCCAAAAAAATAAGATATATATACTTTCAATACTATTTCCAATAACAATAGGTGCATGCAAAAAAGTTGAAAATATTCTTACTAGAGAATACTAGTAGTGTGCAAAGCCAGATCCCTGCCATCTTGAGTTGTTCATACAAAACTACGCGTCTTTAGTTGTGTCTTTCAGAAAAATATGGAAACTTGAGGAAATGGCACATGCGACATAATAATCATGTGTAGGATCAGATATGCTGTTCTTCAACAAGAAATATTTACTGGGACTACGCTGACTGGAGCAACCTAGTGGAAAGTAGTCATTGGTGAAGTGCAGTACTCCACACCTTTCGTTTCAGTCTTTCAGTCCATGATGGGGCGTATGTAGCCAGGTAGTCAGAAAGGACAGCAATAGAGAGAAAAATAACATCTCCAACTAAGAAACATAGGTGATATCATACTTGGCCTCACATTAGCAATTGTTAGTTAATTAGTTGACTTTTCTTGGGAAAAGAACATGTAAAAATCTTGAGTAGAACCAAATGGAGACGACGTTTCAGAGAAGCACACTTACCTTTGATAACTTTGATGCACGCATATAGTAGCGGATATGCTCGCTGTCATGATTGAACGTGCAAAATCAGAGGGCCAGATTGAAGGGGTCATTCCTCATCTTGTTGATGGAGGATTGTCTATTCTTCAATATGCCGACGACACAATCCTTTTTATGGAACATGACATCGATAAGGCTCGAAATCTAAAGTTAATTCTTTCAGTATTTGAGCAGCTTTAAAATCAATTTTCATAAAAGTGAGTTGTTTTGTTTTGGTGTGGCCCAAGACAATGTTGCAGAATATACTGAGCTGTTCGGCTGTGGGCAAGGCCAATTTTCGATTAGGTACTTGGGTATCCTGATTCATTATCAGAGACTAACCAATGCTGAATGGAAAATTATCGAGGAAAGACTGCAAATTAGATTAAGCAGTTAGAAAGGCAAATTACTATCCTTGGGAGAAAGATTAGTTCTCATAAACGCGGTACTAAGTAACATGATACTGTATATGATATCTTTCTTCCAACTTCCTAGAGGAGTCTTAAAACAATTGGATTATTTCCGATCTAGATTCGTCTGGCAAGGGGATAGTGAGAAGCGTAAATATCGATTGGCTAAGTGTAGTGTGCTTTTGTTGCCGACCAAAACCCACCGGCGAGCAGCGATGGACAACACGGAGAGCCGGGAGGCTCCCAGGACTGCTGGTGGGCCCTGGTCCCTCGGGCGACGGCCCGCAATGCTCCGGCACACGTCCTGGCTAATGCAAGGGCGTGCCACCTGACCTATACCTGGTCAGGAAGGTGATGGATTGCTTCGATTAGTTTCCTGCATGGCAGACACGTAAATATTAAATACGAGCCCGATCGGCTCTCAGGTTACCCTGTGAATCGGCTCAAAGAGCCGATTGCCCCATGGTTCACGTTGGATTTACGATGACATGGGGATCCTGCTTTATCAATACAAAGTTAAATCAATCTACGACAGTTTAGGGTTTTCACCGCATAACCGGAACATCCTACACGTAGTTGGGCCTAACAGATACGAAAGATGATGGAAAACTAGTCCTAAAAGAGGTCTAAAAACCAACACGAAGTCGATTCCCGGAACAATCCCTGTAGGATTAGTAAACCATACCTTACGCACTACCGGATCGTTCAACCCGTTTGCAAGGCCTAACCATGCGGATATCAAACTAATCCTTGGAGAACAAGGAACAACTATAACATATCGGATCTACTAAATAAAGAACAAGGAAGATGCTGCCCTTACACCCAAGATAGGTGCAAAGGCAGCTAGATATTGAGGGGCAGCGTAGCTAAGCAAGCATATCATGAAAGTATCGACGTCAGCCCCAGAACATCTATGATAAGGGTGTTGCTCGCCATAAAAAGGCTTCGTGACGAGCAACACCAACAACGAATAAGCTGATATCGCCTAGATCGCAAGATGCGATCTAGGCAGCATGTTGCTTACCCGGAAGAAACCCTCGAAACAAGGGGTGGCGATGCGCCTAGATTGGTTTGTTGTGAACGTGATCGTCCTCCTTTCTCAATAACCCTAGGTACATATTTATAGTCCGTAGACTTTCTATCTTGGGAATAAACCTAGCTGTGTACGACTAAACTCTATCTCTTAATTCTAAACATAAAACGTAATCTACCATAAAATACAGATACACGGGCAATCTAGCCCAAACTCTCGCACAAGGCCGACTCAGAGACACTTTATCTACACGTCCTCTAGGCCCATCTCAATCACGGCCCATCTCCTGCCTTGGCTAAATTCTGGTGATAACAGCTTTACCGCCCCAAAGACCATGGAGGACTTGGCATCCAAGATCTCCAGGTCAAGAACAGGGCCTTACTTGGTAAATGGCTCTCTAAGCTACTTACCGAAGAGGGAGTCTAGCAAACACTCCTCAAGAGAAAGTATATTGGCTCAAAGGCTTTATCTCAGGTCTTTTGGAAACCAGGAGATTCACATTTTTAGGCAGGCCTTATGGATACAAAGAAGTATTTTTTTCCATACGTATCTTTCTCTATTAAGGATGGGTCGGAAATTTGTTTCTGGGAGGATAGATGGCTTGGTAGTGCCAAACTCCGAGAACAATACCCGACATTGTACAATATCATGCGACACAAAAGTGATACTATCGCTAAGGTGTTGAAAAATTTCCCACCTGATGTGACGTTTAGAAGAAGTCACATCGGACCTAGACAAACCTCCTGGCATGAATTGCTACAGCGTCTTGAGATAGTTCAATTGACGCAGGGGTCAGATGAGTTTCGGTGAAACCTTACCGGAAATGGTTCATTCTCAGTGGCTTCCATGTAAAATGCTTTGATTCAGCCTGATATTCCAGTCGATAATAATTCGAAAATTTGAAAGACGAAGATACCGCTTAAAATGAAAGTTTTTGCATGGTATCTTCGTCGCGGGATAATCCTCACTAAAGATAATCTTGCCAAACGCAACTGGCATGGAAGTAAAAAGTGTGTCTTCTGTCACCAAGACGAGACTATTAAACACTTGTTCTTTCAGTGTAAGTTTGCCAGGTCTATATGGTCAGTTGTCCAAATAGGGTCTACCTTATACCCACCGTGTAGTGTTGCCAATATGTTTGATAATTGGCTCAATGGTGTGGCTGTTAGGTTTAAGCGTCTTATTAGGATGAGAGCGATTGCCATTATTTGGTCGCTCTGACTATGTTGAAATGACAAGATTTTCAACAATATTTATTCCTCTCTTATGCAGGTCATATACCGGTGCACGGGGACGCTTCGCTCATGGGTGCCACTTCAGCGGATGGAGCACCGAGATCTCTTCACGGAGGTGTCTTCACGGTTGGAGGATACGGCGAGAGATATTTTTTCCCAACATGGGTGGCAGTGTGATATTCGCCTGTATCCACCTATCTAGTTTTGTTTATCGAGTTCTTTGGATTCTTGTTGTCGGATTTGTTGGTGTTTGTAACAGATATTTGTACGACTGTGTGCATCCTAGCTATGCAGAGGTCGGGTCTATTGCTTAAAATAATAAAGTGCTCATTTTCGGAAAAAATATAATGGTAACAGCCTACAGACATTTTGTATTTTGTTCAAAACAGCCTAAGATTGGTTAGCTTTCTTTACAGCACATCTGCATTGAGGTCAAAGTAGGTGCTGTCCAGAATTTCTAGATCTAGTTTTCCTTTTTGCTGTTTTAGACAAGATAAGATAACAGAGCTTATCACCTACTGGTTGTCTCTTAGCATGAATTCATTTATGCATGCCCTGCGAAACAACTACTAGGTAATATTGGCTTGATAAGAACTAACTAGCATATCTTGTCTAAATATGATGCCGAATGATGCAAAAACCTGATGAAACATGGGAACACAAGCAAGATCACATCTCACCATATTTTTCTGTAATTGAATGATGGGATACTTCTGTATCATACACTAGTCTAGGCAAGCTGGTTCTATGGAACATAAATAGCAGAAGAGTAGCAGCATGCATTTCCGTGGAGAGAGTTGCCAGGTTGAACAAGTGTTGTTAAAAATGTCATCCACTAAAAACATTTAGCTTCCCTGCCGTGTACAAGAAATATATGTGATATAGTATGCGGTAACTTTGCTTGCTTTTCTTTCCAAAGTGGACACCTGGAGCCTGCTTAGTTCCCGAGCTTTCTCCAACATTTAATGGTCCTCATGTTGCATGATGACGGTGTTGTTACCTCAAGAACTAGCTGAGCAAGAAACTGGAATTATATCAGATAGGGAAAGATACATTCAGAAAGTATGTATTACGACTGCATAAAACTCTAAACCAGTACAAGAATGATGTGATGTGCTTTTGCAGCTAGCTGCTATGAACCTGAAGGGACCCAAATTCGCATTCCAACTCTCTTGGGAATAAAAAAAGGGTGGCACCAGGGCTATTTTCTTGACCTTCTGTTACATTTTGTGCAAATAAGCTATTTATTGACATGAACTATACGCTGGGTCCGGAGCCAAATGATTAGTATGAACGGAAAGAGAGGTTGAGTGGCACATATATGTAACAATAAACTCTGGATTCTGAACCTCCCTGGAACCTTGAATGGGCTTTTCATGCATATATCATCCCCTCTACATAAAGTAAAAAAGAACCTGCAATAATGTTTTATATGTAGTTATACTGTAATACTCATATCTATTATCTTGAATAAACGTGCATATCCCTGATATTAGACACATTAATTAGTATGAAGTGGGAGTACTATCTTTCTGCGAGGAAATTTTTACTCCCTTCAGGTTAATGCTACAGTAGCATTAACAATCTTTAGAAATTGTATCCCCGATTGATAGCAAGCAATCTCAGCTAACTAACACTACTAATTCACACGGTCTCCCAGAACTCTGATCATAGCTAGCTGGTCACATAGTGGAGGACAATCTGTACACTACTATTCTTGATCAAGTCACTTTTCAGTGATCGTGTTTGAGTTCACCAATGCTGATGTAGTCAACACATATCTCTTCTGCTCTTGTCAGCTAAGCTGTTCATACCGAAGGCTTATGTATATATGGGTGCTCATTCTTTTTCACTTTCTCTCCATCGTCTACCTTTTGCAGACCAAAAGATCTTGGGGAATGATACTTCTTAGACGAGGAAGAAAAAGAGAATATATTTAATTTGTTCTACTTAAAATCTTTAAGATTTTTTCAAGGATGTATACGAAGAATCCCCATCAGTGAGATTCCATCGGGAAACACCTTCTCCTCACGGCATGTGACAAAAAGCTGTCAGGAATAACAGCATTGTCATCACTGGAGGTCGACATTCATTGTTCCCTTTGTGAATATTTGGTGCTTTTTGTAGCCTTAATAAGCAACCCCGCGAGCCAAGCTAGAACGCCCACATTCCGCAGTATAACGAGTGTTTGCTAATCTCTTTCGTGTTAGCTGATTGTTAGCTTAGTTTTGGAATTCACTCCCTTCAAAAGCAATTTCCAACTTACATAATGGTGGTTAATCCAATTGATTCAGCATCAAGCAATCAATAATGAGGCAATGATACGTTGCAAATGTATCTATAATTTTTGATGCTCCATGCTTATTTTACATCAATTTATATATGTTTTGTTTACACTTTGTGGCATTTTTATGCGTTTTCTGGCACTAACCTATTAACAAGATGCCACAGTGTCAGTTCCCTATTTTCTGCTGTTTTGTATTTCAGAAAAGTTGTATAGGAAATATTCTCAGAATTGGACGAAACAAAAGCCGGAGTTGCTATTTTACCGAAACGAAGACGGAGTCCAGAGGAGAGACGGAGGGGGCCAGGGGCCGGCCAGACCACACCTAGGCGCGGCCTGGCCTTGGCCCGCGCCTAGGGGTGGTGTGGGGTCACCTGGCGCCCACCGTATAAATTCCCTTCGACGCGAAAACCCTGAAATAATCCAGCCTCCGTCCACGAAAAGTTCCGTCACCGCCGTCATCGTCCAGACGAGTTTCAGGGGTCAGAAGTTCCTGTTCCGGCACCCTGCTGGGACGGGGATTGACCCTTTTGGAGCCATCTCCATCGACTCCACCGCCTCCACTTCGACTCCATGATGGTTCGTGAGTAGTTCCCCATTAGACTACGGGTTCTCGGCTATAGCTAGTTGGTACTCTCTCTCCCATGTACTTCAATACAATGATCTCATGAGTTGTCTTACATGATTGAGATCCATATGATGTAATTGATGTTATGTTTGTTGGGATCCGATAAATTGTGAAATTGTGATCAGATTGTTCATCATATTATCATACTACTGTTATTTAAGATCTTGCATGCTCTCCGGTACTTGTAGTTGCCCTGATCAAGTAGTTGCGTGTATCTCTAAGAGGGAGTATTTATGCACGATAGTGGGTTCATGCCTCTAGTTTTCTGGAAGAATGACAATAACTTCTAAGATTATAGATGTGATGTTGCTACTAGGGAGAAAACAATAATGTTTTATCTAAGAATAATTTTATTATTTACTTGACACACATTGCTTAATGCGATAATATGTTGCTTGCAACTTAATATTGGAAGGGGTTCGGATGATAACCTGAATGTGGATTATTAGTCATAGACGCAGTTGGATTACGGTCTATATATTATATTGTAATGCCCAATTAAATACTATAGTAACATTTATCTTATGATAGCATGCATTGTCATGCCCTCACAATTATTAATTGCCCAACTGTAATTTGTTAACCCAACACATGTTATTTGGAGAGTTACCACTAGTGTAGATAGCTGGAAACCTCGGTCCTTCTGTCATCATCATTGCTCTACAGTTAACTACGCACTGGAATATTTTCCGGTGCCATCTCCTCTGTGCTACTGCTACCGCTGTTGTGTTACTATTGTCATTGCTCTCATATTACTACTGCTTTCACATCACCCCTATTACTAGTGCTTTTCCAGGTGCAACTGAATTGACAACTCCACTGTTAAGGCTTATAAGTATTCTTTACCCCTTGTGTCGAATCAATAAATTTAGGTTTTACTTTCCGTGAAGACTGTTGCGATCCCCTATACTTGTGGGTTATCAAGACTATTTTCTGGCGCCGTTGCCGGGGAACCATAGCTCTACTTATAAGTTCACCTAGGGAGTACACTTTACCTGTCTCTCTGTTTTTATTTTATTTTATTTTGTCTTGTCTAGTTTATTTGTGCTTAGTTTATTTCTATTTAGTTGTGTCTTGTTTAGTTTACTTTTGTCTAGTTTATTTTTGTCTTGTTTTATTTTTCTTATATACCCAAAAATCCATAAAAATTTGAAAAAACGAAAATCTGAAAAAATTGTTGTTATGGAAGAACCTGCTAGACCCTATATGGAACATTTTATAAAGTATAGAGAATCATATAAGGGTAAAGTCATGAGAGGAGCGCTAAAAAGGTTGGATTAAATTGCTAAATTTTTTCTTCAACGCCATGATATAAAATGTTGCTCTGAACATGATACTAAACATCTTAAATTTCAATGTGGTTTTAGTAAAGAAGTTTTAATTATGAACTATCATTGGAATAACTATATTCATCTTGGGTTTGAAGAAGTAGAACAATTTATCTTATTTATGGGAGCGTCTGAAATAGAATCCTCTATGTCTGAAAATTATGAAAGATGTGTTGATGATAAAGACCTTAAAGATTTGTTCTCTTCTATCCTTGATTATTGCATAGAAAATTTCAGCAATAATTTTTATATCATTGATTATAAAGAGAGACTCAGTCATGCACAAGAATGTATCCACAATTTGTAGGAACCTGTGAAAGAAGAAATGGCTGAACCTGAAAGCTCATTAGATGAAAAAGAGGAGGAGAGTGATGAACAAAAGGAGGAAGAATGGATTAGGTACCCATGCATACCTTCTAATGAGAGTAACTCTTTATCCATTACACTATTTGATTGTCCCCCATGCTTATCAAAGGAATGCTATGTTCCTGTGGATTCTCTTGAAATATCTACTATGAGTAAAATTTATGATAATAATTATGCTCCTGTTATCTATGATAATCCATGCTATTTTGATAAATCTTGTGATAATCCTTTATTTGATCCTAATTTCTAAATGCATGGTACTAAAGAGTTTTTCTTAGAAAATGTTTATGATAAAGCTCTAGATCATGGTCCTATATTGGTTGATAATATTAATTATACTACTATTGAAAATGAGATTGGAGGGGCATTGACTTTATCTTGGAGCCCCATACCTCTTGAGAATGATCAACCATCTTGTTATAAAATTGTTATAAGTGGGTTTAAATGTTTTAATTCCACTATTTTTAAGATTGATAAAAATTATGTGTTTATAGATCATGAAAAGCATGCTTTATGTAATAGTTATATTATTGAGTTTATTCATGATGCTACTGAAAATTATTATGAGAGAGTAAAATATGGTTGTATAAGTTTTCATGGTACTAAAACACCTCTCTATATGCTGAATGTTTCGAAGTTAGTCTTGTTTTACTTTCCTATGCTTGTCACTTTGTTTTTTGTGAATTTATTTGTGTACAAAATTCCTATGCACAGGAAGTGGGTTAGACTTAAATGTGTTTTGAATTTTGTTCTTGATGCTCTCTTTTGCTTCAACTCATATTTCTTATGTGAGCATCTTCTCAAATTACTGAGCCTAGCTAAAAGATATTAAAGAAAAGCGCTTATGGGAGACAACCATTGTTTTATTTCTTTAATTTTTCTTTTATGTTGAGTCTTGGAAGTTATTACCTCTGTGATAACCTCTCCTTATCAATTTTATTTTGTTTTTTGTGCCAAGAATAGCCCTAATAGGAAGAAATTAAGATTTGGGGAATTTGTTGTCCTGAAAATAGATTCTGTCCTGCCACCATAAAAATTCGTATGAATAGCCAGAGCGGAATTTTGAGCTGATTTTTTTTTGCATATGCCCCAGGTTATTATCTAACTTTCGTTAGTTGAACACTTTTAGAGTGGAGAAACAAGATTTTGTAAAAAATAGATCTTTACCTGTTGTTCTGTTTTGATAGTTTTGTATCACCATTTGCATTTGTTTCTTGATCTCTTTCTTATTTTTTGAGTTCTTTTTGAGAGAAAGAGATTTTCAAGGAAATTAATACAGTAGCTAAAGTTTTTAATGGATGTTTTACTTATGTTAGAACTGAACCATGTGGATTTATTATTTTGATTATACTAATGCTGCTAATAAGAATTGTATGAAGTTTTGTATGAAGGAAATTTTCAAGTGTAGGGAGGGAAGAATTATGTGATGAGATGAAGGATGGACAAAAGCTCAAGATTGGTGATGCCCATGTCACCCCAAGAAATATCCAAGAGGTACAAGCGTTAAAGCTTGGGGATGCCTTGGGCATCCCCTTCTTCATCAACAAAATATCAGGTCATCTTTAAATACGTTGTATTTTTTATTGCTTCATACACTATGTGTTGTTCTTGGAGCATCTTTGTTTGTGTTTTTAGTTTTGTTTCATTTTGTTTGCTGTAGCATATAGTTGGACCCCAACATATTTGTTTTGTAGAGAGACACACCCCGTTTTCATTCTCTTGTTTTCACTCCTATTGTTCTGCGGGTTTTCTAGTTTGCTAGTACTGCGTTCAGCTCTTGGTTTTCCACTCGTATTTTGTTCAGAGCTTGTTAGTTTTCTTTATTTATGTATAATTAGCTCTCTGGTCCATATTGAATATTATCTTTGAGATTTGTTTCAAATAAGTTGATTGGTGTTGGAGACGAGTAAAATGTTTCATGCTTATAGTGATGCAAAAAGAAGTTGTTTAGACTTTGGCATGTCATGTTTGATGTTATTATTATCATATGATTAGTAATTATTGTTGTAGCATGAATTTTCTCAAATATCCGAGAGTGCTTAATGCGCCATTAAAAGAATCATGTGTTGTTTCCACCATACAAAAGCATAGTATTGTGGTATTCTCCTTTAATGTTGTTATTGGGTCGACTTGGCACATGCTTACACCATGTTATGTCTAAAAATCAGTCACCTAATGCCTCTATGATCATTTAGTTTTTGACTTGTGATATCAATTTATACTTTGATTAATAATGTTTTATCTCTATGCATGATTATGGCTATTATTGCTCTCTTAGTTGGTCGCTCTCAGTCTTTTGCTAGCCTTCACCTGTGCTGAGTATGAGCTCTACTCGTGCATCCAACCAAGCTGAATACCACTTTGCTATGTTTTCGCTATGCCCATAAACAAACAGTTGCTTTCAGTGCATAATTATTCATGATCTTTTATTTGAGTTACTTCTCATGTTTTAACATATAGTTGCTAAGCTCTATAGTTAGAATTATGTCTATCATGCCTATGTTTAGAGTACTTTGATCTCAGCTCACAATGCTTTTACAACAACTTAATCAAGATTTTGTTGGCCTCATGTCACCTCAAAAATTATCTTTGTTATCACTTACCTACTCGAGGACGAGCAGGAGTTAAGCTTGAGGATGCTTGGTACGGCTCAAACGTATCTATAATTTTTGATGCTCCATGCTTGCTTTACACCAATTCATATATGTTTTGCTTACACTTTGTTGCACTTTTACATGATTTCCGGCAATAACCTATTAACAAGATGCCACTATTGCCAGTTCCCTATTTTCTGCTATTTTTGTATTTCAGAAAAGTTGTACAGGAAATATTCTCAGAATTGGATGAAACAAAAGCCGAAGTCAATATTTTTACCGAAACGAAGACGAAGTCCGAAGGGGGTCGAAGGGACGTAGCAGGGCGCCCAAACCACCCCTAGGCGTGTCCTGGAACTTGCCCGCGCCTAGGGTAGGTGTGGGGCCACTGGCACCCCACTGACCTAAATCCTCCGCCTATATAAAGCCTTCGACGAGAAAATCCAGAATATACAAGCCTCCGTCCCCGAAAAGTTCTATCGCCGCCGCCATCGTCTAGACAAGTTTCGGGGGTCAGAAGTTCCTGTTCCGGCACCCTGCCGGGAGAGGGATTGACCCCCTGAGCCATCTCCATCGACTCCACGGCCTCCACTTTGACTCCATGATGGTTCGTGAGTAGTTCCCCCCTGGACTACGGGTTCTCGGCTGTAGCTAGTTGGTATTCTCTCTCCCATGTACTTCAATACAGTGATCTCATGAGCTGCCTTACATGATTGAGATCCATATGATGTAATCGGTGTTGTGTTTGTTGGGATCCGATAAATTGTGGAATTGTGCTCAGATTGTTCATCATATTATCATACTACTGTTATTTAAGATCTTGCATGCTCTGCGGTACTTGTAGTTACCTTGATCAAGTAGTTGCATGTATCTACAAGAGTGAGTATTTATGCTCGATAGTGGGTTCGTGCCTCTAGTTTTCTGGAAGAGTGACTTTAACTTCTAAGATTGTAGATGTGTTGTTGCTACTAGGGAGAAAACAACAATGTTTTGTCTAAGGATGATTCTATTGTTTACTTTACACACATTGCTTAATGCGATAGTCTGTTGGTTGCAACTTAATACTGGAAGGGGTTTGGATGATAACCTGAAGGTAGATTATTAGTCATAG
>NC_061508.1:104392516-104673931 GCF_022539505.1 Lolium rigidum | reverse complement strand
GCACATCGCGCATACCTTCCTTATAAGGCGACTTCCACCTCTCGTGCCACCACCACAATGGCCTCTACCTCGTCACATGCCTATGGACTCCGATGCTACAAGTCCAAGCAACAAGGCCACCCTCCACGGGAATGCCCCAATCTCCTATGTGAGGTGTGCAAGGCCAAGGGTCACGTGGCATGGCAATGCACAACGCCAAGTGCCAAGACGCTCTACTTCGACAAGCTACAAGCACAAGTCCCCAAGATGCCTATTGCGCCAACACTTCAAGATGAAGATCGCCAAGGTGAACTCAAGGGTGACATTGAGCCGAGCCTAGCTCTCATCAACACTACGGCGCCACCGCTTGAGGATGACTTGGGAGGCAATGGAGTTGAGCATGGTGAGCATGGGATTCTCCCTTCACCTATGGAGGCGCATGGAGTTGAGATGGTTGAGCATGGGAACTTCCCTTCAACCAAGGAGGCGCATGGAGATGAGAAAGTCGAGCCTACTCCTATATGCTTGATCGATGAGTTGGTACCAATCCCATGTGAGCATGAGAGCCACTTAGCCCACTTGAGTGAGAGTGATAGTGAGTTGAGTGACTTCCACCCCATATGTGAGTTTGAGTGCTTCCATTTGGAGGACATGAGTGATACACAAAGTGAGTTGAGAGAGGTAGATGATAGGTCCATGGAGGACATCGCATTTGCTAACACATTAACCTCTCCCTCGTTTGTGTCTTCTTTTGTTGCACTAGGTTCCACGGAGGACGAGTTCCCGCTCATGGAGACGATGTACATGGTGCATGAAGATGATGATATCTCACCATGCTTGCTTCAAGACGGACATGTCGACCACATGGATCCTCCTACCTCCAGAACACCTACCTCAAATGAGTCGCCCTACAAAGGTAACAACATAGGTGTTGATGATGCCATGATCCCACTAGTGGACATGATGACTTATGAGTGCATGCATGATCTTGATGATACATTTGCTACGTCACATGCTACTTTCATTTTCCCATGCGATACTTTGCTTGATAATATTGTTGATCATGTGGAAGTGAATGCTTGTGATACCATGACCATGCCATGCTATGAGAGTTTCAATTTTTCTACCATTGCTTGCAATATGTCGACCACTTGCTCTTTCCCATATATTGCTTGCAATGATAATGACAAGGATGACATTAGCTTCCGCATGCTTTGCCCAAAATGCTTACACCATTCCATGATCCTTGCATCCAAGATTGTGAACAATTTCTCTTTCTTATGCTTGGTATGCAAGAATGCTTATTTCATTGTTCACGAGATGGCCCCCATAGCCTTCTCACCTTTTGATGATCATGAGTTACCACATGCCATGAATGCACCTTCTTGCCATATGCACCATCGCCATGCATTTCATACTATCTTGATTGACACTAATGGTGATGTGCACAAGACATGGAACATCATGATGGATGATGTGTTCCTCTACCATGCACACACGCTTTTTGTTTTCTCTTTTGTGTGTATAGGTACCCGAATGACAACTTCCACCGCCACGGAGCATGAGCTCACGAAACGCGCAATTGAGAGCTACCCCAACAAGGACCTAAACCGCGGGAATCACACCAAAGGGTATGTTCCCACAAGCCTTCACCCTCATGTGTTTCCGACTTGCCTTGTCGAGTTTCCGGTTTGGTCCAATTCCTCGTCACCTCTTTTGCTTCTTATGCAACATATCTTGACACATCTTGTTGGCACAATGGTTGTTCTTTGTCTTGATGCTTTCATCATACACTCCGAGAATCTCAAGGACCATGTCATACATGTGAGAGACACCTTATGCATCTTGTGCCACATGTCACTCATAAAGTTGCTCTTCTTTGGATTACTCACTTCATCTTTGGCAATTGAAATGGATGCTTTGACACTTGAGGATACCCATACTTGGCTCACGCCAACCATACTTTCCCAAGCTAGAAGTTTCTATCTCTTTGCCATTGCACATAACAATTTTGCCCAAAATTTTGCCGCCAATACTTGCCTTTTGATTGTTCCATTTGTGTGGGACAATGCTACACATCACATTTTTGACACTTTACAAACCAAACTTTTACATGCACAAACTTTTGCCCCAACAAATTTTGGATACATCGACACTCTTTTGGTTTCCATTTTTGCCAAATGCCTCTTGGAGAAACGACTTGATGCTACGTATTTGCTTGAGAGCCTCTTGTTCGCCGACCACCAAATTGGCATCCACAAGCTTTCCATTTGCAAGTTTTTTATCCCCAAGCTCTTCTTCCACCGCGACCTTTTCCCTCCACAACTTCATGGGAGAACCGTCATGGACTACAACAAGGACGCCCGCACCACGACGAACATCCCTACGGATACAAGGGCAACTATCATTTGGGACCTCTCGCCACATCATGGAGATGAGGAGGAACAAGAGTCGAGGACGACTCTTCCCCAAGGGGGGGGAGATGATGCGGGGTGGCTTTCGGACACCACCGCCTCAAGACCGTCAAGTGCAGCCCCGCCTATCGTCGACGCTACACCATGGTCAAGGAGTCCCACAAGTGGACCAACAACACAAACCCCCGCCATATATGTCAAGGTGAACTCCTTCCTCTCGACACTCGACCTCGTTAATACCTTGGATGGAATGCTACCTCATGTCAGTGTGTTACATGTCATTAGGTACAAGAGTCATCGAGGAACCGGAGGGAAGGAACTCCCATGGCGCAAGGAAGAAGGAAGAAGAGAAGGAGGAAGAGGGAGGAGGAGGCCCAGCCGGCCCAGAGGCCGGTCCGACCGGGCCCCAGACCGACCTGCCCGGTTGGCGGCCGGTCGACAGGCCCCACAACCGGACCGTCCGGTCCCAGGTCCGGTCTGACCGGACCCAGACCGGATCCGACGGGAATTACCCACCAAACTGCCTAAGTTACCCCCTTATGTACCTTTTCGCCATGTGTCGTCTTGGATGCCTATATATAGACCCAAGACACCCCCTTACCTCTTTAGACAAGATTTAGGCTTAGAGATGACTTTGAGCTTTGTCTCCCTAGGGTTTCATCCCCTTTGTATCCAAGGCAACCCTTGATGGATGTATGGATTTGTGAGTGTGAGATTCTAGTGCTACCCACTCTCTCTCCCACTCCTTGATTCATCTCCCTCACCGATCTCTCACTCCGGGATTCTACCCCGCGTCTCTCCCGGGTTGATTCTATTGGCGTGGTCCATCGAGCCACGAGGGTAAGTATCGATTGTATCGGGTTGGTGTGCGTGCGTGAGTTCCTCGTGTTCTTCGTGTTCATCGTGTTCTTCGCGCTCTCCCTCTCTTTCCCTTTGGATTTCGGGTCAACCGCAAGATCGGGCCACACACGGGGTCTTAGACCTCATCACTTTCAGTGCATTATTATTTATGATCTTTTGTTTGAGTTACTTCTCATGTTATAACATAGTTTCTAAGTTCTATTGAATTATATCTATGATGTCTATGTTTAGAGTACTTTTATCCCAGCTCACAATGCTTTTACAATAACTTGATCAAGATTTTGTTAGCCTCATGTCACCTCAAAAATTATCTTTGTTATCACTTACCTACTCGAGGACGAGCAGGAGTTAAGCTTGGGGATGCTGATACATTGCAAATGTATCTATAATTTTTGATGTTCCATGTTTGTTTTACACCAATTTATATATGTTTTGTTTACACTTCGTGGCACTTTTATGCGTTTCCCAGCACTAACCTATTAACAAGATGCCACAGTGCCAGTTCCCTGTTTTCTGCTGTTTTGTATTTCAAAAAAATTGTACAGGAAATATTCTCGAAATTGAACGAAACAAAAGCCCTCACAATTATGTTGTAATTATGCTTAATGCGATATTCTATTGCTTGCAATTTAATACTGGAAGGGGTTCGGATGATAACCTGAAGGTGGATTATTAGTCATAGACGCAGTTGGATTACGGTCTATGTATTATGTTGTAATGCCCAATTAAATACTATAGTAACCTTTATCTTATCATAGCATGCATTGTCATGCCCTCACAATTATCAGTTGCCCAACTGTAATTTGTTCACCCAACACAGGTTATTTGGAGAGTTACCACTAGTGTAGATAGCTGGAAACACCAATCCTTGTGTCATCATGATTTCTCTACAGTCAACTATGCACTGTAATATTTTTTGGTGCCATCTCCTCTGTGCTACTGCTACTATTGCCATTGCTCTCATATTACTGCTGCTTTCACATCACCCCTGTTACTAGTGCTTTTCTAGGTGCAGCTGAATTGACAACTCCGCTGTTAAGATTTATAAGTATTCTTTGTCTTCCATTGTGTTGAATCAATAAATTTGAGTTTTACTTCACTCGAAGACTGTTGCGATCCCCTATACGTGTGGGTTATCAGGCAACACGCTAACTAACCCCTTACTCCTAGGTCGCAAATTTGATCAAATTTGCATTAGTTATATGTTATAAAAATTATATCATTAGAAAGTTTAGATGTTCTATTTTCTAACGATATAATTTTTGCATTATATAATTTAAATTATATAGGTCAAATTGGTGACCTAGGGATACGGGGACGACTAGTAAACTGAGACGGAGGGAGTTCTTATTATGGGTAATGATTCCTCTTATAAACCATCATTTTGGTAGGAATTAGTTAAGGTTTGCAATGAATAGCTTTGATAGTGAATCAAAGAAACACAAATCTTAATATAGGACAATTAATGCAACAAATATTATAAATCCAATTTCTAGCACTACAATAAAAGTTCTGATACTCAATGTCCAATTTTCATCGGGTATGGCCCCTTTTTCGTCACCTATGGGCCTAACCCGACGATATGGGTTCTGTGGTCCAAACTGCGTCAGGCAAAGGCCTACTACGATTTTTTCGGTGTGTCGCGTTTGGGCGCCCTTCGGCCACGGAAAATCGGACCGTTGCAGAAGTGTTTCCGGGAGGCCATTGACTACTGACGTCAATGCAAACTGACATGTGGTAGGCGCCGTTAACTGTCAGTTAACGTCATTAACCGGTTGAAACCCCGTGGTAGATGGTAGTCCCACACAAGACCTGCCACGCCTTAAGTGGGCCGGCCCATTTAGTTTGCGGGCCGAGCCAGCTGACTTAGTTTGACCGGTCAACTATATAACTGGGCTGGTCTATTAGGTACGTGGGCCGAGCCTAACCTCTGAGGTTAACTGGTCAAAACTTAAATGGGCCGACCCACAAAGCACGTGGGCCGGGCCGAATGCCTTTGTTTGATAGGTCAAAGGGTAGCTGAACGGGCCCACTAAAAAGGTGGATCGGGCCGAATATCTTCGATTGACTGGTCAACATGATAAATGACTATCTCACGACGTTCTGAACCCAGCTCACGTACCGCATTAATGGGCGAACAACCCAACCCTTGGAACCACCTACAGCAGGCATCTTATAGTGCGAAGGAGAGGTCGAAGGGGTGGCCGAGGTGGCCAGAGCACCCCTTGGCGCGGCCAAGGCCTGGCCCGCGCCAAAGGTGGGTGTGGGCCCCTCGTGGCCCCCCTCTGTCTCATCTTCTGGCTCCGGGAGTCTTCAGGTGAAATATTGGTTTTTCTATATTTTCCGGAAATTTCCCCGAAAGTTGGATTTATGCACAAAAACAAGACACCAGAGCAATTCTGCTGAAAACAGCGTTAGTCCGTGTTAGTTGTATTCAAAACACGCAAGATAGAGGGAAAACAACAGCAAAGGTGTTCGGGAAAGTAAATACGTTTTGGACGTATAAACTCCCCCAAGTTTAGCTTGTTGCTTGTCCTCAAGAAATTCAGTGACAACTGAGTGCAATAAAAGAAACTTTCATGAACCTATTTGCTTCATATGATGTATATATTCTCACTACATGATCAAATGCTCAGGCAATTCATAATAAGAAGCATGCAACTAAGGATACTCAATAGTTATGCAAGTCATGAAAGGATACCAACACAATAATAAGCAACATGAAACATAAGTATTTGCAAGATTTTAATGTTCATAATATGATATGATAAAGTGGTATCTCGCTTGTCCTATTTTTGGAGCAAAACATAAATGTCAGGGCGCCTCTTAAGTTCAAGAGAAGACTAGAAGTAAAACTATCGAAAGATTCAAGCATAACAGTTATACCACAATTAATCTTATTCCGGGACAAGCACATTAAACTAAGAATGACAGCTATGCTTTCAAGAAAATGCTTTAAGAATGGATGGTGACTCAACATAAAAGTATAAGATTGGCCCTGCACAGAGGGAAGTAAGACTGCTCATGTGCTAGAGCTTTTTATTTTGAATGCAATAGGAATGTTAAAAATATATTTTTTGAGAAATGCAACTCATGTCGATGGTAGTGATGAATAATATGGCTCATGCATAACACTTCCTATAAGTTGCTCGCCTCATGCATAATATACTAATAGTGCTCACACCTTGCCTAATTAGCTTGGATTTCCATGGATTTTCATCGCATACATATGTTTCAACCAAGTGTCATAAAGGGGTACCTCCTTGTCTCCTGTACAAAGGTCCTAGGACATGAATCTCATTTGCTTTCTCAATTTTGATAAATCTCAACTTTTTGGACATCCATACCCAGAAGACAAGGACAACAGATATTTGGACTTTTGTCCAGCTGAAACTTCCACCATGTGAACATGGCTTTAGTTGGCGGCCCATTGTTCCTCTCTAACAATATGCATACTCCAATGTTTGCAACTCATGGTAAATCTCCCTTACTTCAAACAAGATGAGCATGCATAGCAATTCACACGATATTCAACAAAGGCAAGTTGATGGTGTTCCCCATGATAGCATGGTTAGCACGCAACAAGCAATTTATAAGAACTAAAATGCGTGAGACATAATACTCACCACAATAGTTTTTAGACTACTTTCCCATGAGCTATAAATTACACAAAACAAGTGATAATAATTTTGAAGGTTTAAAAGTAGCACATAAGCAATTCACTTTGGAGTGGCAGCAAAATACCACATATAGGTATGTATGGTGGACACAATTGGCTCTTTGGTTTTATGCACGAGTAGAGCTCATACTCGGTACAAGTGAAGGCTGGGAAGCGACAATCAAGAAAGCAGTAGCTGTCATAATCGTGCTTGCGACGGATAAAATTAACGGAAGCATAAAAGTGATAAAAGAACTCCGAGTCAAGATAAATCATCGAGGCTTAAATGACTTTTGTTTTAGTCTTATGCATGCTTGAGCATGTTTCAAGTCGTTTCAAATGAAACATTCAGAGGAGGATACCACAATGACATACCGTCATATGAATAGAGAAATGCAAACGAACATCTATATGACATGTTACCTACTATTAGTAAATTGGAACTAATCATGAGAGAGCATAAACTACTGAGAATCATCAAGTAGCATACACCTTACACAAACAAACTAAGCATGTTCACATAAATGAGTATATGTACAAAAATGAAAACAAACAGAGTTCATACCAGCCTCTCATCACAACTCGAATTGTCATGACCACCATTATTGCTCTTCACTTGTGTGGACTGAATAATATAAAATGATAAGCAAGATCCAATGAATGGAAGAACGTTGAACCCTGCAGCAACTTTATAAAACCAAAGAAGAACAACAAATATTTTTGGGTTTTCGATTTTTAATCAACACACAAAGCAAAATCATTTTGGATTTTCGCATAGCAACCCATAATGAGAATATGATTCAAACTAAGAAGAAAATGGAGAGAAACAACAGAAATATTTTTGGCCTTTTCGTGTTTTGGAAAGTAGAAACAAAATCAAGAACAACAAAAAGAGAGAAAACTAAAATAAACACGCAAATGCGACAAGTGGCAGAAATCTGCCAACCCAGAACAGCAGGCAAAGATCGATTTTTATGAAAATGTTATGTATCTCATATTGAAAGGTTCTCAACTAATGAAAGTTATATAAAAACCTGGGGCATATTCTCAAAAGTTGGCAGCTCAAAATTTCATTCTGGCTATTTATACGAATTTTTATGGTGACAACACAGAATCTGTTTTTAGACAGAAACTCCCCAAATTCTTACCTCCTTCCGATTAGAGGCTATCCTTGGTATAAATCGAAACAAATAATCTAAGGAGAGATTATTACATTACTAACAACTCCCAAGATTCAAATAAAGAGAAATTACTGAAACGAAACTAACAAGAACAAAAGGAAAGCGAAACATGGATATTCAAAGTTCCGACAGAATATGATATGTAGATGAGTGAGATGTCGGTATACCTCCCCCCAAGCTTAAGCTTTTGTCCTAAGTGGAGATCAACCCCATGGTGACCAAGCATCAACAGAAATGTTCCTTCCGTAATACGACGAAGAGGCACCTTCGTCCTGGTATGAACTCGAGGACGGTTCGGTGTAGTGCGCGGTGTAGTCCTCAGGGGCCACCTCCTTCTCCTGCTGCTGCTGATGCCCAATGAATCCAAGAAGTCAAAGCTACTCGTCCAACTCCTCCTTTGAGCGCAACCACGGCTACCTATGAATACTAAACAAAACAGATTGTGATAGGGGGTGTATTTTTCGGGAGAGAGAGTCTAATGGCAGAGGAGGGAGCAAGTGGAGGGATAGGGGGCCCCACACCTGCCCTTGGCGCGGCCAGGGGCCAGCCATGCCACCACATGGTGTGGTTGGCTGATGGGTCCCCTTGGGCTGCCCTAGGTGCCTCTCTGCTCCTTTTCATGCGTAAAAATTTTCTATACATTTTCTGGAATTTTTCGAGAAACATTATTTTTGGGCAATTTTCAGAATTTGAATTATGATTCTATCGCAGGAAAACAATTATGGAATGATGAAAAACAAAATCAAAACTAAACTTACAGCAACTCTAAGACCTTCTAATACAAAGTCAATCAATAGTACATCAGTGAAAACATAGTTTCATTCATTCGAAATTATTTTGCTAACAAGGTTGATCAAGTCTTGTTATCAAAACAATTTTATATGAAGCAAAACCTTGTATTTCACACAATGATTATGTTACCTCAACCTCGACGGGAATAGTTCCAATCATGACAATATTATTCTTCTCCTTTGGCTTGGGCAAAGGCAAATTAAATTTCCCAATTTGGATGGTATCAACATTAATAATAGAGTTTAGACCATAATTCACATCAATCTTCTAGGGAAAATAAACCGTATGTCAATTGTCATCGACATTGAAAGTTACTTTTCCTTGATTGCAATCAATAACAGCCCCTGCAGTGTTAAGAAAAGGTCTCCCAAGAAAAATAGACATATTATCATCCTCCGACATTTCCAACACAACAAAGTCAGTTAATATCATACAATGATGAGAAACTTGAATAGGAACATCCTCACATATACCAACAGGAGTAGTAGTAGACTTATCAGCCATTTGCAAAGATATATCAGTTGGTATTAACTTTTCTAGATCAAGTCTTCTATAGAGAGAAAAGGGCATAACACTAACTCCTGCTCCCAAATCACATAAAGAAGATCTAACATAATTATTTTTGATGGAGCATGGAATGGTGGGTATACCTGGATCGCCAAGCTTCTTTGGAACCTTACCATTAAAAGAGTAATTAGCGAGCATAGTGTAAATTTTCTCATTTGGAATCTTCCTCTTATTAGAGACAATATCTTTCATGCACTTTGAATAAGGAGGAAATTTAATAGCATCAGTCAAAGGAATTTGCAAAAACAAAGGTTTCATCCATTCACAGAACTTATTATAATGTTCTTCCTCCTTTGATTTATGTTTCTTATCAGGAAAAATGCATTGGTTTTTGCACCCAAGGTTCTCTTTCACTACCATGTTTAGTAGCAATGAAATCTTCCTTAGTGTATTTTGTATTCTTAGTATGCTTTTCAGGTTCTTCAATTTCTTCTTTATCAGAAGCATCATTTTTATCATTACCACTTTCAGTTTCAGCATCAGAGATAGATAGACTATTAGGATCTTTAGCAGGTTCAGAGGATTCTACAACAGTTTTATGTTTCTTCTTCTTTTTCTTAGACTTAGTCCTAGTATCATTAGCTTCTTGAGAATCTTGTTCAATTCTCTTTGGATGTCCTTCAGGATATAGATGATCCTGAGTAGAAACACCACTTCTAGTTCTTATTTTATAAGCATGTTTTCCTTGGAAGCATTAACTAGCAAATATTTTTGCACCTTAATGAGCTGATAAATTTGAGTTTGAACCGTATGGAAATGTTTAACAAGCAATTTAACATCATTAGAGGTTCTTTCCACAATATCATGCAAATTATTGATAGCTCTAGAATTTTTCATTAGGTGATGTTCCACTCTCTTATTAAAATTATCTTGCTTAAAAATATAATTATCAAATTCATCTAAGCATTGATCAGGAGGTTTAGAGTAGGGAATATCTCTATTATCAAAGCGTTGGAGAGAGTGTACCTCAATAGTGGAAGAACGAGGGATTGGCTTACATAATTCTTCTATAGGTGGTAGATTCTTCACATCTTCAGATTTAATACCCTTCTCCTTAAGAGATTTCTTGGCTTCCCTCATCACTTCATCATTTAATTCAATCATTCCCCTTTTATTTGGTGTTGGTGTCGGCTCCGGTGTAGTCCAATCATCATAATTTTTGCTTATTTTAGACAATAATCCCTCAGCTTTAGCAGGGGTTCTTTTCCTGAAAAACACAACCAGCACAACTATCCAGGTATGTCCTAGATTCAATGGTTAGTCCATTATAAAACATATCAAAGAGTTTATTTTTAGCTAATGGATGTTTCGGTAGTGCTCTGATTAAAGAACAAAATCGTGCCCAAGATTCAGGCAATTTCTCTCCTTCTACCTGCACAAAGTCAAAAAAAATTCTGCAAAGCAGCATGTTGAGCACTAGCAGGGAAATATTTCTGAAAAAGGCATTAACCAAACCAATAGGACTATCAATAGATCCTGGAGACAAATTATCATACCAAATTTTAGTTGCTCCTTTCAGAGAGAAAGGGAAAATTTTAGTGACAAAGTACGTGCGTATCTTAATATCATCGGAGAATAAATTGCTCAAAGTAGAGAGTTCATTCATATGTTTCATAGCACTTTCATTTTCAGTACCACAGAAAGGTTTTTTCTCAACAATAGATGTGTAAGATAAATCCAGAGAGAAATCATAATCCTTATCTCTAATATTTATAGGAGATGTGGCAAATTTAGCATCAAGAGACAACTTATATCTAACAACTCGTCTTGCAAGAAGACTTCTCATAGCACTTGCATCTCTAGTAGCATGACATTCTTCAATGAAGTCGTCATCAAGTTCTATATAAGTTTCATCAAGATCATCGCTAGGATTCCCCCTAGCTTGAGGTGAACTAACATGTGTAATAGTATTTCTAACATTTTCAATTGGTTTAGCTCTAGAAATTGTAGGAAAGGACCTAACGAACCACTCTTATCAAGCACAGTAGAATCATCATCAAAATCATCAGGAGATTATCAGATTCAGCAGAAGTAGTAGTAACATGTGGTGGAATAAGAAGCTTACTCATAACAGATGGTGAATCAAGAGCGACAGAGGTGTTAAGAGTTGTACCTCTTCTTGTAGTCGATGGCAATATAGGGAACTTTGATTCAGGAGCTTTTCCCATAATAAATAAATTGCAACGAACAATATCACCTTCAAGTGGGCTTGTAAATAAAGCTATGGTCCCCGGCAACGGCGCCAGAAAATAGTCTTGATGACCCACAAGTATAGGGGATCGCAACAGTCTTCGAGGGAAGTAAAACCCAAATTTATTAATTCGACACAAGGGGAGCCAAAGAATATTTATAAGCTCAAGAAGTGAGTTTTCAATTCACATGCACCTGAAAATAGACTTGCTCGCAACAGTTTATTAGTAGTAACAGTTTTATGGCAGTAGGAGTAGTGAAGTAACATCAGTAGCAAAATAAAAACAGCAATAGTGATGATTGCAGTAGACAACATGATTAAAATATTGTAGGCACAAGGATGGATGAACGGGCGTTGCATGAATGAGAGAGTCCATGTAATAGAAATACATAGGCATTGGAAGTAATAATGATAAAAGCATCCCAGCATAATATATCCATAGGCGTGTGTTCCTATTTAGTCGTGCGTGCTCGCATTGAGAAACTTGCATGACATCTTTTGTCCTACCAGCCCGTTGCAGCGGGGCCTCTAGGGAAACTACTGGTTAATTAAGGTACTCCTTTTAATAGAGTATCGGAGAAAAGCATTAACACTCCGTGAACACACGTGATCCTAACATCATAGCCATCCCCTCCGGTTATCCCAATTCTTGGTCACTTTGGGGCCTCGGGTTCCGGACAACAATATGTGTATACAACTTGCAGATATGATCAAAAACAATAATTATCCTCATTAATCAATAACATGTTCAGATCTGAGATCATGGCACTCGGGCCCAAAGTGACAAGCATTAAGCATAGCAAGTTGCAACAATGTCAAAAATACTAACAACGGATACTAGGCACTATGCCCATAACAATCTTATAGCTATTGCATAGCCAATCTCATACAATCCCTACCATCCCCTACTGCCTACATCGGGGAATTACTCACACACTGATGGGGAAATCATGGTTGGTTGATGGAGAGGCGTCGGTGATGGCGATGGCGATGATCTTCTCCAAATCCCCGTCCCGGCAGGGTGCCAGAACGGAGTTTCTGGTCCCCGGATTGGGGTTTCTGGAACTCTTTCTGGAAAAACATCAACCCCCCCCCCCCCCCTCGGTTTTCAGGTCCTGGGGCATCTTATAGTGCGAAGGAGAGGTCGACGGGGTGGCCGAGGCGGCCAGACCACCCCTTCGCGTGGCCAAGGCCTGGCCCGTGCCAAGGGTGGGTGTGGGCCCCTCGTGGCGCCCCTCCGTCTCGTCTTCTGGCTCCAGGAGTCTTCAGGTGAAATATTTGTTTTTCTATATTTTTAAAGAACTTTCCGAAAGTTGGATTTCTGCACAAAAACAAGACACCAGAGCAATTCTGCTGAAAGCAACGTTAGTCCGTGTTAGTTGTATTCAAAATACACAATATAGAGGGCAAACAACAGAAAAAGTGTTCGGGAAAGTAGGTACATTTTGGACGTATCAGCTGACCAGTGGGACCAGGGGTAATTTAGACATTTCACTTCTGAATTAAACCTTTTCATTTTGGAAAATTGCTAATAAATCCAAATGAACTCCAAAAATTCAAAAAAAATGAATAATATATTAAAATATTTCTTAATCAAAATAAAATAAAATAAAATAAACAATATAAATTTTGGTGAAAGAAATTTTAAAATGAATTCTAAGTTGGAATTTAAATTTGAAATATTTCCTTGAACATAAAAATCAAGGAAATTTCAAATTCCTTTAAATATTTGTTAAAACAAATATTTTCAAAAAGATAAATTCTATTATTTCAAGTCTTTCTCTTTTGAGGAAAATCCTTATTGAAATATTAATTAAATCATCATAAATTATTATTTAGATGAATTAATATTCTAATAAAGCTTTAATATTCAAATCTTAAGAAATTATGTTAATACTCCGGGGAAAGGGATTTAACCAAATGGAATCCACCATGCATACATCATTTGAATTTTATAACATTGTCCTTATCAAACAATGATGCTTCTTTTTAGAACCCGAGGTTCAGGTTCCATCCAAACCCTCGAACTGCACTGTCTCGCAGTCTCTAGGCAAGTTCACTCTTGCTCATGCCATATTGATTATTTTCTATCAATTTCTCGGAAAGCAATATACTTATCACTCCTGCATTGAAAATGAAATGTTACTTTTCTAATTATGAATATGACTATGTGGTGGGCAATGGAACCATGGTATGTGTTGATGGTAGAGATTCCATTGCAAGAGTTCTACTCATCTAGGACTAATCACCAATGTCGTCTAGTGATTCTAGCGTCGTACATATCGCGTTAACCATAAGTTCTATAATAGATCTAGGGAAGTCAGTTGTATCTTTTCCCTTCTGCATATCAACAGACTTGATAGATCCTGATTGTGTGTTGCGAGAACACTCAGTAGTTTGGGATGGACTTAATCTCCCCATCCATGTGGATGAAGGGCGCTCTATCATCTATGATGGATTGTCCATGACAAATCGTGGTTAAATTCGTATGCTCGGGTAATGTCTACCGGGGATGTGGGTATGGACAAAAGAGTGGGTATGCAGGGTCACGGAGAAGGCAGTGATTGGTTTGGTTCTTATACTGGGCCTCACACCAAGGAAGTGTGGGCGTGAAAGTACGCCCGGGCAACAAGGATAAGTTCTCTTATGGGAAAAGTAACGCACCTCACAGAGTGTATCAAATTGTGGCTTGTCACTTCCTGTTCCGAGAAGGGAACTACGAACACGACATGAAAGGAACTCCATGAAGTTCTGGTCAACCTATGAAGACTGGCAGACATAGTTTTCATAATAAAATAAATCTTTGAAGAAATGTTTGTGAAACATGCATTGACCTGAGATTTTCTGATCAATGGTCGTAGTTAGTGCATCAAACGCCTTTTCTTTTGAACTTGCTGAGTACCTATGTACTCACTTTATTTCTAAACCCTTGCTAGACTGTGATACCAAAGAGGAGGCCTACACTAGAGCACCAGAAGGAGAATATGAGTTGGTCTACGAGGAGCCTGACTTGTCCGGGGAGTTGAAGGCGTGGACTATGAGATAGTCTATGAAACTGATGACGTGGAGGCGGAGGAATAGAGACATGTCGTAGGCATAGTAGAGCCGAGCACCGTAGTGACTTACCTAAATAAGTTGTTGAGCTCTCATCTTGCCTACTTAGTGGTTCAAGTTGTAATGCTACCTTAAGTAAGTGATGTTCTTAGGGTGTTCTCATCGGACCTTTGAGAATACCAAGTGGTTGAGAACTTTGTTATGTAATAATAATGTGAAGTGCTTATGACCTGCAATGTTTCTGTTGTACCACTCTCAGGGATGTGGTATTTGTGAAGAAGCCCCTTCATCAGTATCATATCAACGACTTGTATACTATAAAATGCAGTGGTATGTTGGGTCACCGCATTCATGGTCGGGCTGGGTGGTGGTGGGAACCCAAGATCTCGATTTGGGGCTCTCCCGTGCCGCCTCCCCGGTCATCTACACTGCGTGGTTGGGCCAGATCCGGTGGGGATCGACCCTGCTCTGCCATCACCATTCTCATTGCTGGTCTAGCCTTTGGGCCACTGGTTGGGTTTGGTGCGGCAGCTTGCGGGTTGCCAGAGGATGCTGTGGGGGTTGCTCGCGTGGTTTGAATAAATGCGGCGGTCATAGGGTTCCTCTCGCGCCAAGACGAAGATCTACTTGATGCTCGTCCTTCTGGATTTAGCTGGAGTGATGAGTTTCGGAAGGCTCCGCCGGCAAATGTAACAGTGCACCTTATGCGTGGAGTTTGCTGGATCGGGTGGTATTCGGTCGTGCGCACCCATGCTTTTATTCCGACCGTTTGGTTTTGGAGGGAGCGGCGCGAAGCTCTGTTCCGTGTTGCCATCAGATGACATTCTGGTCCATGGTGAAATCAGAGGCGAAGAATATCATGAAGGCCAAATTGGAGGACTAGCGATGGAGGTTCGAGTATGTGTGTTGTTGAGGGACTTGCTTGGTATTCTGGGTTTCACGGCAGCAATATGAATGTGGGGGTGACATCATAGGTGAAATTCAGAGTCTCACCTTTCAGGGTGAAAATCTAAAGTCTGGTCTTAATTGGTTGTGTCTGGCAATGGCCTTGTTGAAGGCATTGTTTTGAGAGCGAAGACTATCTTCAGGGTGAAAGGCTAAGATCTTTTGATCGGGCGACGACGGCGTTTGTGCACTGTTTTCTTCTTGAAGGTGTCGCTTTTGGAGAGCCTGGAATTCAGGTGTTGTCTTGGTGGTGGATGTGTTGTTGCTACTACGGTTGAAATACTTTAGCGGGACTTATCTTTTCTTAGTTTTCTTTTTCTTTTTTTGTTGTGTGCATCCGTAGTACCATTAGGGTATTGCGTTTGCAGAGTCTCGGTGTAATTGGTATCTTTCGATATGAACATATTCCTTTTATCGAAAAAAATAGAAGCTAATTAAGAAATTTACCGAAGGTACACATCTTTGAAATGAGCAATTTAATTTGGTTAAGACAAAATGTGCAACCGGAAATCAACTAAACCAAATAATGTTTACTCAACATGTATTACATGCATAAGGCATCACCCAGAAGCCTGACACATAAATAGCCACATTATTATTAGATGCATCTTTCCCCATGATCACACAACTTTCTAAGAGTAAACCACACAAATCAATTAAGCTATACGTTGGAGAGAGAGAGACGTTTTCAAAACCCATTGTTCATACACGTTCCAAATGCAGCAAATGTTCTGGGAGAAGAGAGATCTAGACTAGACGAGAGCAGAGGGACAGGGTGTGCAAAGCTCTCATCGATCAGGGTTGATGAATCGAGATCATGCGGCTGGCAGTGGGCGGCTCACTGTACAGCACCAGCAAAAGCGAGGCGCCCCCCGACTATATATAAACCCCCGTGGCCGATGCCAAAGCACACAAGAAGCAGTTGCATCTCTCGCAGAGCTTAGCCACTGAGCCTTGTGTCACGTAGACAGGGAGTAGGAAAGGGGGTTTTGGCCTAGGCTGAGATCTTCTCTCTCTCTCCCTCCTCTTCCTGCACACCCTCCTCTCTCTAGTTGACATCAGTACCGGAGTCGCCGTCGAGATGACTGGAGGTCTGGCGATCACCCTCGCCGGCGTCGCAGGTAATTAGTGGAGAAATAATGCACAGTTTATGTTTGATTAGCACGCACACACCTTTGGCGTTTCCATGGATAAAGCTCACGCATGCTTGATGATCATATATATACATTGATCACAAGTCATCGCAGCGTCGTGTAGGTAGGTTAACGCATATGCATAGAGCAGGGGAGAAGCTCCAATTCTGGCACGGGCACATCCTTGGTTTCCTACCAATACGCAAACACTTCACACGGACACGGATTTATTGCTAGCGCAACTAACTGGCTAAATCTCCATTAATCCATTCCTAGCTTCTTACCAACAGCTCACCATGATTCACTCTTTCTATCTGTCTATATCTTTCCCTGTCTTGAAATTCCTTTTCTTGAAGTAGCGATTGGTTGGGCGGTGAGGGATGCGTGTTCACCCCCAGCAACTTCCTAGCTTGCCATTAGTTGTACCAGCACTCAAATAAAAATTACATACTACTGCACTCTATTACCGATACAATTAAAGAATGCCACTGACAGATGCTAACGGCGTCGGTTTTCCTCTTTTCCTTTGCAGGCAACATCATCTCCTTCATGGTGTTCCTGGCACCACTGTAAGTCGCCATCTCTTATCGCAGTAATGATCTTTTCACCGAGCAACGGCGCCGCCATTGACCTGACCTGACTGTTTCTCGATTTACTGCAGGGCGACGTTCAGGCAGGTGTTCACGAAGAAGACGACTGGCGGGTTCAGCTCGGTGCCGTACGTGGTGGCGCTCTTCAGCTGCGTGCTGTGGATCTTCTACGCGCTCATCAAGACCAACTCCCGCCTGCTGCTCACCATCAACGCCTTCGGCTGCGGCATCGAGTTCATCTACATCGCCGCCTACCTCGTCTACGCGCCGCGCCGCGCCAGGCTCAGGACGCTCGCCTACTTCTTCCTCCTCGACGTCGCCGCCTTCGGCCTCGTCGTCGCCCTCACGCTCAAGGCCGTCGGGCCGGCGCAGCGCGTCAAGTTCCTCGGCAGCGTCTGCCTCGCATTCTCCATGGCCGTCTTCGTCGCGCCACTCTCCGTCATCGTAAGTAGCGCTCTCTCCCTTCGATCTGCTCTTCGTTCAATTACGTCTTGGGCCACGCATGACATGGCATATATCCATGGATCGGTGGGTGCAGTTCAAGGTGATCAAGACCAAGAGCGTGGAGTTCCTGCCTGTCGGCCTCTCCGGCTGCCTCGTCCTCAGCGCCGTCGCCTGGTTCTGCTACGGCCTCTTCACTCACGACCCATTCGTCATGGTACATAACTTCTACTTACCACCATTGCCACTACTCATAGCTTCGTCAATCTCATCATGAATTTTATGCGCGCGTGCATGCAGTACCCGAACGTGGGAGGCCTATTCTTCAGCTGCGCCCAGATGGGCCTCTACTTCTGGTACCGCAACCCCAGCAACGCCGCAGTGCTGCCCACCACCACCGACGCCGGAGATGGCGGCGCCGCCGTGCACCAGGTGATCGAGCTGCCCGTGCACACCGTCGCCATCCTCTCCGTGGGCCCCGTCCCGGTCGTCGGCGTGCACAAGATCGAGGTCAGGGCGATCGAGCAGCACACCGACGCTGTCAACCCCAAGGCGGCGGAGATCGACAAGCCGGAGGTCATCGAGATCGTCGCCGCCCTGTGAGACGCACGTACTCCGACGACGCCAGTGACATGTTATGACATGCACAGATGGGGAAGAGTGATATGGAGTTTGGTTAATTTATTATCGTACTGCAGGGTGTGCTTGTGTGGCTTCATTAGTTAAGGATTATTAGTAGTATTGTGTGGTCGCTAGTTGATTGTCACGTTCAGGTGTGCTGCTGTCGCTCTTAGTAGTCTGCAGGTTTGGTGGTAATAATAAGACAGAGCTATGATCGATGCACTGACGCCATGTGTACTGCTCACGCTGATTGTAACATGGCAATATTAATTAATCAAGTCATTTAACTAGTTAGTTAGCTTAGATGTCTCTTACTACTTGCTGTGTTACCAGCTCAAACCAAACATCATTTCTTATATATGGTGTCTTTGCAGTACTGCTTTCCAAAATAACCAAAAAGTGCAGTGGTTGATCGAGCAAACACCACAGCTTGCACCATGCATACTACAGTCCGTACAATATTTAGTTCAGAACGCATCCATCAGGAAATCAATGCTTCAAAGTCCTTTACCTAGTTAGCTTAGATGTTCTCTTACTACTTGCTGCATTACCGGCTCAAACCAAACATCGTTTCTTATGGGGTCTTTGTTTGTAGTACTGCTTTCCAAAAGCGTCCAAAAGTGCAGTGGTTGATCGAGCAAACAATGTAATCTAGAACACCACAGCTGGCACGATGCATAGTGCTCCGTACAAGATTTGTCCATCAGGAATCAGCTACTTGTGTTGTCCAATATAGCCTCTACCTTGACGATGAAGAGAGCGTCAGCAGAGACAGGCGCTGCGCCATCAGCCATCATCAGGCCTGCCTCACATCACCATATTCTTCGACGAGCTTCGTCACAAGTACCATAAGTTCGACAAACGCGCTGAAAGATGCTCGCAGAAACCGGGCTTCTACTGCTTCAAAGTGCCTGCGAGTTCACAGATAGGAAGGTAAGGTTTAAATGGTTAGCTACGCCTCGTGGAGCAATGCAGATTAGGCAGTTCTTAGAAGTGTGGGTGTAGATTTACTGACACGAGAAGCTTGCCACCAGACACAGCCATCTCCCTCCTGACCTTATCGGGCTGCAACTGCAATACAAAGATATCAAAAAGAGTTTTTGACAAACATGCCATGAACAAAGAAACATGAGAATTTTATGAAGGGAGAGATCTTGTTGAGAGCTCAAATGCGACTTCTTCTTTACCTCATTGTCAACAGCTAGTGTTTTGTAGACAATGTAGGCATGTTCCTCGGATCCACAATCAACTTCATAATCACTGGCAAACAAAACGTCAAATACTGCAGTGTAAAATTCCTCCAGGAAAAATAAAACAACAGATGCAGACAGGCAGGAGGAGGACATTTGAACCGCAATACCGCAGATTACATTTGAATCACAACAATTATAATTTATCTGTTATATTATGTGCTGATGATACAGTACCGCTCGCATATTGTGTGTCAATTCTCAAAGGAGTAACACTGTGGAGGTAGCAGAGCACATGATCTGACAACGTAATATATATGAAGTTGATTGTCACTATTTCAAGGATTTCTTGGCAAGGTTGTGTTGGTCGAAATAAGCACAACAGAAAATATTAGCATCATCATTCAGGTATCCGTACCACTGCGTACAATTGCTTGTCCATTGTGGAGGGCTATTAGGATTGCAGTGGGTATTCAGACACAAGCTACTGTTGATCATACGTTTGGTAACTGGTCTAGTATGGTCCCTAAAGAGCTTAGATCAGCGGTATTAGTGGGAGCAGATGCTGCTTATAGAGCTATTTGGCTGTCGAGGAATGATGTCACATCCAATCGCAAAGTCATTAAACATCCTAATCAGATTTTATTTCGACACTTATATTGGTTGCAGCAATGGTGGCCCCAGAAATAGGGCCCAAGGGAACTGATGCCTTTTGGGAGCAAGATTCTGGGTAGTGGCTTCTGAATCTTCACGAGTTGGAATCTTCTCAGCATTTGGCTTTCATATATGATATGTCAACTCCCAGGCTCCCAGCTAACAAAACTATCACTGACTCAGGTGATTTAATTGCATAGACCACTGTGACATTTATGCTCAAAGTGCTCAACTTTCTAAAAGCACATGTTGTAAAACTAGGAAAACCAGATCAGGTGTGCGCCTCATGAATGCCTGTCTTTTGGTCAAATGGATCTGGAGGATCTACTCTGGGGAGCAAGGTCTTTGGGCGGATATCCTCAAGAGCAAGTACCTTAGGGATAAGGATCTCATGCTGGACGAGCATCGCCCTGGTTCCCAGTTCTGGAACTCCATTCAGAAACTTAAGCACTTGTTTCGCTTGGGAGCGAAGCATAGGGTGCTTGACGGCAAGACAACGAGTTTCTGGCGTGATTGGTGGCAGGGGTCGGGACCCCTATGCGACCGATTCCCTACGCTCTTCGCCGTTGCCATGGACCAAGATATCTCGGTTGCCGCTGCCCGCACAGGTACCTCGTGGCACCTCCCGCTCCGCCGTGAGCTTGGGCCGGGAGACCGGGGGGCCCTTGCCAATCTCCTTCGGGAGGTTCGGGTGCCACCTCCCTCCCCCTTCCGGATCAGGTTACGTGGGCCCTTGAACCTTCGGGGAGGTTCTCCGTGCGCTCGTTATACCTTAGACTTTGTCAGGGGACCCCCTCGAAGTTCTTTAGCGACCTCTGGAAACTCTCGATCCCCTCAAAGGTCCGGATTTTTCTTTGGCAACTCGCTAGAAAACGCCTCCCTTCTAATGAGAACATCCGGCGGCGTAGGGGGCCGTCCCTGGGTCTTTGTGCCCTTTGTGGGGAAGTTGAAGATAACAATCACATCTTTTTCGACTGTCCCTCGCTCGGTTCATGTGGAGTGCAGTTCGGGAACTGCTCGGCCACACTTGGAACCCGTCTTGTTTCGCGGATATCTTTAGGCTCCTCCATGCTCAGCGGGGTCAACCTAAGCGGGTCCTTGGGATGGCGTGCGCTGCCCTGTTGTGGACGCTTTGGAATATTAGGAACAAATTCTCGATTGACGGGGTCTTTCCCCGCCAACCTGCTGATGCCCTCTACAAAATGTCTATGTACTTGCAGGTGTGGAAGCTAGTGGCTAGGAAGAAGGACCGCGAAGCTGTGGAGTGGGCGGTCACCCGGATCCGCACTCTCCAGTCGACCATCAGGGACCGCGACAGCTAGATCCCTCTTTGGTGGCTTTGTATCTCCGGCGTCAGGCTTCGGTGGTGTTGGGGCACCCTCCGACCTTGTGTGTGTGTGTTTGTGCTTCAGTTTGGGGCGATCCTGCCCGGTTGATGTTTGTGTGTTGTAAGATTCTGTTGTTGTGGGCTATGTACTCTGCCGTTGTGGCTTTATTAATTTAAAGCCGGGCTCTGCTCGAGCCTTCCGTCTAAAAAAAAAGATCAGGTGTGCGTAATCTCAATTTACCGTGCTGTATTTTCTGCATATAACTATAACCAGCTATTATCCGGCAATGCATCAAACACCACGCGCGCAAGGTTAGTAGTAGTAGTAGTAAACTAGTAATATAGCAGCCAGGAGTCAGCAACAGCAAGATACGCAATTTACTGCATAAGAAGCTACGAAGCCCACAGAGCTGACTACGACCGTCTTCGCCACAGGTACGAGCCGACCAGGAGAAGTTCACCACTCACCAGGTGAAGTCCCACCCGGAAGAAGAGGTTATGCCCGCTGCATCAGCCATCGCGGCCGCGAGCTCCGTGCACCGGTCGCTGGTCATGGGTGAGTCTTGCGAGATTGATTAGGAGCCGGAGCCCGGAGGTCTCGGTCGCCGCGCCGGCGGGGTGTCCTGTCGCGACCGCCAAGCCGAAGTGCGGCCGACGGCTCTGTTCGATTTGGTCCTGGAACCGTATGCTGTGCTGTGCTCTGCATTTGGGTTGAAGACGCTGAATTGACGTTTGATCACCCTATGCCGTTGGATCAAACATTGTATGGCTAGGATTGAGGCTGCCGGGAGAAATGTGGGCATTTTCCGTCAAACTAAAAGGGCATCAAATCTCAGCAGAAATGAAAACCAGCAAGGCAATTATAGTGCAAAGCATCGAAAAATACTGTTGTAACTAAAAAAAAAAGGGGAGTTCGAAGTTTTTTTAGCAGTACTTGTGAACCCAAGGGCATTAGAGCATTTCCAGCCGCGCCCCCCAAAGCGGATCCTCAAGTGGCGTTGGATCGAGCATTTGGGAGACGTGTTTGATTCGTGTCGCGTGGGGACGTCGCTCCCCAGCCGCATTCACCTAACGTGCACCCATAAATAAAAGTGCATGAAAATAAAGGTTTTTATTCAAATTTGATTATATTTTACAAGTTTGAATGAAAACCTCTAGATTATCTAACCCTAGCCTACTGGCCGCCCGGTGGTGCGTTCGACGGCCCCGTCCCGTTGTCGCCTCCCCTCTGACGCAGCTCCTATGCCGCGCGCCGCCTCTCCGTACGGAGGGTGACGAGAAGACGTGGTGCTCCATCAGCGCGTCGTCGCCTGCCCTCCCCTGCTGCGCCGTCTGGAGGGAGAGTTCGACGGCGCGCCGAAGTTGCTCGTCTTCGCGGACACGGGCGTCGTCCTGCAGCTTCTTCTGCGGCTCGAACGACTCGACGAGCACTCGTTGCTGATCCACCGCCTCGTCCAGGTGCGGCCCATCATCGTCGAACCAGTTAAAGTCGTCGTCGTTGTCCTCCTCCTCCGCCGCCTCCGCCTCGTCGTCGTCGAGGTCCTCCTCCTCCATTTGCGCCGCCATAGCCGCCGACAACGCATCCGCTCGCGCCCCCAGGCCGCCTTCGCTGCCGCCAGCGCCGCCTCCCGCAGCTGACGCTCCTGCGCCGCCTCCCGCAGCTGACGCTCCTGCGCCTCCCGCTGCCGCTGCTCAATCACCTCCTGCCGCTCACGGTACTGGAGATCCCGCTCCATGTGCAGGCGCTCCCACTCTGCACATGCTACCACTCGTCCATCTCCTCACGCCCGGCGCCGCCGCGCCTCTTCCGTCGTGGTGGCGTCGAACACCGCTATAGTGTCCGCCAGCGCTGCCTCCTCCGACGTCTCGTTCTCCACAGCTTCCCGGTCGATGTCGAACTGCGGTGCTGGAGGTGGTGGAGGTGGTGGTGGAGACGGTGGTGGAGGGAACTGGTCGGCGCCGGCGCGGTTCATCGTTGCGCAGGTGGTGTGTGTGCGACGAGGGATGTGCTTGCGGTGGAGAAAGGGGTGCCGGCGGCTGTGGTGGCTACCATTAAGCGGGGGAGGCTTTTTATAGACGCCGGCGTCGCCAGAAGAGGCGGGAAGATAGCGCGGGAAGAGGCTAGTGTTGGAGATATGCCCAAGAGGCAATAATAAATGGTTATTATATATCTTTGTGTTTATGATAATGTTTATATATCATGCTATAATTGTATTAACCGAAACATTTATACATGTGTGATATATAGACAACAAAGAAGTCCCTAGGATGCCTCTTAAACTAGCTTGTTGATTAATGGATGATTAGTTTCATAATCATGAACATTGGATGTTATTAGTAACAAGGTTATATCATTATATGAATGATGTAATGGACACACCCAATTAAGCGTAGCATAAGATCTCGTCATTAAGTTATTTGCTATAAGCTTTCGATACATAGTTACCTAGTCCTTATGACCATGAGATCATGTAAATCACTTATACCGGAAAGGTACTTTGATTACATCAAACGCCACTTCGTAAATGGGTGGTTAAAAGGTGGGATTAAGTATCCGGAAAGTATGAGTTGAGGCATATGGATCAACAGTGGGATTTGTCCATCCCAATGACGGATAGATATACTCTGGGCCCTCTCGGTGGAATATCGTCTAAATGTCTTGCAAGCATATGAATAAGTTCATAAGAGACCACATACCACGGTACGAGTAAAGAGTACTTGTCAGAGACGAGGTTGAACAAGGTATAGAGTGATACCGAAGATCAAACCTCGGACAAGTAAAATATCGCGTGACAAAGGGAATTGGTATCGTATGTGAATGGTTCATTCGATCACTAAAGTCATCGTTGAATCTGTGGGAGCCATTATGGATCTCCAGTATCCCGCTATTGGTTATTGGTCGGAGTGAGTACTCAACCATGTCCGCATAGTTCACGAACCGTAGGGTGACACACTTAAAGTTGGATGTTGAAATGGTAGAACTTGAATATGGAATGGAGTTCGAATATTTGTTCGGAGTCCCGGATGAGATCCCGGACATCACGAGGAGTTCCGGAATGGTCCGGAGAATAAGATTCATATATAGGAAGTCATATTCCAAGTTTGGAAATGATCCGATGCATTTATGGCAGGTTCTAGAAGGTTCTAGAAAAATCCAGAAGAAATCACCATGGAAAGTAGAGTCCCGGAGGGACTCCACCTTGCATGACCAGCCAACCCTAAAGGGGAGGAGTCCAAGGTGGACTCCCCTAGGTTGGCCGGCCAACCCACCTAAAGGAAAGGTGGGAGTCCCACCTTGGGTAGGACTCCCTCCTTGAGTAGGTTTCCCACATATGGGAGGTTTTAGTGTTGGGGTCTTATTCGAAGACTTGGACTAGAACTCTTGGTGCTTCCACCTATATAATGAGGGGCATAGGAGAGGGGGCTGATCACTTCAAGCCTCAGCCTTGGCCGCACCCCTTAGAGGGCCGGCGCCCAACCCCCTCTCTCCCCAAACCCTAGCGGTCTCTCTCCTCCACCACATCCCGCACGCTTAAGCGAAGCTCCGGCGGATTTCTCCACCACCACCGACACCACGCCGTCGTGCTGTCGAATTCAAGAGGAGCTACTACTTCCGCTGCCCGCTGGAACGGGGAGGTGGACGTCGTCTTCATCAACAACCGAGCGTGTGACCGAGTACGGAGGTGCTGCCCGTTCGTGGCGCCGGAAGCGATCGTGATCAAGATCTTCTACGCGTTTTTGCAAGCGGCAAGTGAACATCTACCGCAGCAACAAGAGCCTCATCTTGTAGGCTTTGGAATCTCTTCAAGGGTAAGACTCGATACCCCCCCCCCCCCTCGTTGCTACCATCTTCTAGATTGCATCTTGGCTTGGATTGCGTGTTCGCGGTAGGAAAATTTTTGTTTTCTATGCAACGTTATCCTACAGTGGTATCGCAGCCGTGTCTATGCATAGATGGTTGCACGAGTAGAACACAATGGTTTTGTGGGCGTTGATGCTCTTGTTATCTTTAGTTTGAGTACTTTGCATCTTTGTGGCATAGTAGGATGAAGCGGCTCGGACTAACTTTACATGACCGCGTTCATGAGACTTGTTCCTCGTTCGACATGCAACTTGTATTGCATAAGAGGCTTTGCGGGTGTCTCGTCTCTCCTACTATAGTGAAGATTCAATTTACTCTTCTATTGACAACACTAGTATCACCGTTGTGGTTCATGTTCGTAGGTAGATTAGATCTTACTCGAAAACCCTAAACCACGTAAAATATGCAAACCAAATTAGAGACGTCTAACTTGTTTTTGCAGGGTTTGGTGATGTGATATGGCCATAATGTGATGATGAATATGTATGAGATGATCATTATTGTATTGTGGCAACCGGCAGGAGCCTTATGGTTGTCTTTAATTTCATGTTGAGTAGTATTTCAAAGTAGTTATAATAGTTGCTACATGAGGTGAACAACCATGAAGACGGCGCCATGAACCTTGACGCTACGCCGACGATGATGGAGATCATGCCCGTTGATGATGGAGATCATGTCCGTGCTTTAGAGATGAAGATCGAAGGCGCAAAGACAAAAGGGCCATATCATATCACATATGAACTGCATGTGATGTTAATCCTTTTATGCATCTTATTTTGCTTAGATCGCGACGGTAGCATTATAAGATGATCCCTCACATTAATATCAAGATAATAAAGTGTTCTCCCCTAGTATGCACCGTTGTACAGTTCAACGTTTCGAAGCATCTCGTGATGATCGGATGTGATAGACTCAACGTTCACATACAACGGGTGTAAGCCATGTTGCACACGCGGAATACTTGGGTTTGCTTGACGAGCCTAGCATGTACAGACATGGCCTCGGGACAACGGAAACCGAAAGGTTGAACACGAGTCATATGGATGATATGATCAACATTTTGATGTTCACTATTGAAGCTACATCATCTCACGTGATGATCGGTTTTGGTGTAGTGGATTTGGATCGTGTACCACTTAACAACTATGAGGGATGTTGTATTAAGTGGGAGTTCATTAGTAATTAGATTAAAACATGAACTAATTATCATAAACATAGTCTCGAGTAGTATTTTGAATTAATTTTGTAGTATTGGCATCCGTTTTCTACCATGCGCTAGTCTTGTAATTGAGATAGAAATACTGTTAAAATCTGACAAGAAACTTTACGGATTGGTACCGTATTGTTAAAGAATCAAGAATTGATTAAGTCCTATTGCAAACTTTTAGTAAACCTCACATTGTTGATTAAAAGAGCTATGGTTTCAATTAGTACCTAAAGTTATCTTGTCTCCGTGAAACTTGAAGTTCAAATCTGTTTGAAAAGTAAGGAGCTGAAAATTTAGTTTTCAGAAATAATCAAGGTATGAGATATATGTGATATCTAAGACCTTATTGCAAGATGATAGAATATAATTTGGTGAGACTACATGAACTCATAAGTTTTATGGGAATGTACGAAGGTTGAAGACGCAAGGCGTCACAATCATCCAACTATTGGGGCACTAACGATATTCGCATATCCATGAAGTGACCATCCTTAATATGCACCGTTGCTAAGACTCGTCGTTTCGAAGCATCACGTGATGATCGGGTGTGATAGATTCTACGTGTGCATACAACGGGTGCAAGCTAGATTTGCACATGCAAATACCAAGGTTAAAACTTTACGAGCCTAGCATGTACGTACATGGTCTCGGAAAGTCGTCATGATATGATGGATTAAATTATGAGTGAAATTGTTCATCATATTACAAGGTTACTAATAGTGAAATCCGGAACACTTGTCATATGATGATCAACTTCAAAATAAGAACCTCAAGGTTATTGGTATCAGACCAATAAACCTAGAAGTTATTAATGTTGAAGTGTTTTTCCGAATAATGAGGAAAGCTAAAAGAGAAACCGCAAAAGATGTTTTGGCGAAAAGAAAGAAAAGACTAGAAAGTCTAGCTCAGTGTATATAAATGATATACATGTTATGATTGTATTCCTAGTTAGGTCACACTATGAAATTCTTGGGTATTAGTACTATATTGGTTGGTATGAAGTGTCATACAAAAACAACGCAATACAAGAATTCAATGGCCTAAGTGACTCGACAAGGAATATGATAGGAATGCACGCTCTGGAACAAAAATAAAGTGTTATTATGTTCATCTTTGGCATTCTATCTAGCCCTTAGAATTTATAATAAAGAACTTAATAATTGTTATTTTGCTCCGGTCAAATGAAAACAATGAGTTGTTTAAATTATGACATTACTCCATGTACGATGGATAAGTTATTATAAATCTTAATGGTGAAACACACATACATAACACTGACGCTAAAATGCCATAAGGCAAATGATTTGAATTCCACTTATTTGTGGAACCTCCATTTAGGTCATGTTGGAAAGGAACGCATGAAGAAACTCCATGCAAATGGATTTTTGGAGTCATTTGATTTTTTGAATCGTTTGGCGCTTGCAAATCTTTTCTAAAAGAGAATGACTAAAATACCGTTCATAGGCCAAGTTTTGAACGGGCAACTAACTTAGTGGAAACATACATGATGATGTATATGGATCACTGGGCATAGTTGTGTGCAGGAGATTCTTATACTTCATGAAAACTTCAAACAATGAATTGAGTATATATATGTGGATATATTCGATAAGGAAGAAGTTTGAAACATTTGAATGGATTCAAATAAATTTCAGCATGAAGTAGAAATCATCGTAATAGAAAAGTCAAATATCTATGATTGGATCATAGTGGAAATATTTGAATTACTAGTTTTAGCGAACATCTAAGAGAGTTATGAAATTGTTCTACAACTCACATTTCTTGGAGTATCATAGTGATGATGAAGTATCCGAGAGATGTATCCAAACCTAGTTGGGTCAATGATGAGATAAAATATTAATGCCATTATATTTTTGTGAATTATGCTTTAGAGACTACCGCTTTACACCGAATAGAGCATCATCATGATCCGTTGAAATGACATCATACGAGTTATTACATGGGTATAAACCCTAATAGTCTTTTCTTAAATTTTGGTATGCATAGCATAAGTAAATAAGTTTACAACCAAAATCGGATGAATGTCTTTGTTGGTTATCTCAGAGAATTGATTGGGAATTCTTCCCACAATGGAGACAAAGACAAAAGTGTTTGTCAATGTTTCTTATTTCCAAGAAATTGTTTCTAGCGAAGTTTTTGAGTGGGAGGACAATAGAACTTGATAAGGTTTATGAACCTGAGCATATTGATCGAGTAGCGCAAGCATCGGAATTGGTTCCGGAAGCGGCCACGACGATCATGGCTCCTATGACTACAAAGTGTTTTAGCCATGGAGATCGAAGTACATATTGAACCTTGTAGGAATGGTTTACTTTGTGATCAAATAAATGATTTGTGGACAAAGAATTGATTTTGAACAATGATAAACCAACTACAAACAAAGAAGTTATGATGGGCCCTGACTCCGTTAAAATGGCTATACGCCATGAAATCCAAGATAGATAAATACTTTTTGAAAGTAAATGGATCTATAGAATTGATGGACTTGGATGAAATATCCTTGAAGAAGCTCGACTTGTCGAAAAGTTGTTTACGACAAAGTTCAAAGAGTTGACTACGATAAGATTAGATCTTTCGTATCAATGCTTATAGTCTATGAGGATTATTCTAGTAATCGCTACATATTTCTTTTATGAGATTTGCTAGTAAGATGGCAAAATACATTACTTAACAGAAGTGTGTAGTAAAGGTGTATACAAGATACAACCAAGAGTTTTGCTGGTCCGTGGAATACTAGATAGGTATACAAACTTCAATTGGATGAAGTGAGTATCACGGAGTTGGAATCTTCACCGGATGAAATAGTCAAAGAGTTTTTGATTTCATCAGAGACGATGAAGAGGCTTGCATTTGCAAGAAATTAAGTGGGAGCGCTGAGATATATTTATAATACTTTATGTAGATGACATATAGTTGGTTATAAATAATGTAATTATATACTTGATTAAAAGGTTTCATTGAGAAATTAACTTCAATGAAAGGATATAGACTAAAACATATCTAGTGTCAAGATCTATGAAGATAGATTGAAACACAAAATAAAGTTTAAGTCAAAGTACATAGAATGGATATTGAAATAGTTCAATATAGAAATATTAAGAAAATATTCTTATCATGTGAAGTTTTAACAAGAATTGAGTGTATCTGACACTCAATGAGTAAAAACACATGAGTGATTATAGATCACGAATAATATGTACACAATCAGATGTCCTGTGCTAGAAAGTGTTATGAGCATATACCAGAATGATTCATATGATGATCATTGGACGACAGTAAGAATATCCTTGAGTACTTAAGAACAACTAAGGATATATATATATAGTTTTGTATGGGGTAATGACAAACAAATCGCTGTAAAGTGTTGCACCGATATTAGTTTGATCACATATAAAAAAATAAAATTTAAATCTCAAATTAGGCTAAGTGTTATTTAAAAGGTAGCACAATGAGATAGAAGTTGTCTATGCTAGATTTAGAAGAATTCTAAATATTGTGACGGATTCTACAAAAGAGGCAGTAGTATGTCATTGTTTTGACAATGACATAGGATGTTAAGTCAAGAGATTCTTTGAGAACTTGGTGTAGTTCCGACAGTAGTCAGAACTTTGAAGCTATATTGTGTGTGACAATATTAGTGACATATTTTAGACCGCGGAATTAAGGTTCCACCGTAAGACCAAACATATTTAATGCCGACTCATTTGGAAATGAGTGATGCGTTGAGATGCAAATGAATTACAAAATACATACGTTTCCGAACATGTCGGATCCGTTGACTAAAAACTTCTCCCGTGAGCAAAACATGATAAAGCACCTGAAGGCCAAGGTGTTATATCTTTACATATGTAAACTAGATTATTGACTCTAGTGCAAGTGGGAGACTGTTGGAGATATGCCCAAGAGGCAATAATAAATGGTTATTATATATATTTGTGTTTATGATAATGTTTATATATCATGCTATAATTGTATTAACCGAAACATTAATACATGTGTGATATATAGACAACAAAGAAGTCCCTAGTATGCCTCTTAAACTAGCTTGTTGATTAATGGATGATTAGTTTCATAATCATGAACATTGGATGTTATTAATAACAAGGTTATATCATTATATGAATGATGTAATGGACACACCCAATTAAGCGTAGCATAAGATCTCGTCATTAAGTTATTTGCTATAAGCTTTCGATACATAGTTACCTAGTCCTTATGACCATGAGATCATGTAAATCACTTATACCGGAAAGGTACTTTGATTACATCAAACGCCACTGCGTAAATGGGTGGTTATAAAGGTGGGATTAAGTATCCGGAAAGTATGAGTTGAGGCATATGGATCAACAGTGGGATTTGTCCATCCCGATGACTGGATAGATATACTCCGGGCCCTCTCGGTGGAATGTCGTCTAAATGTCTTGCAAGCATATGAATAAGTTCATAAGAGACCACATACCACGGTACGAGTAAAGAGTACTTGTCAGGAGACGAGGTTGAACAAGGTATAGAGTGATACCGAAGATCAAACCTCGGACAAGTAAAATATCGCGTGACAAAGGGAATTGGTATCGTATGTGAATGGTTCATTCGATCACTAAAGTCATCGTTGAATATGTGGGAGCCATTATGGATCTCCGAATCCCGCTATTGGTTATTGGTCGGAGTGAGTACTCAACCATGTCCGCATAGTTCACGAACCGTAGGGTGACACACTTAAAGTTGGATGTTGAAATGGTAGAACTTGAATATGGAATGGAGTTCGAATATTTGTTCGGAGTCCCGGATGAGATCCCGGACATCACGAGGAGTTCCGAATGGTCCGAAGAATAAGATTCATATATAGGAAGTCATATTCCAAGTTTGGAAATGATCCGGTGCATTTATGGCAGGTTCTAGAAGGTTCTAGAAAAGTCCGGAAGAAATCACCATGGAAAGTAGAGTCCCGGAGGGACTCCACCTTGCATGACCAGCCAACCCTAAAGGGGAGGAGTCCAAGGTGGACTCCCCTAGGGTGGCCGGCCAACCCACCTCAAGGAAAGGTGGGAGTCCCACCTTGGGTAGGACTCCTCCTTGAGTAGGTTTCCCACATATGGAAGGTTTTAGTGTTGGGGTCTTATTCGAAGACTTGGACTAGAACTCTTGGTGCTTCCACCTATATAATGAGGGGCATAGGAGAGGGGGCTGATCACTTCAAGCCTCAGCCTTGGCCGCACCCCTTAGAGGGCCGGCGCCCAACCCCCTCTCTCCCCAAACCCTAGCGGTCTCTCTCCTCCAGCACATCCCGCACGCTTAAGCGAAGCTCCGCCGGATTTCTCCACCACCACCGACACCACGCCGTCGTGCTGTCGAATTCAAGAGGAGCTACTACTTCTGCTGCCCGCTGGAACGGGGAGGTGGACGTCATCTTCATCAACAACCGAACGTGTGACCGAGTACGGAGGTGCTGCCCGTTCGTGGTGCCGGAAGCGATCGTGATCAAGATCTTCTACGCGCTTTTGCAAGCGGCAAGTGAACGTCTACCGCAGCAACAAGAGCCTCATCTTGTAGGCTTTGGAATCTCTTCAAGGGTAAGACTCGATACCCCCCTCGTTGCTACCATCTTCTAGATTGCATCTTGGCTTGGATTGCGTGTTCGCGGTAGGAAATTTTTTGTTTTCTATGCAACGTTATCCTACAGCTAGAAGCGGCGGGAAGAAAGCGCGGGAAAGCCAGGTGGCGTGCGAACGCCGATGACGCATGGAGGCTGCGCAGTGCCGACGGGACGTCTCGCCTGCCCCTCCATCTCCATTAAGGCAAAGTTGCTTCGTTCGTGTGTCGCTGACGCATCGGTCCCGCCAGTACCCGCCTCGCATTTCTTTGTGTTCGACGTGCCCGGAGCATCCCCTATGGAGCGGGACGGGCTCGGGGCGCTGGACACCATATTAAGTCGCGCCGGGCGGAAAGGGCTTTTGGGGCGCGCGGCTGGGAACAAAATTTTATCCGGCGCATCTCAAATATCTTTAGGGACCGCTTTGGGGGACGCGGCTGGAGATGCTCTTATGTGACCAGCTATTGGGGTATCATTCGAGACACTATCTGACTGGAATTATGGATGGTTCCTATCACATGGAGTAGAAAAAGTACACGATCCATAATAAATGCCGGTATTTTAGTTTAATATAGTTTAAATTTGAACTAAAACCTTGAAACTTATTATAGATTGGAAGGAGTATTGAGATGTGTCAAAGCTAAAACTAATTCAAGTATGAAAAGGCTAGAAGGTTTGTAGCCACTGAATTGGATTTTAAGCACGCGTTGTGTTTCCATAATTTAGATGCACTTAACTGAAATGTAGCTACCAAAAAAGAGGGCCAAATGTACCTTCAGTAATCAGACGGTCAAAAGAAAGGAAGCTCCAACATTGTGCTCTCGGAAATATCAAGTTGTTTACTCTGGTTCTGCATAACGTAGAATGTTTTTTTTTTTGAGAAACACAGTACAAACGCAGGCGCTCACATACACGCGCATACACTCACCCCTATGAACACACACACGCACACCCTACCCCTATGAGCACCTCCAGAAGACTGAGCCGGTAGTTCCGCAAATACTCTAATATTTTATATTTTCATGTGTTCTCACATCTTTCGTACTTTCTTTTACCTGCTCATTAATTTGTGATTTCGTGACTATCATCTATTTGATGCAATAATCTAGTGCCACCAACATGTCAAAGTAGACAGGGCCGATCCCTAGGCCGGGCATAAAGATAACCGCTCTATGCCTTGATAAGAGGAGGGGACCAAGTTATAATAAGTTACGGGAGTGGATAAAAATCATATTTTTAAGTTTCAAAAAAATCTAAAAAAAAACAATTCAACGATGAAATCTACAAACGTGTAAAATCTTAATATGAAATTCATTATATTTTAGGCTACAAAAAAATGACAAATGTGTGGTTCTGAGTATAGTAAATAGTGCATATTTTAAAATTATAAATCTTGTCATATTTTTTATTTTGTGTATCCTATAAAATAAAGAATTTCACAATGAGATTTTACATATTTGTAGCATACATCATTGGCTACATCTAGAGTTTTTTCAGATTTTTTGGAACTTTAAATTATAACTTTTAATTTTTTTAATATAAAGAGCTACATGTAGCTCGGCCTCCAACTGCAGTTTTTTGTTATAATAATCACTATTACTATTATTTGTTACACCTAATAGACCATTCTTGAATGTATTAAAGTAAATAAGACTCTTAACTTTTAGTAGATCAAAGATCAGCACCCTGGATCGTGCACCACGCAAGGGCAAACAAATTAGATCAGTGATGGCATGTTAGTTCATATACTGAAATCTATGCTAACTTGGTTTTCATGTTCAACGTTGCGTGCAAGAATATAAGCAATTGAATTATATGTCTACAAATGTAGTTGAACCCATATGTTCATTGGTGATAACTATAAGAGCTATTAAAATGAAATTGACACTCACGTGTTATCAACTTTTTAATGAGCCAATTGTAATTTAAAAGACACATTATATCCATAAACTAAGAGTAAAGAATCATGCCAATGCTTTAATTTATTCTCTAGAAGTTCCAAGAATATGGTTACCTAGTCATATACTAGACACCACTATTAATATGTTTTGTTAGGTCGTACTCTTTATAGTTTTTTAACACAAATATCTATGTACTACATATTTTATGCAATTGTTGAAACATAATTCAATTAGGAACCTTTGTTATAAATATAATTTAAATTTACCACAAGCAAACTTATTTGAACTTATCCACTATAACTGTATAACAAGGAATATTACCACTTGTTTTACACGCTATAGCAGATAGATGCAATCCTCCAAATTAGCTATATCGCGGCAATTGTAAATGGATTCCATTATATAGCCTGATACTTAGAGCATTGAAGATAACTAAGATTTAGCAACATTTATATATCTTTAACTATTCCGAGTAAATAGTAGAAAAAATATACTTGTTAGAATGTAACACGTAGTTGCTAAAAAAGTATATAAGTTTAGTACAAATTATAAGTATTGTTGTTTCAAAATAAATTGGTGTGTAGTGTATCCTCGGCGGGATTGACGATGTTAGTGAAGTTGGTTTCGAGATCAATAATGTGCACGTCATCCATCTCCCTGAGTAGCTTCTTCAGCTCGTTGTTGTGGTTCTTCGCGTAGTGGTTGCCTCTATGGTTGCACCTTGTGTAGCTGCTCGTCCTGGTCTTCTCCGTGAGCATGTACGCGGGAGCTGCGAGCATCAAACGACACGCAATAATCAAGTAAGCAGCGATTAGGATCTGTACTTCTTAGAGATTGAATGCATCACAGTAGTTGGAGAACTATCTAGACATAAGAATTATGTAGAGGTCCATACAAAACTAGACATAAGAACTTACCGACGAGATCGGATTCAACCATGTAGTTGGAGAACTATCCGGTGGTTTGCGGCATCAATTGGTGAAGGAGTCATAAGGGAAGAATCATTTGCCCGGCTACGAGGGTGTTGTTGTTGTCGCCAAAGTAGTTAGCCGAAGACAAAGGTATGGTTTTAAATTTACGAAGTCATGTGTTCATTATTATGGATTTAGTATACAATATAGAACACTGCTGAAGAAACATTTCAATACCATAAGAGGTTTTGTGTCTTCGATAACAACACTAGCAACTTGTAATGTGCCCTAAGTGTTATAGGGAAGATTTGCTACTAGGCACGAGATCATGTGAGACCCCTAAAAAATGGAAAGGCGAAGATGAAGATCTACATCCCATGGTGGTGAAGCCGTAGGTGCGTTGTTGTCATAGGTTTGTAGGTGGTTGGAGAGAGCTCTCTGAAAATTGCTCGTTGCAATCTTGTTGCTTAGGGCGGAATGTCCGGGGTGTGAGTCTGGAATCTCCGACCCTCGCACTCATAGACATCGGTGGTGTGCCCTGCCGGCGGCGGAGGGAGGGGTGGGGGCGGGCTACAAGGGGAAACCCTAGGTCCCCTTCTCCTCGCCTCTCGGCGGCCGGCAGTGGAGGGCTGGCGTTCGGCTGCGGCGGTGCCCAGGCGTGTGCGGTGTCTCCGGACTACGCGATCTGCTTGGTGTCTCCAGCGGCAACCATGGCCAGCCTGGGATGGTCGCCGGCGTGGGGGACCGACCTGAATAAAGGCGGCGGTCCTAGGGTATCTCTTGGGTGAAGATGAAGACCTGTCGGAGGCCTGGCCTTCATGATCTGGCCGGAGTGTTGAGTTCCGGAAGGCGCCGCCGGCGAGTGTAACAGTGCTTCTATTGCTTGGAGTTTGCTGGATCGGTGGTATTCGGTCGTGCGCACCCATGCTTTTATTCCGACCATTTGGTCTAGAGGGAGCGGCGCAAAGCTCTTTTCTGTATTGACACCAAGTGACAGCTAATCCATGGTGAAGTCAGAAGAAGAGAATGTCATGAAGGCCGGATTGGAGGACTAGCTAATGGAGGTTCAAGTCTTTACGCTGTTGAGGGGCTTGCTTGGTGTTCCGGACTTCGCAGCAGTGGTATGAAAATGGGGCGGCAACACATGTGAAGTTCGGAGTCTTAATTTTCTGGGTGAAAACCCAAGGTCTGGCCTAACTGGTTGTGCCTGGTAATCATTGTTTTGAGAGCGGAGACTATCTTCAGGGTGAAAACCTAAGATCTTTGATCGGGCGACGAAGACGCTGGTGCACTGTTCCCTTCTTGAAAGCGTCGCTTTTGAAAAGTCTGAATTTCAGGTGTTGTCTTGGTGGTGGTTATTACTGTTGCTAGGGCTATGATACTGTAGCGGGACTTTTATTTCTTAGTTTTCTTTTTTCTCTTTTTTGGTTGCGTGCATCCGTAATGTTTTAGGGCATTACGTTGTTGCAGAGGCTGGGTGTAATTGGTATCCTTTGATATTAATATATTCCCTTTATAAAAAAAAATAGACATCCTGGTGCTTGAATGCACTATGTGAAGATTCCAGGACAGAGATTCAGGCGGAGTCTCCGGACAGGCCGAAATCTCCAGTCCACCGGACAGGAATCTCTAGCCCCAACCTTGTCTAAACCGACCTTGTGCTCACCGAAGAAGGTGACGTATTTGTGGCGGTTGATGATCTTCGTGGCACCACACCTCTTCAAATGTAGATGTATTTTTTCTTGAGAACTTACTACGGGAAACAATCGCACGTGTCTCATGTCTTCACCTTGGTTTGGTTGCATCGCTCCCTTCATCCTAGCTCTATGTTTCTTGTTCCCTCGTGGTTATTTTGCTTGTTGTTATGGTACCTTCATAGTTTACCTTGTGCTTGCATCATATAGATTCACCCCTTGGTAAATTGCTCACCTTTAACTTATCGCATCATCCTTTTTTCTTTGACAATCAATACCACATATATTCATAGCAACAAATAGTACATGGTAGAGATACATGAACTGACTCCAACGATTACAAAATAAAGTCTAAAAGATAGTAACAAATCTTCGAGGTCTTCAATTTCTTTCTTCTTCCAGAACACAATCTTGTACTCTTCTGAAGGCAACCAAAGATAGATAACGAACCATAAACCTGTAGATACCGACGAAAGTTCTCCCATAATTTTTTGAGCCGTAATGCCAAGGCTGCGTGCACGCACACAACCATTAAAGCAGTCATACAACATCGGCAAGAGTACCAACACCAGTATATCAGGGAATAATAACCAACTAGCTTTGTCGTCGTCGATGGAGAGCCGAGAGTACGAATCACCATTCTCGAGGACGTAGCAGCTGGGACAAAAACTGCGAGGATAATCCTCCTCGCGACAACAACGACAAAAGATTCAAAATCGATCTAACGAAGCAAGATCCGAAGACCCATACCTAGAAAATTGTGATTGTTCAACACCACCATTGACGCTGGGAAGAAGATCTCGTCGCCGAACGAAAGACCGAAGATCACTTATTGCAGACGATGCCATCTCCATTGAGGGGAAACCAACAAGAAGACAGCTACCAAAATCCTAACATAATGTAATGAAAACAATACTTTTATTCGAAACTCCACGCATAGATTGGGTTCCCCACTCCTCCTGACGCCGACGAAGCCGACCGGAGGAGGGAGAACCAATCTATGGAGGAGGATGAACTGGAGGCGGCTAGGCGGCTAAGAGAAGAGACCACGGGAGGAAAAGAATTTGAACTTATCGCATCATCCTAATATAATTGAAAAAGACTAAAAATTAAGTACTCCTATTCATCCCCCTCTAGTCGCTCTTTTACCCATTCAATTGCGGTCAGCACAAATTGTTCATTTGTCCCCTAAAAGGTATTGCGTGCATAACGAACAAAATTATATACATCTGTTCAAAGTTACTAAAACGACAACTTCTTGATTCACACTTCATCAGAAAACACAGGCTCAAAATTATTCGGTGCCTTTTGAAACTTGACAGTTGGCAACAATACCTAGGTCCACGATGCGCTCAGGAAATTTCCCAGCAGAAAAACTCTCTTTGGCAAACTTGCCATAACGACAGTGAGACCAAGCGATGCTCATTCTGGAAAACAGGTTCATGTTTATGCTCATGTAAGGATTGTTTACAAGATTGTGCCATCTTAACGGCTACAGATGGCACTGTTTTCAGCGGCCACAGCGACATCAGGTGACCCGTATGAGCAGAACCACCATGACAAACATGCAGGTCATCATAAAGATGAGCAACCACTGGAAGCAGGTTGTCTTGGAGGCCAGGGAGTAGACCTCCGAGGCGCGTGCCGTCGCCCGACCAGTGCTCGCCAAGCTATGCTCCACGGCTCTCTCCGTGGAATCAAGGATCTGCATCAGCAGTACCCAGCAAGTGAGCATTCTCAGTACATCCATAATGATAGGAACTGAGGGAACTTCCTCCAGAGAAGAAACAATGCCAAGGCAACAGAAAAATCTACCTTCTCTGTATCTTTCACGGATTGGTTCATTAGCATACTACTTTCCTTCAGCTGCCGTGCTAAGTCGACCATTTCGTCTGTCAGATCTTCTTGCAGCTTCCTGTGCAATAAGGAGATTCAACACAGTAAGAGGACAGCCAGTATATTTATTAGTTTATCATGCACAACCTTTTTACTTTTCATGCTTCAGTCTTATAACATCCAAATAAAGTGGTACTAACCAAACATAGCACTGATGACAGCTTTCAACTTTTCATAACAGCAAAATCAGTGAGACCAGTCAAAGAATTGATTGGTAAACTGAATGCTTATGTGGATACGAATAATGAGAGCATTAAGCCAGAGACTTAGGTCCAAAAGACTTTGGGAGCATACCTATGCTTCTCAATGTGAGCCTGAGCTTCTGCATCCAATTTAATAGGTGCTCCAGTATCTATTTCTTTTCTCTCGTGACTGCTTGGTCCAACCTCTGCATGAGCCCTTTTTAATCGCAACATAGCTCATTAGTTGTAACTTTCAGGTAGAAAAAACAAACAAAAAGGGACCAAATTTAACTTACATTGATCTCCTTCGCAATCCTGATGATAAGGATATTGGACTTCCAACCTTTCCTCTTTCGTAAGAGTTTTCCTCTTCTCTGCTTTCATCAACCGGATTTTCATTTTCTGGCTGCATCAAACAAGACAGCGATTGAAGTGTATCCAGAAGCAAAGATTATAGAGTTACAGTGGTATGCGCCAATCCGAGAAATCAGTTCAAAAGAGTCTGAGGACATCATATGTTGTGGACTTGTGGTCGTGTTGAGTCGACGGTAGAGGAATTCAGCATATCAATATAAAATATAAACATGATAAATACATACCACTGGAGCAGCGAGCTGGACAGCTAGTGCTTCAATCTTTTCTGAATACTCACTGAGCTTGGCTTTTGAAACACTAAATCAAGAAAAAAGTTATGAATGAACATGTTGTTCTGATCATGGGAAAATACGTAAATAACAAAAGGTAACATGCTTTGCTCCACACAATACTATGGCCATTGAATCAGATATAGAGTTGCTGATAAAAAGGAAGGGGGTCAATCAGACATTCTCATCATCAAAATGCAGACCATCAAACGGAAGAAAAACATTAAAAATTATAGTCCAAACCTTCACATCAGATTTCTTTTGACAAGAACGAGAGTATCTTTACAGATAGAATATCCAGATTTTTGTGAACAGCTTACTACTAAATCAAAAGGAAGAGTATTCAGAATTGTGTCCCTTCATTGACTTGAGAATCACGGATCTTTTTTAGTAAAGAAAGGCTATGTATGCTTGGAATTCGTTCAGTGCAAAATCACAAAATTTTCAAATATGCAAGGTAAAAACTATACCGGTATCGGTCATGGATTTTTTTTTGCCCACTCCTCTAGCAAAAGTATGCAAAAGCATTCAGGTAGATCATGCTACCCCAATAAATAAATATTTGAAAATTGAAATGCTCAAACACACGATCAGTCAAAACAGGCTGCTGTATTTCAATAATTAGAGACCATTAATCATTTACCACTTCCAGACTTTACATTGATGCAAAATATAAAAAATTGGATGGTGATACTGATACAGATGCACTAGCATGATTTAAAAAATTGGTACCTTGGAAGGACACACTAAACTAACGAAATAGGAGCCAGATACGAGATTCACGTGTAGTTTGATATTAGGCTACAACTTTGATGGTTGAGATCTTGTAATATACCAGCTGTGTTTCTTTATAAAATTATATATCCACTGCAAACTTTAGCTGCAACACTGGTTGCAGGCTGTGTGCCACCATCAACATATTAATTCCCCAAAAGAACAAATACTATACCATCGAGAACATAGAAACCCACGAGTACCTTGATGTCCCTTCCGGTGTGATTTCTGCTCCAAGCTGCTCCAGCAGCTCCCTCGCTGTGGTTATGTACTGCACATTGGAGGCTATCAGTGCCAGTACATAATCCATACAAAATGCAAAGATTAAAGGGAATATTAGTTGGCAAGCAAGCATAATCCATCGCTGAGTTTTCTTTACATTTGTTTAATAACAACAAAAAGATCCACGCTGAATCTATATCTTCTCCTCCATCTAACTAAGTTACAGAGCAGTATCTGCTCAGACGATAAACAGAAACAGAGCATGAAGTAAATTTAATAAGATGGGTAGAGGTACACATACATGGACAAGCTTAGCCTGATTCTGCTGCCGAGGAGCCGCCTCAAGCAGCCTTCTCAAGTTCACCTCCACCTTGCTGTACACCATGATCAAACCGGCGAACACCTACCCAACCATCCAAAGAGGCACCCTGTGATTGACACCCAAACACAAAACATACAGATTTGAGGTTAAGATTTTTTTGTTTGGTCCCAAAATCAATAATCAGTTCCCACACATGAAGTATCATAACCAAGGTAAGAACAATAGGTGGTGGCGAACGGGTTTTCAGGCATTAATAATCTACGAACATTCCGATCCGGCATGGATTCCTTTGATACTTGCTCTCCCAACTGTCCTCCGCTCACCCATTTCAACATTCACTTGAGCATCGAATACGGTTAAATGGAAAAGGGTCCATTGGCAAAGCCAACGAAGCTGGCTTGGCAAGGGTATTCACATCCAGAGGCAAACGATTTTCCTTGAGTAAGAGAATTGTAGCTAGGGGAGGTTACTTTCAAATCCGTATCATGATTTCAATCCTATTTTCGCAAACATCATCAAGATTTAACCACACATTCTGCAAAATCACCCCCAAAAAAAAAACTAATGGAGCCGATGATACTTACTACGAGAAGAAGCGGAACGGAGGAGGCCGAGGAGGTTGCCGTCACAAGGAGAAGTGGCGGCAGCAGGGGGCGCGCCGGGTCGGGGAGGGGGGGGGGGCGGCAAGGAGCGGGCGGAGCAGGTGCCCCGGGCAGGGGGAGTGGTCGCCGGTGAGCCGGCGTGGAGCCCCGGAGGAATATGGCAGTCGCCAGATGCAAATGGCCCAGTCCTGCTATACACACGACAGGTTGTGTCCGATACTGGTACGATCCTCCTATGAATCTTCTCGTGCGAGGCAAACCAGTTTGGGTTTGGGCTGGGCTGAGACTTTGCTAGGCCCGCCTGCAGAGGAAAGTAAATCCTTTTTGTTCGTTGTTGACCTCGGATGGCAGTTGGTGGAGCGCAAAGGGAAACACATCGCCTTGGCCCAAATCCCAGCCCAACTAACGGGAGACCAAAAACGGAGACGGAAAATGCCACTATCCAGTTCCGTCGCCTCAGAGAAAGCAACCAGCCTGTGCATCGCCGTCAACCGCCGCAGCTCCGCCTCCCTGGCCGCATCCAACGGGTGGCGCATCCGCGTCTCTGCCTCGACGTCCTCCAACGGTTCCGGCGCCGGCGAGTCGAACCTGTCTTGCCACCGCTCTTGCTCATGACGGCCGCGACCTCAAAGAGGATGCCGTTTTCCTATGTTTCTCGTCTCCCGTTAGTTGGGCTAGGCTTTGGCTAAGGCGCTGCGTTTTCCTTGTGCTCGACCAATTAACATCGGATGTCAATCGAACGAACAAAAAAGATTTACTTAGCTCTACAGTTTTCTTCTGTACGTCAGAGGATCTCGTTCTCGTTGCACTGGGCAAGGGGCGTAGGAATTAATTAGTGTTGTGCTTTCGCTGTGGAGGTGTCGTACAGAAATCGGATCTAACTTGTCGCGTGTGAAGCAATTTCGGTACCGAATCTCTGGACCCGGCTACGCGAGGTTTGGCTCGCACTTTTTTTTTTTTGAGGGATTGGCCGCCTTTATTCAGACTTCAGCAGAACTCGGGATACAAACGGCAGCCAGGAGCGCTAACAGGGGTAACAACCAAACATGGCGGCCTTGCTCATTGAGCACACTACTTCTATGAGCTTCTCGGTTGGAGCTCATTGTTGCTGCTGTGACATTTTGACAGCCACTAGCCACCCTTAATTAGCCTCATTGCCAACGCCTCATGGCATGCCAGCGCTTCCAGGGTTTCAGCTCAGTTCTCCCCGAGAGAACCACCGTGGAAGCACCAAGGTAAGCTCCTCTATCATCACGAGAAGCTAACCCTAAACCCTAACCCTAACCGTGGCATCGACATTTGTTTTTAGGACTCCCTGCGGTGGCGGTATCAATGCCGGCGAGCTGCTAGTTGTTTTCACGACGTCAGCTGATTCCGTGAGGTCAGCTACGAACTTCTCCACAAAAATATGAGCATTAGGATTGAATTATGATGCTAATTTGAAAGATAATCCACAGTTACATGGTTCTCTATTATGGGATTTCTTGTACTCCCTTGTATCCAATAATAAATGTCAGAGCTTTAGTTCGATTTAGACACTCTAGGAGGAATTTTTATTTTGCAAATATGAAAAAGCATTGTCTTATGATTTATTAATATAAAAGAAGGTTTATATGCAAGTCCAAGAGGACTAACACCGCGTCATACAATTCGACCCAAAGAAACTAGCCTAGGAAGCGCAATTGAACATAGAAAGGAAAATAAATAAAAAAGGGGGCAGAGATTTGGGCGACAATTTCAGGCTCACATATAACTGCAGCGTTCAACATTGAACATAGAAAGGAAAATTGAAAAAAGGGGCTTCGCATCCAAGAAGCAGTAGATCGAGCTCAATCTCAGGCTCAGAGGGCGGCCCTGGGCCTCGCCTTCGCGGCGGCTTCCTCCTCCTCCTCCCTGTCGAGGGCGGCGAGGAGGTCTTGGGCGTGGCGCAGCCCGGCAGCGATTTCAGGGATGAACATATCCCGGGTGTAGGCGTTGAGCCGTTGGAGGTCCATCCCCTCGGTGAGCTTATTCTCCTCGGCGTGATCCTTGGCCCACTCCTCCAGCTCCGTCCGGAGGTCGATGCCGGCGACGCCCTCCATGGGCGCCACGATGTGCCCGAGGATGTCGGGTGTGAGCTCCATCCGCGCCGCGAACGACTCGAGCTCCGCCGCGCTCAGCGGCGGATACACGCGTAGCTCCTCGTCCATCGATCCCAACCCGCCGCCGCTGCTCAGTGGTCGGCTCGGTTCGATTCAGTTTGATTCAACGCCAATAACTCCGGGACGAGCACGATTTATTATCCGGTGTGGTGCGACGGGTCCGGCTCGGGCTCGGACTATGCAGCTAGCTTTGCGTACTTGCTGATATGGACTTACACAAGCCTGTCGAGCGCTTTAGATTTTTCACATACACAGTATACACACCATATGACCATACGCAGTCTCGGAAACAGCGTTTCAACATGCTGGAACAGGCTTGGAAGTTAGATTATGCATTTGGTTCAGCTAGCTTTTACAATCAGATGCTAGTTCAGTACACCGGCAACAAATGCAGAGCTGAGATACGCAGCCAAGCAAATAAATTGTGCATTTGAAATATTTAGCTGAACACAAACTTCATATGCACCGGTAGCCAAGAATTGGATCAAGTTGATACTCTAAGCAAATGTTGAGTTTGTATTTAAGTCCATGCCTACATAACTGAGCTGAATTCTCTTCTCCATTCTCTGATCCCGTGATTGCTCCACGGCATGTGTCAACATCCGGATTTTTAAGTCCGGATGCCTATTATGTCATACATCGCAATCCCAGGAATATTGTTGTTGCGAGGCATAATAGTTAAGTATCAAAGTCATCATTCATTACAAACCATAGTGTCTTACAATTGGAATCACATGATCCATATTACATGAATAGTTGATCTATTGATCAACGAACAAACACAAGTTCATAGCGGAAGCGTAAGATACAAGGACTCTCTAGTCCACAGGTCAACGCTTGACGTTGAAAGACTCCTAGTTGTCGTAGGCATCCTGCTGGTCATCTCCTTATTCATCTTCATACTCTGGCCATTTGAATAGCCAGGGACAAAGCCGTGAGTACTTCAAGTACTCGCAAACTAATACTAGTGTAAGTGCTAGACATTTCTAGTAATGGTGCTAAGCTCTAGTTTATTTGCATAAAGCCAATTTTAGTTCACAAGTATTTGAGAAAAGCTTATTCATGTGCTAGACTAACTCAAGTGGGAACATTAGTGTCATTCCCACAACATTGTTGTGATTCAAAATCAAGTCACCAATTCACCATTCATTTCAACATCATTTTCAGGAATTTGACATCGAAAACTGTATGGCCTTTCCAACCGTCCGTAACCGTGGACACGGCTATTCGAATAGATTTACACTCTGCAGAGGTTGCACACTTGTGCCACAACATTTGATTTCATCCGTCGGGATTACCCCGAATCATCGTAACACAGTACGCGGATCATCAACCATAACCTTTCACTTACAAATCCTAGTATGAGCACCTCTCCCCATGAGCTTGGCCTCCCAGGTGAAGACCAACTCGTCAACCTGGGAACTGCACAGGGCTTGGCCGTACAATTCACCTCAATTCACATCATTTCACAACAACGGAGGCAGCCGCGACATAACCCCTATGATGTGTGTTCAGAGGGAACCCATACTAAGATGCATAAATTTCCAGTTAAGCCCTACCCATAATCAGGTATTGTGGGGGTACTCAATATTGGAAAGGTATCGCATTCAAACCAATATCAGTTTTATCAAAAATCACCATCTTCTCTTGGTCATATTCACCTTCAAAAATCATTCAATGAAATGATTCATCATTCCAAGGTTTCAAATCCATTTCAAAGTCACATGTTCCCATCTAGAGTAGTCAAGTTTTAGTATTTAGCACTAGCACTAATTATGAGGGGTGCTAATCTTGCTTGGCTAGCTTGAGACTAAAATAACTACTCTAGTAACCTTCTTAACTTTGACCAAAGTTAACTATAAAAGTAACTCTTGAAAATCAACAAGTAAACTTGTATGGTAAAAACTTGGGATAGGCTTATGGTAAGAAAAGGTAAGACTAATGGTGACTTGCCCCAAAGGGCTTTGCACTTTGCAAGAATATTAGCATGCCTTGGTAGTTCTCAAAGTTCTCCTCCTCCTCCTCTTGGTAGCAACCTTCTTCCTCAGGATATTCTCCGGTGCTAGCGTCTAGATTTGAATACGAGGTATAATCACTCAACAAATTTATTGGCTATTCCAAACATCACATATATTCACATAAACTACTCTAAGCACACAATTAATATAATTAGGGTGCATTGATTGTGTTGCTTGAGGGAAAATCATTCCCTCTCATTACATATGTAAATGATAGTTTCCATAGGGTTCTTGAGAAATAATTTCCTCTCATTGAAATCTTCTTAAGATTTAATTTCTCAAACAATCATGCATGAATTTATATTGACCTAAGTCAACCATTCATTATCATCATTTGAGAAAATGATTTAAATGAGGTAGACCACCTCATACCATTTAATAATTCTACAAATGATTTAAATCTCCAAGTATTTCATATAAGAGTGTTTGACCAGGGGTGCAAACATCACATGAATTCACTTGGGACAAGATTTAAATGAAGTAAAATACTTCATATGATTTGCATAATAGTTTTGGACAATATCACTTAAATAAACTAGCCATATTGTCCATAAATTAAACTAGGGCATGATCATGCAAAGTGACCACACCATTTTATTGCAGAAACAATTAGTGTAAGTCAAATGTGAGCTATTGGAGTTGGAATTAACTAAATATCTATTTTGGTTGATTTTTAATAATTATTTGAATAGGAAAAAGTCCCTGCCTTCTTCTTTTTATCATTTTATTTCTACAACAGATCTTGAGGTAGGACCAGTGGCATGTTGTAGAACTTTTCAATAGCTTTCCAACCATATACAATTTGCTAAATTTGGCCAACAGATTCTATGGATTTTCAAAGTTGGAGCCAGTATTGAAATTTGATTTGAATTGATTAAATAGAATTTGAATTTAACGGGCTGGCGGGAAACGAAACTGGGCCGAATCAGTTTGAAAAAGAGAGAAACGGCCCAGCAACGCAGCTCGTGCGAGTGGGCCACCTGATAGAGTGGGGGCCACTCGTCAGTGACTCTTCAAAGCCGAAACGGTATGGATTAACCAGAGGCGTTGGATTAGAGCTGGATCGGACGAACGACAGTCGTCGTCTTCTCCGGCGAGAGGGGATTACTGGCGTGGCGAGCCTAGGGGGTCGGAGGGCTAACCGTAGGTCCTACAAGTGGCGGCGGTGGTCGAGGCGAGGTTGTCGATGAAGGGGAAGATGCTGGTAGCAGTGGCGCCGCTCGAGGAGGCTCCAGTCGACGGCGATTTCACCAGAGCTTCCGCGGCTCCGATCGCTCGATTGGGCTTGCTCCGGCGACGATTTGGTGAATGGAGTGGTGGTGGAGAGTCAGTGATGGGAGGAGAGGAAGGTGTGGTGCTCAGATTGCTCAGGGGAAGCCTCTATTTATAGAGACGCAGGTGTGCTGCGGGGCAGAGTCGAGGGCGACATGCTCGCGGCGATTCCGGCGAGTGTTGGGGCTAGGCGAGGGTGCAGCAGTGTTCTCCTCGTCCAGGCGAAGCTAGAGGTGGCGACAGCTTGGTCGGGCGGCGTCTGGAGAGCTCGCTTTGCTTCCATGTATGGCGGCGGCGTCTACAGGATTTTCTTCGTCGTCTCCGGCGGCGGCGGTCCAGGGTTGGGTCGAGCGCATGTCTGGCGGGTCTGAGGTGTCACGGCGATGCTCAACTTGTTGCTAGCGGGGCCAGAGCGAGAGGGAGATGGTGGGGTGGCGCGTGGCCAGTGCTGCCCGCTGCGTGCACACGCGCGACACGAGCGACATACTGGGAGGGTCTGGGCGCGCGTTCTCCGGCGTTGCTACTGCGTCTACGTCGACATGGCCGTTGCTAGGTGAGGTAGAGGAGCGAGGTGGCGAGCTAGGGCAAGGTGGCCAGGGTGGTGAGTGAAGGGGAGAAGAAGGAGAGGAACATGGCCGGCATGGTGGCGACATGACCATGTCTTGGTCTCCCTAGGGTTGCTCTTAGGGGTGTTGTGCTGCATTGAGTGAGAGAGGGAGCCAGGGGACCAGGTTGAGTGAAATGGGGCAGGTTAGGGTGAGTATATCACTATTTAGAATAGTGTTGCATTTATTCCATATTTGGAATTTGCAAAAAATGTTCAAATTCATTTGAGTTCAAAAGGTTGCAAGATTTGAAAAGTGTGTGTTTGGTTGAGTGGTAAATGACCAGAGAGAATGAGGTGTGGTGGTGGAATTTCCAAAATCAAAGAATTGCAAAATTTTCTAAGTGTTAGATTGTTCCACATAACAAAAAGTTCCAACTTTACATGAGCATAGAATTTTATAGAAAGTGAATTTGGCATGGTGGTCTTTACCAAAGTTGTTCACCTTGATGTGATCTTGGATGAGGTGCAAAGAGTTGAGCAAGTTTAGTTTGAAAATTTTGAATTGCAAGGGCTCAAAGTAGGGATCATACTATAATTGGCAGATTTGACCATTATCATATGTGATCCCATTTTGAGTTTGAATTTCATTTGATTTGTGTTTCTTTGATTCCAAAAGTTGTAATAAGTGTTTAGTAACATTATTCAACTAATGGTGAAGACCAAAATGTTCTAGGGTAAAAATTTATAAAAATGGCATAAGCCATATGTGAGGGTTTTTAGGGTTTTTCTCTTATTTGATTTCTTTCTCCTTTTGATTTATTTGGTTTGTGATCTTCACTTGATCACATTAGGGTTTTAGGGTTTAGCACATACACATAATAACAATCATCATGGCATATCACTCAAATGCACAAGTCCTATGCATGGCACTATATGCAATTTAAAAGTTTTTGTTGGTTTGAACTTTTGCTCTCTCGGAATTCTTCTAACTTTCTTTTTATTGAAATTTGGGATGTTACAAACCCTTCCCCCTTACAAAAGATCTCGTCCCGAGATCTAAAAGAAAGTTAGGTACTAAAGAGATCTGGGTACTCCTTCTTCATGAAGTCTTCTCGTTCCTAGGTGGCTTCATCTTCGGTATGATTGCTCCACTGAATCTTCAGAAACTTGATGCTTCGGGTGCGGGTGGTCCGGTAAGCTTCCTCCAGGATGCGAATCGGCACTTCGCGGTACGTCAGGTCCTTGTTGATATCCACCGATCGGTGATCGATGTTCTTGAACACTCCGGTCTTCTCAGGGACTTCAAGGCACTTCCGGAGAAGTGAGATATGAAACACGTCGTGCACAGCCGACATCTCTTCGGGTAACTCCAGTTGATAAGATACTTCGCCTCGGCGACTCAGAACTTTGAAGGGTACGACATATCGGGGTGCGAGCTTTCCTTTTAGCTGAAATCTCTGCATTCCTTTCAAGGGGGATACCTTGAGATAGACGAAGTCTCCGATCTCGAAGGTCATCTCCCGGCGTCTCTTGTCGGCGTAGCTCTTCTGTCTTGATTGCGCCGTCTTGAGGTACTCGCGGATCTTGTGTACTTTCTCTTCGGCTTCACGAAGAACATCTGGGCCAAAGACTTGGCTTTCTCCGACTTCTGACCAGTTTAGGGGGGTATGGCATTTCCTTCCGTACAAGGCTTCAAAGGGGGCCATCTGTAGGCTGGCTTGATAGCTGTTGTTGTAAGAGAATTCTGCGTAAGGTAAGCAGTCTTCCCACTTGGATCCATACTCCAAGACACATGCTCTCAAGCATGTCCTCCGATATCTCGGTTGACTCTCTCGATCCGTCCATCGGTCTGAGGGTGATAGGCGGTGCTGAAATTCAGACAGGTTCCTAGTCCTTCGTGTACTTTCTGCCAGAATCTTCAGGTGAATTGTGATCGTCTATCTGACACTATCGACTTCGGGGTTCCGTGCAGGGCGACTATTCTGGAGATGTACAGTTCAGCTAACTTTGGGCCTTGGTATGTGGTCTTGACGGCGATGAAATGGGCTACCTTGGTCAGTCTATCGACAACTACCCATATTGAATCATTGCCTTTGCTGGATTTGGGCAAACCTGTGATAAAGTCCATTCCTACGGAGTCCCACTTCCATTCTGGAATCTGTAACGGCTGTAGCAGTCCTGCGGGTCGCTGATGTTCTGCCTTGACTCTCTGACAGATGTCACACTTGGCGATGTAGCTGCAGATTTCTCTCTTCATTCCATGCCACCAGAATTGCTCCTTCAGGTCTTGATACATCTTGGTACCTCCGGGGTGGATTGAATAAAGGGTGTCATGGGCTTCTTGCTGGATGACTTGCTTCAAGTCTGAGTCCGATGGTACACAGAGGCGTTCTTTGTACCAAAGAACTCCGGCTTCATCTATGGTGAATCCAGGGGCTTTTCCTGCGGCTATCTGTTTCTTGATCCCGTCGATGCTAGCGTTTCCCTTCTGGGCTTCCTTGATCTGGCTAACCAAGGTGGGTTGCAGTTCTATGCTGGCTAGGAATCCTTCACTAACAAGTTCTAGGCGAAACTGTTCAAACTCTTGATACAGGCTGGGCTGCTCGATTGCGATCATGGAGTTCAACTGACACGACAGTCGACTCAAAGCATCCGCTACCACATTGGCCTTGCCGGGGTGGTAGTGAATCTCCATGTCGTAATCCTTGATCAATTCGATCCATCGGCGTTGTCTCATGTTCAGCTCCTTCTGGGTGAAGATATATTTCAGGCTCTTGTGGTCGGAGTAGATCTCGCATCGATTACCCATGAGGTAATGACGCCAAAATTTCAAGGCTAGGACAACGGCTGCAAGCTCGAGGTCATGGGTTGGGTAGTTCTGCTCATGTTGCTTCAGCTGTCTATACAGGTAAGATATGACTTTGCCTTCTTGCATAAGCACACATCCAAGACCAATCTTGGAGGCGTCGCAATTAATACGCGTACAGCACGCGTCCGTTGGGAACCCCAAGAGGAAGGTGTGATGCGTACAGCGGCAAGTTTTCCCTCAGTAAGAAACCAAGGTTTATCGAACCAGTAGGAGCCAAGAAGCACGTTGAAGGTTGATGGCGGCGAGATGTAGTGCGGTGCAACACCAGGGATTCCGGCGCCAACGTGGAACCCGCACAACACAACCAAAGTACTTTGCCCCAACGAAACAGGTGAGGTTGTCAATCTCACCGGCTTGTCTGTAACAAAGGATTAGATGTATAGTGTGGATGATGATTGTTTGCGAGAGAACAGTAGAACAAGTATTGCAAGTAGATTGTATTCGATGTAAAAGAATGGACCGGGTCCACAGTTCACTAGTGGTGTCTCTCCCATAAGATAAATAGCATGTTGGGTGAACAAATTACGGTTGGGCAATTGACAAATAGAGAGGGCATGACAATGCACATACATGATATGATGAATATTGTGAGATTTAATTGGGCATTACGACAAAGTACATAGACCGCTATCCAACATGCATCTATGCCTAAAAAGTCCACCTTCGGGTTATCATCCGAACCCCTTCCAGCATTAAGTTGCAAACAACGGACAATTGCATTAAGTATGGTGCGTAATGTAATCAATAACTACATCCTCGGACATAGCATCAATGTTTTATCCCTAGTGGCAACAACGACATCCATAACCTTAGAGGTTTCGTCACACCCCAGCATTCACGGAGACATGAACCCACTATCGAGCATAAATACTCCCTCTTGGAGTTAAGAGTAAAAACTTGGCCAGAGCCTCTACTAATAACGGAGAGCATGCAAGATCATAAACAACACATAGATTGATAATCAACATAACATAGTATTCTCTATCCATCGGATCCCAACAAACACAACATATAGCATTACAGATAGATGACCTTGATCATGTTAGGCAGCTCACAAGATCTGACAATGAAGCATAATGAGGAGAAGACAACCATCTAGCTACTGCTATGGACCCATAGTCCAGGGGTGAACTACTCACTCATCACTCCGGAGGCGACCATGGCGGTGTAGAGTCCCCCGGGAGATGAATCCCCTCTCCGGCAGGGTGCCGGAGGCGATCTCCTGAATCCCCCGAGATGGGATTGGCGGCGGCGGCGTCTCAGGAAGGTTTTCCGTATCGTGGCTCTCGGTACTGGGGGTTTCGCGACGAAGACTATATGTAGGCGGAAGGGCAGGTCAGGGGGCCACACGAGGGGCCCAGACGACAGGCCGGCGCGGCCAGGGCTTGGGCCGCGCCGCCCTGGTGTCTGGCCACCTCGTGGCCCCCACTTCGTCTCCTCTTCGGTCTTCTGGAAGCTTCGTGTGAAAATAGGCCCCTGGGCGTTGATTTCGTCCAATTCCGAGAATATTTCCTTACTAGGATTTCTGAAACCAAAAACAGCAGAAAACAACGAATCGGCTCTTCGGCATCTCGTTAATAGGTTAGTGCCGGAAAATGCATAAATATGACATAAAGTATGCATAAAACATGTAGATATCATCAATAATGTGGCATGGAACATAAGAAATTATCGATACGTCGGAGACGTATCAGCATCCCCAAGCTTAGTTTCGCTCGTCCCGAGCAGTAAACGATAACAAAGATAATTTCGGAGTGACATGCCATCATAACCTTGATCATACTATTGTAAGCATATGTAATGAATGCAGCGATCCAAACAATGTAAATGACATGAGTAAACAAATGAATCATATAGCAAAGACTTTTCATGAATAGTACTTCAAGACAAGCATCAATAAGTCTTGCATAAGAGTTAACTCATAAAGCAATAATTCATAGTAGAAGCATTGAAGCAACACAAAGGAAGATTAAGTCTCAACGGTTGCTTTCAACTTGTAACATGTATATCTCATGGATATTGTCAATGTAAAGTAATATAACAAGTGCAATATGCAAGTATGTAGGAATCAATGCACAGTTCACACAAGTGTTTGCTTCTTGAGGTGGAGAGAGATAGGTGAACTGACTCAACAATAAAAGTAAAAGAAAGGTCCTTCAAAGAGGAAAGCATCGATTGTTATATTTGTGCTAGAGCTTTGATTTTGAAAACAAGAAACAATTTTTGTCAACGGTAGTAATAAAGCATAGGTGTCATGTAAATTATATCTTACAAGTTGCAAGCCTCATGCATAGTACACTAATAGTGCCCGCACCTTGTCCTAATTAGCTCGGATTACCTGGATTATCATCGCAATGCACATGTTTTAACCAAGTGTCACAAAGGGGTACCTCTATGCCGCCTGTACAAAGGTCTAAGGAGAAAGCTCGCATCGGATTTCTCGCTATTGATTATTCTCAACTTAGACATACATACCGGGATAACATAGACAACAGATAATGGACTCCTCTTATATGCATAAGCATGTAGCAACAATTAATTTTCTCACATGAGATTGAGGATATTTGTCCAAAACTGAAACTTCCACCATGGATCATGGCTTTAGTTAGCGGCCCAATGTTCTTCTCTAACATTATGCAATGCTCTAACCATTTTGGTGGTAAATCTCCCTTACTTCGGACAAGACGAACATGCATAGCAACTCACATGATATTCAACAAAGAGTAGTTGATGGCGTCCCCGGGAACATGGTTATCGCACAACAAGCAACTTAATAAGAGATAAAGTGCATAAGTACATATTCAATACCACAATAGTTTTTAGGCTATTTGTCCCATGAGCTATATATTGTAAAGGTAGAGGATAGAAATTTTAAAGGTAGCACTCAAGCAATTTACTTTGGAATGGCGGAGAAATACCATGTAGTAGGTAGGTATGGTGGACACAAATGGCATAGTGGTTGGCTCAAGGATTTGGATGCATGAGAAGTATTCCCTCTCGATACAAGGTTTAGGCTAGCAAGGTTTATTTGAAACAAACACAAGGATGAACCGGTGCAGCAAAACTCACATAAAAGACATATCGTAAACATTATAAGACTCTACACCGTCTTCCTTGTTGTTCAAACTCAATACTAGAAATTATCTAGACCTTAGAGAGACCAATTATGCAAACCAAATTTTAGCATGCTCTATGTATTTCTTCATTAATGGGTGCAAAGTATATGATGCAAGAGCTTAAACATGAGCACAACAATTGCCAAGTATCACATTATCCAAGACATTATAGCAATTACTACATGTATCATTTTCCAATTCCAACCATATAACAATTTAACGAAGAAGAAACTTTCGCCATGAATACTATGAGTAAATCCTAAGGACATATTTGTCCATATGCAACAGCGGAGCGTGTCTCTCTCCCACACAAAGAATGCTAGGATCCATTTTATTCAAACAAAACAAAAACAAAAACAAACCGACGCTCCAAGCAAAGTACATAAGATGTGACGGAATAAAAATATAGTTTCAGGGGAGGAACCTGATAATGTTGTTGATGAAGAAGGGGATGCCTTGGGAATCCTCAAGCTTAGACGCTTGAGTCTTCTTGATATATGCAGGGGTGAACCACCGGGGCATCCCCAAGCTTAGAGCTTTCACTCTCCTTGATCATGTTGTATCATCTCCCTCTCTTGATCCTTGAAAACTTCCTCCACACCAAACTCAAAACAACTCATTAGAGGGTTAGTGCACAATTAAAATATACATGTTCAGAGGTGACATAATCATTCTTAACACTTCGGACATTGCACAAAGCTACCTGAAAGTCAATGGAATAGAAAAATCCATCAAGCATAGCAAAACAGGCAATACGAAATAAAAGGCGAGAATCTGTCAAAACGAACAGTTCGTAAAGACGAATTTTATTGAGGCACCATACTTGCTCAAATGAAAATGCTCAAATTTAATGAAAGTTGCGTACATATCTGAGGATCACTCACGTAAATTGACATAATTTTCTGAGTTACCTACAGAGAACTAGACCCAGATTCATGACAGCAAGAAATCTGCTTCTGCGCAGTAATCCAAATATAGTATGAAACTTACTATCAAAGACTTTACTTGGCACAACAATGCAACAAAACTAAGATAAGGAGAGGTTGCTACAGTAGTAACAACTTCCAAGACTCAAATCTAAAAAAAAAAGTACTGTAGTAAAATCATGGGTTGTCTCCCATAAGCGCTTTTCTTTAACGCCTTTCAGCTAGGCGCAGAAAGTGTGTATCAAGTATTATCAAGAGACGAAGCATCAACATCATAATTTGTTCTAATGATAGAATCAAAAGGTAACTTAATTCTCTTTCTAGGGAAGTGTTCCATACCTTTCTTGAGAGGAAATTGATATTTAATATTACCTTCCTTCATATCAATAATAGCACCAACAGTTCGAAGAAAAGGTCTTCCCAATATATTGGGACAAGATGCATTGCATTCAATATCCAAGACAACAAAATCAACGGGGACAAGGTTATTTTTAATCGTAATGCGAACATTATCAACCCTCCCCAAAGGTTTCTTTGTAGAATTATCAGCAAGCTTAACATCCAAATAACAATTTTTCAATGGTGGCAAGTCAAGCATATTATAGATTTTCTTAGGCATAACAGAAATACTTGCACCAAGATCACATAAAGCATTACAATCGAAGTCATTGACCTTCATCTTAATGATGGGCTCCCAACCATCCTCTAACTTCCTAGGAATAGAAGCTTCCCGATTTAATTTCTCTTCTCTAGCTTTTATGAGAGCATTTGTAATATGTTTTGTAAAGGCCAAATTTATAGCACTAGCATTAGGACTCTTAGCAAGTTTTTGCAAGAACTTTATAACTTCAGAGATGTGACAATCATCAAAATCTAAACCATTATGATCTAAAGCAATGGGATCATTATCCCCAACATTAGAAAAAAATTTAGCAGTTTTATCACAGGCAGTTTCAGCAGTTTTAGCAGTTTCAGGCAATTTTCCACGCTTTGCATTAGAAGTAGAAACATTGCCAACACTAATTATTTTACCATTGATAGTAGGAGGTGCAGCAACATGTGGAGCATTAGCATTACTAGTGGTGGTAATAGTCCAAACTTTAGCTATATTATCTTCTTTAGCATTTTCTTCTTTTTCGCACCTAGCACGCAATTCGGCCATCAATCTTATATTCTCATTAATTCTAACTTGGATGGCGTTTGCTGTAGCAAATGACTTAATTTCATTATTTTCATTAGGCATAACTTTAGATTTCAAAAGATCAACATCAGCAGCAAGACTATCGACTTTAGAAGCAAGTATATCAATTTTCCCAAGCTTTTCCTCAACAGATTTGTTAAAAGCAGTTTGTGTACTAATAAATTCTTTAAGCATGGCTTCAAGTCCAGGGGGTGTATTCCTATTATTGTTCTAAGAATTCCCATAAGAATTACCATAACCGTTACCATTATTATAAGGATATGGCCTATAGTTGTTACTAGAATTGTTCCGATAAGCATTGTTGTTGAAATTATTATTTTTAAGGGATTTCTATTTTCGTGCCCTCGGGTCCTTAGTTGTACTCAGTTTTCCCCAGCTCCTTAGTTTTTCCTCAGTTTTCCCCAAGCCCTTGTCTGAACCCGCAGAAGGAGCTCGGACGGAAGGAATCCGTTAAGTTGACCGTTCCGTGCTGACGAGTGGGGTCGTGTCGTTTGTGGGGTCGTGTCGTGTGGGACCGCGTCGTGTGGGGCTGGTAGGAAGGGACCGCGTGGGACGAGGACGAGACCATGTTTGTGGGGCCGTAGCGTGTGGAGCCGTGTGGGTCCGGGACGGGAGCACGAGTGGTTTCTGTCTCTTTCGCCCAGATTAGCAGTTTTTAATGTACCTTTTTCCTCTCTCTCGCTCGATCTCATTCATATTTGATAGCCCAAATTGGTAGCAAATCTAGAGCAGCTTGTCCTTCTGTTTTTTAACGCCATTCATTTCTTTATGCCTTCGTTTTTACCCAATCAGGTAGGAAATCTAGGGCACAAATCCGGAGAGAAAATATAGGATAAGTCGCATACGGCAACCAACATAGCATAGATATATTCGGGACAGATCCAAAAGTAGTACCAATAGATCCAACATAAGCTACATTTTACATGAATTTAAGCTGCTCTACGAGATAGAGCGGTCACATACGGAGAGTGCGAGTAGGCACGTTCAACGCCTCCGGGTAGCGCGTGTGACTCGCTTGGAGGTTGCGCGAGTGAATCCCAAGTGCTTTGTGTTTGTCCTTGTACGCATGCACGTTCACGGTCCTTCCAACTCTAGCGCCACATCCGCCAATGGATTCAGCATGGTTCACCGGGGAGTTGAAGTCGGTGGCGCGGAGCTTCCTGTTGCGAAGGGGCACTTGTAAATGCCTCGAGCAAAGGGGCCATCGTAATGGCCGGACTGCAGCCTCTCGAGGACGTGACGAGTCTTGGTGTGGAAGGACTCGTCGTCGCTGTCGACGTCGGCTGCTTCCGCACTGTCACGTAGCACCAAAGATCGTGCAAAAAAATGGAGTCAATTGCAACAATGATGGAACAGAGAGTGAACAAAAAATCATGCATGATAATATGGGCTCGAAAAAAGAGGTAGACTCGGTTACATTGGACACACTTATATCCGAGGATTTGAGTCAGCAAACCAAAGATCATGCACAACAAATTTGTACACACCAATTGTTTATCGACCAAACCCTGAATCAATTAATGCCCAAATATTCATCATCATCGGCACAAATCTTAAACAAAAGCAAATCACAAACACTAATAACGCAAGATCTAACACAAAAGGATCGAACTAGGAACAGGACGAACGAGTAATAACGCAAGATCTAACACAAAAGGATTGAACTAGGAACGGACGAACCGTAATAACGCTAGATCTAACACAAAATGATTGAAATGAGATAAGAACAAGGGAACAAAGGGTTACCTCCGGCTCGTTGTCGACGATGTCGGTGTCGTAGGGGTTCTCCGGCGCGTCGTATTGCACTGGTTCGTACGGGTCCCAAGCGACGGGGGACTGGACGGTGGCGGCGGCCGATGCGCCGGCTGCTACGTTGGAAGCAGCGACAGGGGCCTGGACGGGGGCGGCGGCCGATCTACCGGCTGCTACGTTGGAAGCAGGGACGGGGGCTCGGACGGGGGCGGCGGCCGATCCGCCGGCCGCTACGTTGGAAGCGGCGATAGGGGCACGGACGGGGGCGGCGGCCGATGCGCCGGCTGCTACGTTGGAAGCAGCGACGGGGGCCCGGACGGGCGGCGGCCGATGTGCCGACAATGGGCATCTCATTCTTCTCCATCGCCGGCGGTTTTCTTCGGGGTTTTTTCTTCGGTTGTGGAGAAGATGATGGGACGGGAGAGGCGGTTGCAGTGAGCCAGTGAGAACGTGCGTCGAGGGAGAGAAAGAGGGGCTCTATAAAGACGAAGGTGGCGTGTATCGCAACACGCGTCCGCTATGCACGGCTGCAGCGTGCACCGCTACACGAGTCTAACCCCGGGACGTTTGGTGTACTCGGTTATAACCTCGGGCCTTATACAGAAATTTTATGCGTACTCGGTTTTCCCCTCGAGGACTTAGACCGAGCAAGTGCAATATACTCAGTTTTACCCTCAAGTAGCTGGTCAACGAGAGAGTCAACAAATGAGATTAACATAGCTAATTGAGTCATTTCATGCGCAAAAAAATCCAAAAAAATAAAAACATAGTGGCAACTACTCATGGAGTCTTCCTACGCAACTCTGCCACCTAGAAAACCTTAACAAACATATATAAATCAAGTTTTACCACAAATTGCCACTTCTCGGAATCACTAGTGTAGCTATGAAGATGATTGGTTTTCCACCCAAACCCCTTTGCAAAACATCTTTCCCAAAACATAGTTTGTCTAAATGATGCCATAATTGTCACACTCATGTATATTTGAATTGCAAATAATTTGATGTAGCCCAATATGAATTATATTGTACAAAACACACATTTTTCATTTTGTAATTCTTTTGTTTGAATCCCTTAGTCTATTTACTATTTATGTGCCCTTGGATTCTTAGTACTACTCAGTTTTTCCCTCAAGAATCTTGTCACAAATGCTACGAGAAGCCCAAACTTATCCCGATTGGTTGAGCCGTTGTCACACGGATCGACTCCACGAACCGTTGATCCACTGATCTAACGGGCAGTATACCCCTATCCGTCTCTTCGTGGCAACCTCTCTCTCTCTCTCTCTCTCTCTCTCTTCGTGGCCACCCCTCTCTCTCTCTGTCGGTGGAGAATGCCCACCCCTCTATTTATGTGCAATAACGAGTTTGCCACTTAATATAGTTTGGGATATAGTATTGGTATAAACATGAGGCATACATATTTGCGGATTTCGGTGATTGCATTATTTGTGACCCCTCTAACAATTATCAACTATCTTTAGCTGTCCTTTTCTTTTAGGGAATATAGTTTGGGATATAGTATTGGTATTTTGAAACGGCCTAAAAGTGGTATAATTTTGTTATAAACATGAGGCGTACATATTTGCGGATTACGGTGATTGCATTATTTGTCACCCCTCTAACAATTATCAACTATCTTTAGCTGTCCTTTTCTTTTAGGGAATATAGTTTGGGATATTGTATTGGTATTTTGAAGGGACCCTATTTTGAAAGGGATCCCATTTTGAAATGGCCTAAAAGTGGTATAATTTTGTTATAAACATGAGGCATACATATTTGCGGATTTCGGTGATTGCATTATTTGTCACCCCTCTAACAATTATCAACTATCTTTAGATGTCCTTTTCTTTTAGGGAATATAGTTTGGGATATGGTATTGGTATTTTGAAACGGCCTAAAAGTGGTATAATTTTGGTATAAACACGAGGCATACATATTTGCGGATTTCGGTGATTGCATTATTTGTCACCCCTCTAACAATTATCAACTATCTTTAGCTTTCCTTTTCTTTTAGGGAATATAGTTGGTAATTTCGGTGAATGCACACACTAACTTTGAAAACAACTACAAGTACATGTAACTGAATAATGGATTTGTAAGGTATCCCTTGTAACAACTTCTAGCGCCTGGTGAGCAATGATAAGAATCCGATCGTAATTATACAACAAAAAAAACAGCCATCGGGTTAGCTTGCTTCTTCAACTCGATCGACTGCCTTAGCTTGCTTGTTCATTTTCTTCAGTTCTCCCTTCACTTCCACCAGTTCTGCATTGGGAGCATTAGGCATAATCGGAACGGCTCCTCTCTCCGCCGCATTCTCTACGAGCAAGTCCCCCTCCCAAATTGCGCCCCCAATAGCGCCAATTGATTCCCGCAAGCGAAGCCTCCGAACGTACACATCGATCCACTCGAAATGCCCGCATTTCTTCAAGATACTGAAAACAACAACGTGAACCCTAAATCCCAAATTTGAGGGAATAACAAGAAAATCGAGAGAAAACGAGAGAAATTGGAGCGAGATCTAACCTTATCCCCCTCTCTATATGGCAAGCTCTCGCATGCAACGAACTCACGTCCACGGTTGCCGTTCTCGTCCGTCTTACGGATCGACCGCTTCGCAGGCTCTCGGCATGGGCGATCGGGGCATCTTGTCAAAGGCATGGGTCCATACTGCGGCCATGAAGAACGGGAGGTCGAAGAGAAACTAGACATCACCCGCCTGCTGGAGAAGGGCTGCCGCTGGCGGAGAAGAAGAACAATGGGGCGCGGGGAAAGAAAGGGGAAGCAATGGCACGGGCACGGGCGCGGGGCTGGCTCGGGCTCCCATTTTGCAACGGTCACCTGGGTAAGCTGTGGGTCCGGCGCACTTAACGTGGACAAGTTGTGGGTCCCACGATGATCTGGATAAGTGAAAACGTGTCCACTGCGGGGCACCAACAGCGGCCCCACTTGCCAGCACCAACCAACGTCAACTAACGGGATTCCTTCCGTCTGAGCTCCTTCTGCAGGTTTCAGACAAGGTTTTGGGGAAAACTGAGGAAAAACTAAGGGGCTGGGGAAAACTGAGCACAACTAAGGAGCCAGGGGCACGAAAATAGAAATCCCTATTTTTAATGAAGTTCACATCAACATGTTCTTCTTGGGCAACCAATGAAGCTAACGGAACATTATTAGGGTCAACATTTGTCCTACCATTCACAAGCATAGACATAATAGCATCAATCTTATCACTCAAGGAGGAGGTTTCTTCGACAGAATTTACCTTCTTACCTTGTGGAGCTCTTTCCGTGTGCCATTCAGAGTAATTAATCATCATATTATCAAGAAGCTTTGTTGCGTCGCCTAGAGTGATGGACATAAAAGTACCTCCAGCAGCTGAATCCAATAGGTTCCGCGAAGAAAAATTCAGTCCTGCATAAAAGGTTTGGATGATCATCCAAGTAGTCGATCCATGGGTTGGGCAATTTTTAACCAAAGATTTCATTCTTTCCCATGCTTGAGCAACATGCTCGGTATCCAATTGCTTAAAATTCATTATGCTACTTCTCAAAGATATAATTTTAGCGAGGAGGATAATATCTACCAATAAAAGCATCCTTGCATTTAGTCCATGAATCAATACTATTCTTAGGCGGAGATAGCAACCAATCTTTAGCTCTTCCTCTTAATGAGAAAGGAAACAATTTTAATTTTATAATGTCACCATCTACATCCTTATACTTTTGCATTTCACATAGTTCAACAAAATTATTAAGATGGGCAGCAGCATCATCAGAACTAACACCACAAAATTGCTCTCTCATAACAAGATTCAGAAAACCAGGTTTAATTTCAAAGAATTCTGCTGTAGTAGCAGGTGGAGCAATAGGTGTGCATAAGAAATCATTATTATTTGTGGTTGTGAAGTCACACAACTTAGTATTTTCAGGAGTACCCATTTTAGCAACGGTAAATAAAGCAAACTAGATAAAGTAAATGCAAGTAACTAATTTTTTTGTGTTTTGATATAATGCAGCAAACAAAGAAGTAAATAAAAGTAAAGCAAGACAAAAACAAAGTAAAGATATTGGAAGTGGAGACTCCCCTTGCAGCGTGTCTTGATCTCCCCGGCAACGGCGCCAGAAAAATCTTGATGTTGGCGCGCAGTTAACGTGCCCGTTGGGAACCCCAAGAGGAAGGTGTGATGCGTACAGCAGCAAGTTTTCCCTCAGTAAGAAACCAAGGTTTATCGAACCAGTAGGAGCCAAGAAGCACGTTGAAGGTTGATGGCGGCGGAGTGTAGTGCGGCGCAACACCAGGGATTCCGGCGCCAACGTGGAACCTGCACAACACAACCAAAGTACTTTGTCCCAACGTAACAGTGAGGTTGTCAATCTCACCGGCTTGCTGTAACAAAAGATTAGATGTATAGTGTGGATGATGATGTTTGCAGAAAACAGTAGAACGAGTATTGCAGTAGATTGTATTCGATGTAAAAGAATGGACCGGGGTCCACAGTTCACTAGTGGTGTCTCTCCGATAGGAATAAGCATGTTGGGTGAACAAATTACAGTTGGGCAATTGACAAATAAAGAGGGCATGACCATGCACATACATGTTATGATGAGTAGTGTGAGATTTAATTGGGCATTACGAAAAAGTACATAGACCGCTATCCAGCATGCACCTATGCCTAAAAAGTCCACCTTCAGGTTATCATCCGAACCCCTCCAGTATTAAGTTGCAAACAACAGACAATTGCATTAAGTATGGTGCGTAATGTAATCAATAAATATATCCTTAGACATAGCATTGATGTTTTATCCCTAGTGGCAACATCACATCCACAACCTTAGAACTTTCTGTCATTGTCCCAGATTTAATCGAGCATAAATACTCCCTCTTGGAGTTACAAGCAAAAACTTGGCCAGAGCCTCTACTAGCAACGGAGAGCATGCAAGATCATAAACAACACATAGATGATAGATTGATAATCAACATAACATAGCATTCACTATTCATCGGATCCCAACAAACGCAACATGTAGCATTACAGATAGATGATCTTGATCATGTTAGGCAGCTCACAAGATCTAACAATGATAGCACAATTAGGAGAAGATGACCATCTAGCTACTGCTATGGACCCATAGTCCAGGGGTGAACTACTCACACATCACTCCGGAGGCGACCATGGCGGTCAAGAGTCCTCCGGGAGACGATTCCCCTCTCCAGCAGGGTGCCGGAGGCGATCTCCTGAATCCCCCGAGATGGGATTGGCGGCGGCGGCGTCTCTGGAAGGTTTTCCGTATCGTGGCTCTCGGAACTGGAACTATTATCAACGAAGGCTTAAGTAGGCGGAAGGGTAGGTCAGGGGGCGCCACGAGGGGCCCACACAACAGGGCCGCGCGGCCAGGGCTTGGGCCGCGCCGCCCTGGCGTGTCGCCGCCTCGTCGCCCCACTTCGTATCTCCCCCGGTGTTCTGGAAGCTTCGTGGAAAAATAAGATCCTGGGCGTTGATTTCGTCCAATTCCGAGAATATTTCCTTACTAGGATTTACGAAGCCAAAAACAGCAGAAAACGAGCAAGCGGCTCTTCGGCATCTTGTTAATAGGTTAGTGCCGGAAAATGCATAAATATGACATAAAGTATGTATAAAACATGTGAGTATCATCAAAAAAGTAGCATGGAACATAAGAAATTATCGATACGTTGGAGACGTATCAGGCACTCCCATGGCATCACGCCTCACGAGATGCGCGAAGCACGAAGTGAGGATGCACACCACGTTCTCTCCACAGAGGCGCGCAAGTGCCTCCTGAAGGACACATGCGAGTCCGTCGAGCCAGTTGCTCTCACGGAAGGAGAAGAGGATCCTCTCCGAGGTGGGAGGCTCCATCTTGCCCCTCAAGTCGGCAGTGATCACCCACTGCAACTCTCCTTCGGGCGTGTCGTCCAACTGAATCCCGTGGAACTTGGGGTGTGGGCGCCCAAGGAAGTCCGAGACAGCGTTGAGGTCGTGCTCGAAGATCAAGCTCCCTCCATTCCCAAGCTGGTAAAACTTGGTGTTGATGGGTTCATTCGGCTCCATCTGAAAGAGAATTGGATGAGTAAGTTAGAGAGTGAACAAGTGTGGCAAAATTTTAAGTAGATTCAAGTAAGAAGGAACATGATTCATCAAATTTTGAAAAAGTCTCAAAGACAAGAGTGTAAGTAAATTTTCACAAATATTCTCTTCATTTGATTTCAAAGTTAAGTTTTTCAGAACGCCCATTCTAACTAAGGTCTTCTAAGGTCAAACAATGGCTCTGATACCAACTTGTCAACACCCGGATTTTTAAGTCCGGATGCCTATTATGTCATACATCGCATTCCCAGGAATATTGTTGTTGCGAGGCATAATAGTTAAGTATCACAGTCATCATTCATTACAAACCATAGTGTCTTACAATTGGAATCACATGATCCATATTACATGAATAGTTGATCTATTGATCAACGAACAAACACAAGTTCATAGCGGAAGCGTAAGATACAAGGACTCTCTAGTCCACAGGTCAACGCTTGACGTTGAAAGACTCCTAGTTGTCGTAGGCATCATGCTGGTCATCTCCTTGTTCATCTTCATACTCTGGCCATTTGAATAGCCAGGGACAAAGCCGTGAGTACTTCAAGTACTCGCAAACTAATACTAGTGTAAGTGCTAGACATTTCTAGTAATGGTTCTAAGCTCTAGTTTATTTGCATAAAGCCAATTTTAGTTCACAAGTATTTGAGAAAAGCTTATTCATGTGCTAGACTAACTCAAGTGGGAACATTAGTGTCATTCCCGCAACATTGTTGTGATTCAAAATCAAGTCACCAATTCACCATTCATTTCAACATCATTTTCAAGAATTTGACATCGGAAACTGTATGGCCTTTCCAACCGTCCGTAACCGTGGACACGGCTATTCGAATAGATTTACACTCTGCAGAGGTTGCACACTTGTGCCACAACATTTGATTTCATCCGTCGGGATTACCCCGAATCATCGTAACACGATGACGCGGATCATCAACCATAACCTTTCACTTACAAATCCTAGTATGAGCACCTCTCCCCATGAGCTTGGCCTCCCAGTGAAGACCAACTGTCAACCTGGGAACTGCACAGGGCTTGGCCGTACAATTCACCTCAATTCACATCATTTCACAACAACGGAGGCAGCCTCGGCATAACCCCTATGATGTGTGTTCAGAGGGAACCCATACTAAGATGCATAAATTTCCAGTGAAGCCCTACCCATAATCAGGTATTGTGGGGGTACTCAATATTGGAAAGGTATCGCATTCAAACCAATATCAGTTTTATCAAAAATCACCATCTTCTCTTGGTCATATTCACCTTCAAAAATCATTCAACGAAATGATTCATCATTCAAAGGTTTCAAATCCATTTCAAAGTCACATGTTCCCATCTAGAGTAGTCAAGTTTTAGTATTTAGCACTAGCACTAATCATGAGGAGTTCTAATCTTGCTTGGCTAGCTTGAGACTAAAATAACTACTCTAGTAACCTTCTTAACTTTGACCAAAGTTAACTATAAAAGTAACTCTTGAAAATCAACAAGTAAACTTGTATGGTAAAAACTTGGGATAGGCTTATGGTAAGAAAAGGTAAGACTAATGGTGCCTTGCCCCAAAGGGCTTTGCACTTTGCAAGAATATTAGCTTGCCTTGGTAGTTCTCAAAGTTCTCCTCCTCCTCCTCTTGGTAGCAACCTTCTTCCTCCGGATATTCTCCGGTGCTAGCGTCTAGATTTGAATACGAAGTATAATCACTCAACAAATTTATTGGCTATTCCAAACATCACATATATTCACACAAACTACTCTAAGCACACAATTAATATAATTAGCGTGCATTGATTGTGTTGCTTGAGGGAAAATCATTCCCTCTCATTGCATATGTAAATGATAGTTTCCATAGGGTTCTTGAGAAATAATTTCCTCTCATTGAAATCTTCTTAAGATTTAATTTCTCAAACAATCATGCATGAATTTATATTGACCTAAGTCAACCATTCATTATCATCATTTGAGAAAATGATTTAAATGAGGTAGACCACCTCATACCATTTAATAATTCTACAAATGATTTAAATCTCCAAGTATTTCATATAAGAGTGTTTGACCAGGGGTGCAAACATCACATGAATTCACTTGGGACGAGATTTTAATGAAGTAAAATACTTCATATGATTTGCATAATAGTTTTTGACAATATCACTTAAATAAACTAGCCATATTGTCCATAAATTAAACTAGGGCATGATCATGCAAAGTGACCACACCATTTTATTGCAGAAACAATTAGTGTAAGTCAAATGTGAGCTATTGGAGTTGGAATTAACTAAATATCTATTTTGGTTGATTTTTAATAATTATTTGAATAGGAAAAAGTCTCTGCCTTCTTCTTTTTATCATTTTATTTCTACAACAGATCTTGAGGTGGTACCAGTGGCATGTTGTAGAACTTTTCAATAGCTTTCCAACCATATACAATTTGCTAAATTTGGCCAAGCCAAACAGATTCTATGGATTTTCAAATTTGGAGCCAGTATTGAAATTTGATTTGAATTGATTAAATAGAATTTGAATTTAACGGGCTGGCGGGAAACGAAACTGGGCCGAATCAGTTTGAAAAAGAGAGAAACGGCCCAGCAACGCAGCTCGTGCGAGTGGGCTGCCTGACAGAGTGGGGGCCACTCGTCAGCGACTCTTCAAAGCCGAAACGGTATGGATTAACCAGAGGCGTTGGATTAGAACTGGATCGGACGAACGACAGTCGTCGTCTTCTCCGGCGAGAGAGGGTTACTGGCACGGCGAGCCTAGGGGGTCGGAGGGCTAACCGTAGGTCCGGCGAGCGGCGGCGGTGGTCGAGGCGAGGTTGTCGATGAAGGGGAAGAAGCTGGTAGCAGTGGCGCCGCTCGAGGAGGCTCCAGTCGACGGCGATTTCACCAGAGCTTCCGCGGCTCCGATCGCTCGATTGGGCTTGCTCCGGCGACGATTTGGTGAATGGAGTGGTGGTGGAGAGTCAGGGATGGGAGGAGAGGAAGGTGTGGTGCTCAGATTGCTCAGGGGAAGCCTCTATTTAGAGAGACGCAGGTGTGCTACGGGGCAGAGTCGAGGGCGACATGCTCGCGGCGATTCCAGCGAGTGTTGGGGCTAGGCGACGGTGCAGCAGTGTTCTCCTCGTCCAGGCGAAGCTAGAGGTGGCGACAGGTTGGTCGGGCGGCGTCTGGAGAGCTCGCTTTGCTTCCATGTCTGGCGGCGGCGTCTACGGGATTTTCTTCGTCGTCTCCGGCGGCGGCGGTCCAGGGTCGGGTCGAGCGCGTGTCTGGCGGGTCTGAGGTGTCACGGCGATGCTCAACTCGTAGCTAGCGGGGCCAGAGCGAGAGGGAGATGGTGGGGTGGCGCGTGGCCAGTGCTGCCCGCTGCGTGCACACGCGCGTCACGAGCGGCATACTGGGAGGGTCTGGGCGCGCATTCTCCGGCGTTGCTACTGCGTCTATGTCGACATGGCCGTTGCTAGGTGAGGTAGAGGAGCGAGGTGGCGAGCTAGGGCAAGGTGGCCAGGGTGGTGAGTGAAGGGGAGAAGAAGGAGAGGAACATGACCGACATGGTGGCGACATGGCCATGTCTTGGTCTCCCTAGGGTTGCTCTTAGGGGTTCTGTGCTGCATTGAGTGAGAGAGGGAGCCAGGGGACCAGGTTGAGTGAAATGGGGCAGGTTAGGGTGAGTAGATCACTATTTAGAATAGTGTTGCATTTATTCCATATTTGGAATTTGCAAAATTTGTTCAAATTCATTTGAGTTCAAAAGGTTGCAAGATTTGAAAAGTGTGTGTTTGGTTGAGTGGTAAATGACCAGAGAGAATGAGGTGTGGTGGTGGAATTTCCAAAATCAAAGAATTGCAAAATTTGCTAAGTGTTAGATTGTTCCACATAACAAAAAGTTCCAACTTTACATTAGCATATAATTTTATACAAAGTGAATTTGGCATGGTGGTCTTTACCAAAGTTGTTCACCTTGATGTTCTCTTGGATGAGGTGCAAAGAGTTGAGCAAGTTTAGTTTGAAAATTTTGAATTGCAAGGGCTCAAAGTAGGGAGCAGACTATAATTGGCAGATTTGACCATTATCATATGTGATCCCATTTTGAGTTTGAATTTCATTTGATTTGTGTTTCTTTGATTCCAAAAGTTGTAATAAGTGTTTAGTAACATTATTCAACTAATGGTGAAGACCAAAATGGTCTAGGGTAAAAATTCATAAAAATGGCATAAGCCATATGTGAGGGTTTTTAGGGTTTTTCTCTTATTTGATTTCTTTCTCTTTTTGATTTATTTGGTTTGTGATCTTCACTTGATCACATTAGGGTTTTAGGGTTTAGCACATACACATAATAACAATCATCATGGCATATCACTCAAATGCACAAGTCCTATGCATGGCACTATATGCAATTTAAAAGTTTTTGTTGGTTTGAACTTTTGCTCTCTGGAATTCTTCTAACTTTCTTTTTATTGAAATTTGGGATGTTACAGCATGCCTGGCGCCCTGGCCATGGGCAGCCCGGTCCAAAAAACTTGGGCCTGGGCCTAAAAATGTTGACCCGACACTCGGGCTGGGTCGGGCCTAGGTAGCCCGAAAAGTCCATTTAACACTACGACCCAATGGGTATCATGGGTATTTGGTCGGGCCGTGCTTGGGCCTGATTTTTGAGCATCGGGCTTTCCTTGGCCCGGCCTGAGGCCCGGCCCGGCCTGACATATGGCCAGGTATACTCCACGGCAAGGGGGCCGGGTGGCGCATGCCTAGAAGGGAGGGTGATGGGCGGCTACGAGCAGGGTGCAGCCGTCCAGGGAGGCTACGAGCATGGTGTAGCCGGTCACGTGTATAACTAAAAGAATGTACATACTACCTAGAAACTAATATATATGCTACTAAATTACTCTTATATATTTCATGTTATATTTATATACTCTCTGTATGATAGATAACTCCGCTTATGTTGTCACAACATAGCCGGTCCCAAGCCCGGGTAAAGAAGGAGGGTTGTGATAGGCTTGGCGAGCCACGTAAAAAATCCAGCCACTCTTATGGAGATGAAACCCAAACTATTCTCGTTGGGGCGTATCCCTCTTAGCGACGCGCCATATCGGATCCCGGGTGTGGTGTCAAATGGGCAAGGGAGCAAAGATTGGGTCGTCGCATCCTTAGTGGCGCGCTACATCGGCGTCCGGGTGTAGTGAAAAATGAGCAAGGGTCTTCGCATTTGACTCGACGAGTGCGAAGGGTAAGGAAGCTAGCCGAGACTAGGAGGTTTCGTTTAGGTAGCTGGAACGCAGGGTCCCTGACAGGTAAGCTTCGGGAGCTAGCTGATACAGCGGTGAGGAGAGGTGTTGATATCCTTTCCGTCCAGGCGACCAAGTGGAGGGGACAGAAGGCGAAGGAAGTAGAGGATACCGGCTTCAAGCTGTGGTATACGAGAACGGCTCCAAACAGAAATGGACTAGGCATCTTGATCAATAAGAGCCTCAAATCTGGAGTTGTAGACGTCAAGAGATGTGGGGACCGAATTATCCTGGTCAAGCTAGTAGTTAGGGACTTAGTTCTCAATGTTATTAGCGCTTATGCCCCGCAAATAAGCCACAATGAGAACACCAAGAGGGAGTTCGGGGAGGCCTAGAGGACTTGGTTAGGGGTGTACCCAGTGGCGAAAAGCTCTTCATAGGAGGAGACCTTAATGGCTACGTGGGTACATCTAACATAGGTTTTGAAGGGATGCATGGGAGCTTTGGCTATGGCATCAGGAATGAAGAAGGGGAAGATGTCCCAAGCTTTGCTTTAGCGTACGACCCTCTTTAAAAAGAGAGAATCACATCTAGTGACTTTTAGTAGTGGCCACCACAGTAGCCAGATTGACTTCATCCTCTCAAGGAGACAAGACATGAGTGTGTGCCTAGATTGTAAGGTGATACCTGGAGAGAGTGTTGTCCATCAGCATAAGCTTGTGGTGGCTGACTTCCGCTTTCGACTTCGTGTCCAGCGGGATAAGCGTGTGAAAGACGCTAGAACGAAGTGGTGGAAGCTCAAGGGAGAGGTAGCTCGGACGTTCAAGGAGAGGGTCATTAAAGGAGGGCCCTTGGGAGGAAGGAGGTGATGCGGACAACATGTGGATGAAGATGGCGACATGTGTTCGTAAGGTGGCCTTAGAGGAGTTTGGAGCGTCGAGGGGAAGTAGAAGCAAAGTTAGAGATACCTGCAGGTGGAACACTGATGTCCAGAAGGCTATTAAAGAGAAGAAAGATTGTTTCAGATGCCTGTACCTGGATAGGAGTGCAGACAACATGGAGAAGTACAAGATGACAAAGAAGGCCACAAAGCGAGCTGTGAGTGAAGCAAGGGGTCAGGCGTATGAGGACCTCTACCAGCGGTTAGGCACGAAGGAAGGCGAAAAGGACATCTATAGGATGGCCAAGATCCGAGAGAGGAAGACGAAGGATGTTGACCAAGTCAAATGCATCAAGGACGGAGCAGACCAGCTCCTGGTGAAGGATAAGGAGATTGAGCCTAGATGGTTGGAGTACTTCGACAGGCTGTTCAATGGAGAGACTGAGAGCTCTACCACTGAACTGGACAACTCCTTTGATGGTACTAGTAGGCGTTTTGTGCGGCGAATCCAGGAGTCTGAGGTCAAGGACACGTTGAGAAGGATGAAGGGAGGCAAGGCAATGGGCCCTGATTGTAGCCCTTATCTATTTGATTTGGTGATTGGTGAGGTCAGAAGGGATATAGAAGGAGATATCTCATGGTGTATGCTCTTTGCGGTTGATGTGGTCCTAATCGATGATAGTCGAACGGGGGTCAATAGGAAGTTAGAACTATGGAGACAAACCTTGGAATCGAAAGGTTTTAGACTTAGTATAACTAAAACTGAGTACATGATGTGCGGTTTTAGTACTACTAGGCACGAGGAGGAGGAGGTTAGCCTGGATGGGCAGGTGGTGCCTCAGAAGGACACCTTTCGATACTTGGGACCAATCCTGCACAAGGATGTGAACCATCAGATCAAAGCCAGATGGATGAAGTAGCGCCAAGCTTCTGGAATTCTTTGTGATAAGAGAGTGCCAAAAAAGCTAAAAGGCAAGTTCTATAGGACGACGGTTCGACCCACAATGTTGTATTGCGTTGAGTGTTGGCCGACTAAAAGGCGGCATGTCAACAGTTAGGTGTGGCGGAAATGTGCATGTTGAGATGGATGTGTGGCCATACGAGGAAGGATCGAGTCTGGAATGATGATATACGAGATAGAGTTGGGGTATCACCGATTGCAGAGAAGTTTATCCAACATCATCTAAGATGGTTTGGGCATATTCAGCGCAGGCCTCCAGAAGCTCTGGTTCATAGTGGACGGCTAAAGCATGCTGATAATGTCAAGAGAGGACGGGGTAGACCAAACTTGATATGGGAGGAGTGTGTAAAGAGAGATCTGAAGGATTGGAGTATCACCAAAGAACTAGCCATAGAAAGAGCCGCGTGGAAGCTTGCTATCCATGTGCCAGAACCATAAGTTGGTTACGAGATCTTATGGGTTTCAACTTATTTTGTAATAAAGGCTTTATTGTTTGTTTGTTTGTTTGTTTGTTTACTCTCTGTATGATAGATACTATCCAAATTGTGTGAAACACAGGTGTGTGTAACTACACATATATATAATAAATACTTCATAATTCTCGATGTAATTACACCCACGTTTCATGCAGTAACATACGGAAGTATATACCATACTTTATCGGTTTGACTATGTACCTACACTATATCTAAAATATTTTAAATCGAATTTTGTGAAAACAAATGCAAGTGAAACCATAGTTTGCACAATATATTTGAAATACATGCATATTCATACATAAACATAAATATGTGTGAAAAAATGTATTCCCTCCGATTCATATTAATTGATTCTATTTTGTCTAGATACAGATATATCCAGTCAATAAACGTGTCTAGATACATCCATATATATATAGACAAAGTTGAGTCAACTAATTCAAATAGGAGGAGTACATTATTGAGAACAAGTAAGTGCGAGGCACTACCGAGCCTTCTGGGGCTATCCACGATACACAACTAGCGTGGAAAGGTTGGGCGCCGGCCTTTTCCTTCTCCGCTTGTCGACCCACATGTCATTGGCTTCGCCAAGGGAGAAACACGACGAGAAAGAGGTCCCAGCGGTAAAAACCCTAGCCCTACTCCCCATTCTCTGCCGCCGCCTCTCGCAGTTCCCCTCTCCTTGCGCCGCGCCTCAGAGTCAACAGAGGAGCGGAATCGGCGCTCGCGCGCTCCGCCGTAACTGCCGCCGCTACGCGCTGCAGTCAGTAGTATGGAGGAGGATGGCCGCACTGTTGCTCGAATCCTGACGACGCTGGAGCCAGTTGTCAGGGGTTGGGGCGCCCATGTCTCCTATGCCTCCGCCACAGAGATGGACGACGGCGTCGAGCGAAGGTGAGCCCTCCCATACCATCCTCTGGCCTGTGTATTCCACGGGACTCACACCTTAATGGTTGCTTGCTGGCGTGCAGTTGACGTGGGAGTTAGAAATCTCTGTGATATAATTTTCCTTCACGTCCCCGGCAACGGTGCCAGAAAATAGCTTGATGTCTACGAACGCTTCTATTCCTGTAGACAGTGTTGGGCCTCCAAGAGCAGAGGTTTGTAGAACAGCAGCAAGTTTCCCTTAAGTGAATCACCCAATGTTTATCGAACTCAGGGAGGTAGAGGTCAAAGATATCCCTCTCAAGCAACCCTGCAATTACGATACAAGAAGTCTCTTGTGTCCCCAACACACCTAATATGGATGATTGCAAGTGGTAATTGCAATCTGAAATAAATATGGCAGCAAGTAAACATGCAGTAGAACAGTAAATAAACGGAGATTCGATGTTTGGAAACAAGGCCTAGGGATCATACTTTCACTAGTGGACACTCTCAAAAATGATCACATAAATAAATAACTTCTCTTCACTTGTGCTACTTCTCACACTCTCTTGTTGGATAACAAACACCATTCATTGTGTAGGGCTACAAAAGCACACCTCAAGCCGGAGTAAACAAGCTCCACAACATCCGGAGTTCATATTTCAGTAACCTCTAGAGTGCATAATAGACCGTTGCAATTTAGACCGAGTACTAACATAGCATGCACACTGTCACCATCAGCTATGAAAGGGGGAATAGATCGCATCAATACTATCATAGTAATAGTTAACTCCATAATCTACAAGAGATTACAATCATAACCTATGCCAAGTACTACATGATGCACACACTCGTCAACATTACATCATGGAGGAGGAATAGACTACTTTAATAACATCACTAGAGTAGCACATAGATTAATAGTGATACAAAGCTCATCATATGGATCTCAATCATGTAAGGCAGCTCATGAGATCATTGTATTGAAGTACATGGGAGAGAGATTAACCACAAAGCTACCGGTACAGCCCTTAGCCTCGAGGGAGAACTACTCCCTCCTCATCATAGGAGACAGCAGCGGCGATGAAGATGGCGGTGGTGTCGATGGAGATGCCTTCCGGGGGGCAATTCCCCGTCCCGGCGGCGTGCCGGAACAGAGACTTCTGTCCCCGAATTGGACTTCGCGATGGTGGCGGCTCTGGAAGGTTTTCCGTATCGTGGCTTATTTTTTTAGGGTTTTCGCGATGAAGGCTTTAAGTAGGCGGAAGGGCAGCCTCGGAGGGGTCCTGGGGGACCCACACAGTAGAGGGCGCGCCCCCCTTTGGCCGCGCCGCCATGTGGGTTCGGCCCCCCTGGGCTCCCCTCTGGTCCCTCTTCGGTGCTCTGAAAGCTTCCGTGGAAAATAAGACCCTGGGCGTTGATTTCGTCCGATTCCGAGAATATTTCCTTTGTAGGATTTCTGATGCCAAAAAACAGCAGAAAACAGGAACTGGCTCTTCGGCATCTCGTCAATAGGTTAGTGCCGGAAAATGCATAATAATGACATAAGTGTGTATAAAACATGTGAGTATCATCATAAAAGTAGCATGGAACATAAGAAATTATAGATACGTTTGAGATGTATCAAGCATCCCCAAGCTTAGTTCCTACCCCTCGAGTAGGTAAACGATAACAAAGATAATTTCGGAAGTGATATGCTATCATAATCTTGATCAATACTATTGTAAAGCACATGAGATGAATGAAGTGATTCGAAGCAATGGTAAAGACAATGATTTAAACAATTGAATCATATAGCAAAGACTTTTCTTGAATAGTACTTTCAAGACAAGCATCAATAAGACTTGCATAGGAGTTAACTCATAAAGCAATAAATTCTTAGTAGAAAGTTTTGAAGCAACACAAAGGAAGATATAAGTTTCAGCAGTTGCTTTCAACTTCAACATGTATATCTCATGGATAATTGTCAACACAAAGTAATATGATGAATGCAAATAAGCAAGTATGTAGGAATCAATGCACACAGTTGACACAAATGTTTGCTTCTAAGATAGAAAGAAGTAGGTAAATTGACTCAACATAAAGTAGAAGAATGGACCTTCGCAGAGGGAAGCATGGATTACTATTTTTGTGCTAGAGCTTTTATTTTGAAAACATAGAAACAATTTTGTCCACGGTAGTAATAAAGCATATGTGTTATGTATAAGACATCCTATAAGTTGCAAGCCTCATGCATAGATTAACAATAGTGCCCGCACCTTGTCCTAATTAGCTTGGATTTACATGGATTATCATTGCATAACATATGTTTCAACCAAGTGTCACAAAGGGGTACCTCTATGCCGCATGTACAAAGGTCTAAGGAGAAAGCTCGCATTGGATTTCTCGCTTTTGATTATTCTCAACTTAGACATCCATACCGGGACAACATAGACAACAAATAATGGACTCCTGTTTAATGCATAAGCATTCAACAACAGATAATATTCTCATAAGAGATTGAGGATTGTTGTCCAAACTGAAACTTCCACCATGGATCATGGCTTTAGTTAGCGGCCCAATGTTCTTCTCTAACAATATGCATACTCAAACCATTTGATCATGATAAATCACCCTTACTTCAGACAAGACGAACATGCATAGCAACTCACATGATATTCAACAAAGGTGAAATAGTTGATGGCGTCCCCAGGAACATGGTTACCGCTCAACAAGCAACTTATAAGAAATAAGATACATAAGTACATATTCAATACCACAATAGTTTTTAGGGATTTCTATTTTCGTGCCCTCGGTTCCTTAGTTGTGCTCAGTTTTCCCCAGCTCCTTAGTTTTTCCTCAGTTTTCCCCAAGTGCTTGTTTGAAACCCGCAGAAGGCAGCTCAGACGGCAGGATTCCCGTTAAGTTGACCGCTCCGTGCTGACGTGTGGGGCCGCGTCGTGTGGGCCCACGTCGCGTGGGGCTGGTAGAAAGGGACCGCGTGGGATAGGACGAGATAGCGTTTGGTTGCACGTGAGCAGGAGCTGGGTTTTGTCTCTCTCGGCCATTGGCATTTCCCTTTTAAGAGTACCTTTTCTGCCTCCTTCTCTCTGCCTTTTTTCACCTAATTAGTATCAAATCTAGAGAAGCTTGCATTTATGTCTTTCTTCAATTATTATTTGTGCCTTTTGGCCCTCGTTGTTTGCCCAATATGGCAGCAAATCTAGTAGGGACCCAATCTACTACTCCATCTGGTCCATATGTATGTAGTTAAATCTAGAAGCAAATCTACAGGGAATGTACGATAAATTCACAAGGTCATATAGTAGAATAGGGATAGATAATATAGATAATAAGCTGCATTCAGCGAGCCAAACATAGTAGGGTTCGAGGTTCTTCATAGCAAGTACAACACCATCATACTAACAACATAACAACGAGGGATCCCTAGCTAACAACAAAGGGATCCCAACAACAAAATGGAGGAGGCAGCAGCAGACTACGTCCGAGGACTCCGCCTACCCCATCCGCCTCGCCTCCACTTGTTGCTCCCCTTGGGAGCCTTGGGCTTGAGCGGAGGCATGCGCCCGCCGGAGATCTCCACCCGCTGGATGCTGCGGAGGTGCATGCCGAGCGCCAAGTGCTTGGCGCGGAAGGAGTTGGGGTTCACCGACGCCCCGACCTTGGGGTTGGTGTGGCCGATGTTCTCGGCATGCGTGAGGAGGCAGTTGAAGTCAGTGCCGCCGAGCCTCCTAGTGCAGAAGGGGCACCTGTAGACACCCTTGGCGACGGCGAGGTAGGAGACGTACTGGCCGACCTGCAGCCTCCGCAGCACCTGGCGAGTCTTGACGTCATGGTGCTCGTCGTCGCTGCCGACGTCGCTGCCAGACAGCTGATCCATATCAAACGGGAATTTATTAGTGAATGAGTTGCAACGATGACTAACGTGCATGATAACAAAGTTAGGAAAAACAGAGGCAGCCTCAGTTAGAGTGGACACGATTATATGTCTACAGGGACAGTGTAAGCGAACCAAAGCTCATGCACAACAGATTTGTACACAGAAATGGTTCGCTGAACCCTCCCTATAAAAATATGTGCCCACCGATTCATCATAGGCAAAGAAACAGATTCCAGATCTGAACTTGAACACATTCTAGATTATTTGCAAAATTAAACGGTTGATATCTTTTGATTCGTGCATAAAATAACTGATTGAGATCCTATGATTACTTGCATAAATTAACCGATTGAGATCCCATTATTACTTGCATAAATTAACCGAACGGCCGAACCCCAAATCTTAAACGAAATCAAGGAGGGATCAAAGCAAAATAGAATAAAATCGGCGCAAATATTAGCCCAATACCCATCCATCCACAGATCCATCTACACCAGCACAAATAAGGTTCAAAAAGGAATGGGGAACAAAAAAGGAAGCAAACCGTAGTTACATCGTTCCATGGGTCCTCTATGGAGGTGTCGTAGGGGCTCGGGGGCGGGACGTACGGCATCGGCTCGTAGGGGTCATATCCCGGCGGGATCTGACCGCGACCAGCGGCAGCAGCCTCCGATGCACCGGCGGAGGCGGCGGCGACGTCCATTGAGGGGACGCCGTCGAAGAGGGAGGCATCGCGCTTGGAGCCGACGGCGCCGTGGACGATAGGATTGGCATTCTCCTTGTCCATCTCGCCGGCAGAGGAGAGGGAGAGGGAGAGGGTTTTTTGCTTTGGAGAAGATGATGGGACGTGAGAGAGGCGGCGTTGCGTAGGCGAGTGAGAGTGACAGAGATAGTGGGAGGAGGCGTCTATAAAGGCAAGGGGTGGTTAATGCGACCCGCGTCCTATGCGTCCACCGCAGCACGTCTGCACGTCTTGGACTTCTGCAATGCGCCACGCGTCCACGATTGCACGTCTTCGACTTCTGCACCGCGACCGGCGTCTACACGTCAACAATTGCACGTCTTTCATTTCTGCACCGCAACACGCGTCCTCGAGTCTAACCCTGGAAATTTAGATATACTCAGGTATAACCTCGAGCATTAAACTAGCATTTTTTGTGTGCTCAGTTTTTCCCCTTGAGTGCTAATACTGGCTAGTGCAATATGCTCAGTTTTACCCTCAAGTAGCTGGTCAACAGACAGTCAACAAATGGGATTAACTAGTTAAATGAGTCATTTAATGTGCAAAAAATTCCGAAAAATAGTGGCACATACTCATGGAGTCTTAACCACAAATTGCCAGTTCTCAAAACATAGATAAGTCATAGATAAATCAAGTTTTACCACAAATTGCCACTTCTCAAAGGCCTTCTCAAATCACCTAGTAGCTATGAAGGTGCATGGTTTTCCACAATAAGCCCTTCCCAAAACAGCTTTCCCCAAAACATACTTTGTCTAAATGAGGCCACAATTCTCACACTCATGTATATTTGTATTGCAAATAGTTTGAGATAGGCCAAGATGGGTTTTATTGTACAAAACACGCATTTTCCATTTTTTAAATCTCATATTTGAATCCCTTAGTCTGTTTATTACATAGGCGCCCTTGGTTTCTTGATACTACTCAGTTTTGCCCTCTCCCTCCACAAATTCTCTCACACGTGCAACATTACCCTGATTGGTTTAGCCCATGTCACGCGGATCGTGCCCGCCGACCATTGATCGTATGATCTAACGGGCAGGATAACCCCCCTCTCTCTCTCTGTCGGCGGTTACCTTCCACTCTCTAAGTATGCTAAAGGACGGTTTTCTGTATTTATTTTCACGCGCTAAAAATTATAAACTCTTTTAGGCATTACTTTTCACGCAAAAAATGATAAACCATCACCGATTTGTTGTAGCCATAAATTTTCACGCAAAAAATGATAAACCGTCACCGATTTGTTGTAGCCATTAATTTTCACGAAAATCCCAAATGATAAACCATCACCGATTTGTTGTAGCCATTAATTTTCACGCAAAAAATGATAAACCATCACCGATTTGTTGTATCCATTACTTTTCACGCAAAAAATGATAGAACATCACCGATTTCTTGTAGCCATTACTATTCACGGTAAAAATGATAAACGAACCAATCTATCTATCTCTGTATTTGAAGTTTGGAAGGGTTCACCATCTAGTTATGTTAACTTTCGAGGTTTTGACCTGAAAACAAATGGGTATTATAAAGGGAAATAAAAGTTCAAAAAATGTAAAAAATGAAACAATCTACCTATGTTTGTATAGAAGATCGTCTGTATGATTTTTGAGGTCATTTAGAGAAGGTAGAAAAAAATCCCTTTTGAGAAGGTCGAAAAAACCTAACTTGTTACAAAAGCTGGTTTCAGTGAGACCTAACCAAATTTGGCATACATTATGCCATATCTATAACAACAAGGAATATCTAAAAGGGAAATTTCACAAAATTTGAAATTTATGGCGAAAATGATGCCATACATGATGCTGTTTTTCGAGGTTTTGACCTGAAAATCAATTGGATATTATAAAGGGAAATAAAAAGTTCGAAAAATATAAAAACGAAACAATCTATCTATCTATGTATAGAAGATCAGCTGTATGAAATTTGAGGTCATTTAGAGGAGGTAGAATAAATCACCTTGTTAGAAAAGCTGGTTTCGAGTGAGACGAAACGGCATGCGTTTAAGCAAAGTGATTTTTTCGAACATCTCCAAATGATCCCAAATTTTCCATACATGATGCCATACGTGTAACAACAAGGAACCCTATCTAAAAAGTGTCAAAAAAGTTTGCCCAACCGTATAGCTCTATCAAAAAGAACCTCACCATGGCGCTAGTATAATTTTGGGCTTAGTTACAAACTTTCGTTACCTAACCTTCAACACGAAACTTGTTTCAAATCACTTTTGGTGTACAAGAAACAAATCCCTCCTTGATTCGAGCACCACAGCCTCCAAACTTTGCCGATGCCGATATCGGCATGGTCAGAACGGCTATGCTCGACGCCACTTGCTAGGTCACCGTCGGGATGCACCCTCAATCCCGTCCCCTCATTCGATCACTGACACACCAGAGATACCGCCGAGGCCAATGCCGAACGTACATGCTGATGCCAATGCCGAACATGCATCCACGCCGATGTGGGCACGGCCACGCCGCCCCGCTATGCTGGACGCCACATACCACCGCGAGGTCTTTCCCTTCGCCACCACACTCTTCTAGCACCCATCTATACACGCCAGAAAGGAGAGACACTAGTTTTCTCTACATTGCTCGCGTTCGTGTCGGACATGGTCGGTCAAAGTTTTGAGGTAGTCGTCGATGTCGTCGACCATTTCTTCTCTTCTTTGCATGGTTAAACGCGTCTAGTTCATATCTATCTAATGCGTCTGGTCTCGCCTCATGCGGTTCTTTGTGGACGTCGATCTCATCTCGGCACCCCGCAGGCCACCTCCTCCGTGCCATAGCTGTAGAGCTCCGTTTAAAAATCTATTCCTACCCGTGTATTGCCCCTTGTATCAGCGCCATGGCCCACTTGTCATTCGATATACCGAAGCCCCACTCGTGCATGTTTTGGTCAGGGATACAGCGATGCTTACGGTCAAACACAGATGGATGGTCTGACATGTCTTTGCGGGCTCTACGTGGCCCCACTAGTCAGAAGATAACGGTCAACCGTCGGGAAACCGGCCGTTACAGCATCTGTGATGGTTTCGGACAAGGTCTTGGGGAAAACTGAGGAAAAACTAAGGAGCTGGGGAAAACTGAGCACAACTAAGGAACCGAGGGCACAAAAATAGAAATCCCTAGTTTTTAAGGCTATTTTCCCATGAGCTATATATTGCAAAGACAAAGAATGGAATTTTAAAGGTAGCACTCAAGTAATTTACTTTGGAATGGCAGAGAAATACCATGTAGTAGGTAGGTATGGTGGACACAAATGGCATAGTTTTTGGTTCAAGGATTTGGATGCACGAGAAGTATTCCCTCTCAATACAAGGCTTAGGCTAGCAAGGTTGTTTGGAGCAAACTCACGTATGAACCAGTACAGCAAAACTTACATAAGAACATATTGCAAGCATTATAAGACTCTACATTGTCTTCCTTGTTGTTCAAACACCTCACCAGAAAATATCTAGACTCTAGAGAGACCAATCATGCAAACCAAATTTTAACAAGCTCTATGTAGTTCTTCATTAATAGGTGCAAAGTACATGATGCAAGAGCTTAAACACGATCTATTTGAGCACAAAAATTGCCAAGTATCAAATTATTCAAGACATTATACCAATTACCACATGTAGCATTTTCTGTTTCCAACCATATGACAATTAACGAAGCAGTTTCAACCTTCGCCATGAACATTAAGAGTAAAGCTAAGAACACCAGTGTTCATATGAACGAGCGGAGCGTGTCTCTCTGCCACACAAGCATGAATTTATTCAGAGAATGAAAATAACAAAACAAAAATAAAAGCACACAGACGCTCCGAGTAAAACACATAAGATGTGACGGAATAAAAATATAGTTTCACTAGAGGTGACCTGATAAGTTGTCGACGAAGAAGGGAATGCCTTGGGCATCCCCAAGCTTAGATGCTTGAGTCTTCTTGAAATATGCGGGGATGAACCACGGGGGCATCCCCAAGCTTAGAATTTTCACTCTTCTTGATCATATTGTATCATCCTCCTCTCTTGACCCTTGAAAACTTCCTCCACACCAAACTCAAAACAAACTCATTAGAGGGTTAGTGAATAATCAAAAATTCACATATTCATAGGTGACACAATCATTCTTAACATTTCTGGACATTGCTCAAAGCTACTGGAAGTTAATGGAACAAAGAAATCCATTTAACATAGCAAAAGAGGCACTGCGAAATAAAAGGCAGAATCTGTCAGAACAGAACAGTCCATAAAGACAAATTTTACTGGGGCACTTAACTTGCTCAGATGAAAATGCTCAAATTGAATGAAAGTTGCGTACATATCTGAGGATCACGCACGTAAATTGGCAGATTTTTCTGAGTTACCTACAGAGAATACTACTCAAATTCGTGACAGCAAGAAATCTATTTCTGCGCAGTAATTCAAATCTAGTATCAACCTTACTATCAAAGACTTTACTTGTCACAATGATGTCTACGCACGCTTCTTTTCCTGTAGACAGTGTTGGGCCTCCAAGAGCAGAGGTTCGTAGAATAGCAGCAAGTTTTCCCTTAAGTGGATCACCCAAGGTTTATCGAACTCAGGGAGGAAGAGGTCAAAGATATCCCTCTCAAGCAACCCTGCAATCACGATACTAGAAGTCTCTTGTGTCCCCAACACACCCAATACACTTGTCAGATGTATAGGTGCACTAGTTCGGCGAATAGATAGTGAAATACAAGTAATATGGATGTATATGAGTGGTAATAGCAATCTGAAATAAATATGGCAGCGAGCAAACATGTAGCAGAACAGTAAATAAGCGTTGTTTCAATGCTTAGAAACAAGGCCTAGGGATCATACTTTCACTAGTGGACACTCTCAACATTGCAATCATAAAGGAATATAAATAAGCACTTCACTATGCTATTCTGAATTACTCTCTGGCAAGATAACGAACTCTAATTCATCATGTAGGCAAACCTTAAAGATGTATTCCCAAGTACTAATAAACACCCCACGCACATCACTCGTGAGCATTCATAGGAGGTACTAACACACCACAATTTCATAGAGACATCCAACTCAAATCATAACCCAGTGAATAAGTATTCTGTGAAATATAGCCTAAGAGACCCACACGGTGCACACACTGTCACCTTTACACACGTGGGACAAGGAGTCTCCGGAGATCACATAAGTAAAATCCACTTGAATAGCATAACGACATCTAGATTACAAAGCTCATCATATGGATCTCAATCATGTAAGGCAGCTCATGAGATCATTGTATTGAAGTACATGGGAGAGAGATGAACCACATAGCTACCGGTACAGCCCTTAGCCTCGATGGAGAACTACTCCCTCCTCATGGGAGATAGCAGCGGTGATGAAGATGGCGGTGGTGTCGATGGAGATGCCTTCCGGGGGCACTTCCCCGTCCCGACGGCGTGCCGGAACAGAGACTTCTGTCCCCCGAATCTTGGCTTCGCGATGGCGGCGGCTCTGGAACTTTTCTCGTATCGTGGCTTATTCGTATCAAAGATTTAGGTCATGGAGGCTTATATAGGCGAAAAGTCGGAGTCGGAAGGGCCACGGGGGCTCCACACACAAGGGGGGTGCGCCCCCCCTTGGCCGCGCCGCCACCCCGTGTGGGGCCCACCTGGCTATCCTCTGGCCCCTCTTCGGTGCTCTGGAAGCTTCCTTGAAATATAAGATACTGGGCTTTGATTTCGTCCAATTCCGAGAATATTTCCTTACTAGGATTTCTGAAACCAAAAACAGCAGAAAACAGGAACTGACACTTCGGCATCTCGTCAATAGGTTAGTTCCGGAAAACGCATAAAATCATCATAAACTGTGAACAAAACATGTAGGTATTGTCATAAAACAAGCATGGAACATTAGAAATTATAGATACGTTGGAGACGTATCAGCATCCCCAAGCTTAGTTCCTACTCGCCCTCGAGTAGGTAAACGATAACAACAATAATTTCTGAAGTGACATGCTACTTACATAATCTTGATCATACTATTGCAAAGCATATGAGATGAATGCAGCGATTCGAAGCAATGGTAAAGACAATGAGTAAACAACTGAATCATATTGACATAGGCATCCCAAATGGGCCTGCCGAATATAGTACCCGGGGTTTATTGAAGGCCCACTACCCGAAGAATAAGAAGACTCGAGAGCCCAAGATGTATTTAAGAAAAAGATAGAGTTGTAATAGGAAGTGTTATTTGTAATCTGGCGGGATGAGTTAGAAACCATCCCGGACTCTGTAATCCTTGTATAGCACGAATCCCTCGGCTCCACCTATATAAAGGGGGGTCGAGGGACGAGAAGATCATCGAATCATTGTCTGCAAACCCTAGTTTTCATATTCGTCGAGTACTTTTCGGCTGAAACCTTCGAGATCTACTTGCCCTCTACTTCTAACTAAACCCTAGCCTACAATCCATAGGCATTGACAAGTTAATCCCTTGTCAATTGGCGCCGTCTCGTGGGGATTAGAGGCGTAAGGAGCTGATCTCGATGGCACGTTCAAAATCTTCGACATCGTCAACCGGAAGCAACACTATGGATCGAGGTAAACAGATCGCTGCTGGTCTTGTTGATTTTGTACCTCACCCACCCTCCCGTTTGGATGCATATGCGTATCTGGCGGAGCCCTTGGAGATGACGCTCGGAAGGTTCCACTTTCGCGTCGAGAAAGAAGGGTCGTATCGTATCGAAATTCCGATTTCGTCGGGATCGTCGGCGGTCGATTCTGATTTTTCAAGCTATACATCGTCAACTGAGTCAGAAGAAGAAACTTCGGCAACACGTTACGTCAGCATCAGAGCAAGAGAGAAACTCGCCAAGATCTTCAGCCAACGCATCGTTTGAGTCACTCGCGGACTCATATATAAGCGATGGCTCAAGCGATGTCGACAAGCTACGACTTCGTCGACAAATCTCTCACAATGGGCAAGGTCTTCATCAATCTCAACAATGATGTCACCGAACCCAACATAGATCTGAGTACAAAATATCATCAGATTTATGCTATCGAAAATCAAGAGGAAACATCGGAGGCTTTCGACGAGTTGGGAAATCCTTTTGTCGATCCCTCAGATTTAAGGAGAGGTATGGGCACTAAATATGTCGGGCCCACACCACGCGTCAGAGTTCAACTTCCACAGGCAGCCTGGGATAGGGCGGCAAAAGCCATAGATGGTTCAGAACCAATGACGACGACAGCTACAGCTCAAGAACTACAAGCTTATCAATACATGCTCGCACGAACTGCCCGAGAAATAGAAAAACAGACAGCTGAGTTGAACAGGAGAAAGGAGGCAGCTTCGCATCCAGCAGGAGAAGGGCAGATCTAAGTGGACAATCTAGAGTTTCGGGTGATAGCCACAGGAGGCTCGGAACGAGAGGAAGATCGAGGTTACAACACATACCCGAAGCGTAAAGAGAGCACTTGATTCAAAACCTCGACATGTCTTTTATGACGATAGATACAAGAGGAAATATTATCCCTAAAACACCAGAAGCTGGGTATATGGCGACACAAGCTTACATCCTTGCATCCAGACCACCCCCAGGAGATCCAAGGGAAACATTATACAATATGGCGTTAGCAGGGGTTGGAGCTATGGGGACAGCGTTCGTAGCAACGCCTCCCGAAGAAGCGGCAAGGCAAAATAGTCCACGACCTGCAGCAGCAACGGCGGCAGCTCCGGAAGGGCCAAGTAGAGCAAGAGATACAGGAGCACAAGCAAGGGTCGATAGAGCGAGGCAAAGCAGAAGGGATCATCGGCAGTCCCCGGAGCTTAATGACGAGGATATGTGCGGTCTCACCGTGCTTCACGAGAAGAGTCCGAAAAACTCGAGTCCCCTCAGGGTTCAAGTTACCCGATCACTTCAAAAAATTCGACGGCCTGCAAGATCCGGAGGACTGGTTAATTGATTACCTCGAAACGGTGAAGCTAACTGGAGGAACTAGAGCAACCGCGATGCAAAGTATTCAGGTGCACTTAAGTGGAGCTGCACGATCTTGGATCAAAAAACTCCCGCCGGGGTCCATCGACAGCTTGGGAAAGTTTCGAGGACGTATTCGTCAAGAACTTCGAGTCCACATGCAAGAAGCCCGCATCGTTGGAAGAGCTGAGGGTGTGTCGACAAAAGCCGGATGAGTCAATGAGAAAATACATCCAAAGGTGGAACATCATAAAAAACTCGGCAGAAAATATATCTGACGAGAGAGCAATAGATGCGTTTGTCGCAGGAATCAGGCGCGGAGATTTTGTCGAGGATTTGGGAAGGACCAATCCAAAAACAGTATCTGCACTGATGGAGATAGCAAATAGATGGGCAGACGGAGAAGACGCTGTCCACAATAAACGACACAGGTCGCCAGAAGAGGACCGTGGTCGAAATTATCAGGCGAGGCGACGATTTCCTCGGCAGTATCCGAATTATGACGCCCCAGGGCAAATTTCGGCAGGATTTCGGTCAAATACAGGAGGAAGCAACAGAGACGATTATCAGAGAAGCAATGAGCAGCGAGGCGATAATAGGGACGACTCCCGCAACAGGCAAAACAGTGGGCCAAGGTTTCCACGACCTTTTGTGTCTCCCGAAGAAATGCTGAACGGACCGTGCCAGATGCATTTTTTCCTCGATAGCAATGGGAAAAGACAGTCAGGACACCTGCAGAAAGATTGTCGAAATTTTCAAGCAATGTTCAGATGTGCAGAAAACGCTCACGCACGAGCAGCACAGAGAAACCCTCGGGAGCCTAGAAGCGAAGTTCATCTACCACCACCTCCCGCGATTACAGAAGGCAATCAACATCAGCTCAGAATAGCGGCAGCACCTGCACCACCACCCTATGTTGATCCTAACTCCAACGGAGCAGTGTCGATGATTCAGAAGGGAAGGCCGTCCAATAGAGCTCAAAAAGTAATCTCGCGACAGGTGTTCATGGCAGAGAAAATGCCTCCACCAACAGTTGAGTACCTCAATTGGTCAGGGCAAGACATCGGTTTCACCATAGCAGACCACCCGCAACAGGTCCCTCGACCAGGGCAGTCAGCACTTATACTGCCAGCAGTTATCGCAGGATTTGACGTTTCTCGAGTATTCATAGATGGTGGCAGCAGCTTAAACCTTATGTATGCAGATACATTGAGGAAGATGAACATATCCTTAGCAAACCTGAAGCCAACGGACACAAGGTTCCACGGCATCACACCAGAGAAACCAAGTTACCCATTGGGGAAGATCAACCTCGACGTTCAGCTTGGAACCCGAGAAAATTATAGAATCGAGAAACTGGAGTTCGAAGTCGTGGATTTTCCATCGCAGTACCACGCTTTGTTGGGACGACCAGCATATGCTAGGTTTATGGCAGTACCACACTATACATACCTGTTATGGAGATTGCCTGGACCCAAGGGACCAATCACGGTCAAAGGGAGTTTCGCTTTAGCTGATAAATGCGACAAGGATTTCCATCGGTTATCAGAAACCTTCGGGATGCAGGCTGAATACTTGGCGTCAAAAAGCATGACTGATTACGACGTACTGCCAGACGTTGGAAGGCCAAACAAAGAATCAACTTTCAACACAGAGAAAATTCTAAGGAGGTGCAGATTCACCCAACAGATCCAAAAGACGACATCCATTGCAAACAACATGGATATCGCATAGGAAAGCGCGCTCGTCGAGTTCCTCCGTGAGAACTGGAAAATCTTCGCATGGTGTCCAGCCGACATGCCAGGAGTACCCGAGGAACTTGCCGAGCACCACCTAAATTTGGATCCAACAAAGAAACCAATCGGACAACCTTTGCGGCGTTTTTCGGAACCAAACCGCAAATCCATGCTATCGAAATAAATCGACTAGAGGAAGCTGGTTTTATCGGAGAGATATCTACGTAAGCCACATGGGTAGCTAACCCAGTGATGGTGCCGAAGAAAAACACGACAGTCCTTCGCATGTGCGTCGACTTCACGTGTCTCAACAAACATTGCCCTAAGGATCACTTTCCCCTCCCAAGGATCGATCAAATTATCGACTCCACGGCAGGTTGTGAACGTCTTTCCTTTTTGGATGCATACTCCGGTTATAACCAGATCAGATTAAAAGAAGATGATGAAGCCAAAACAGCGTTTATTACACCTTACGGCGTGTTTTGCTACAAGACAATGCCCTTTGGTCTTAAAAACGCGGGAGCAACATATCGTAGGATGATGCGTAGTGTTTAGCAACACAGATCGGGAAAAATGTGCAAGTATACATCGATGATGTCGTCATAACATCAAAAAAGGGGACAACGCTGATCGAGGATCTCAAAGAAACTTTTGACAACCTCGACAAATTCTCGCCTCAAGCTGAACCCGACGAAGTGTTCTTTTGGCGTCCCAGCAGGAGAACTTCTAGGATTTCTAGTTTCAGCAAGAGGGATTGAAGCAAATCCCGACAAAATACAAGCCATAGTAACAATGAGGAAGCCAACGAAGTTGAAAGAAATACAGCAGCTAACTGGGCGAGTCGCAGCTTTGAGCAGAATTCGTCGCCAGTGTTAGGAGAAAAAGCGTTACCATTTTATGCGCCGATCAAACAAGGAGATAAGTTCCAAGTGGAACGAAGAAGCCGATAGAGCTTTCGAGGATCTGAAGCGAAAAATATCGACACCACCAATCCTGGTGGCTCCAAAGGAAAAGGAACCTCTCCCGTCGTATATTGCAGCCACACCCCAAGTGGTTAGCACGGTGTTAGTTGTTGAAAGAGAAGAAGAAGGGAAAATCCATGGAGTACAGCGACCAGTATACTTCGTGAGCGAAGTCTTGTCGCCCTCAAAACAAAGGTACCCTCGGCACCAAAAGCTAGCATATGGAGTGTTCACGACAAAGACGAAAATTGCGCCACTATTTTTCGAGCACACCCGATCATAGTGGTCAATGAGGCTCCTTTGTCAAATATACTGAATAACCTGTAAGCTACGAGTCGTGTCTCCCTTTGGGGAATAGAACTTTCCCCTCGGGACATCACGTATGAAAAAGAAAAGCAATAAAGTCGCAAATACTACCGGACTTCATCGCAGAGTGGATGGAGTTGCAAAATACAGGACCCCCGCATTTATCGAGAACCCGGACTATGAACTTTGATGGGTCCAAGAGACTAGAAGGGGCCGGCGCAGGAGTAGTACTCATATCACCCGAAGGCGACAAGTTAAAGTACATCCTTCGGATGACGTTCCCTAACGCGTCTAACAATGAAGCAGAATATGAGGCTCTCATACACGGGATGAAGATGGCGAAAGCATCGCGGAGCAACTCGATTAAAAATCTTTGGCGATTCACAGTTGGTAGCTCAGCAAGTTATGAACCAATGTGACGCAGTCAACGATAGCATGATGGCATACAAGGAGGTGTACAATGAGCTCGAGAAGTTGTTCGATGGATGCGAAGTAAATCATATTAGTAGATTGAGCAACGACGAAGCCGACGTTCTGGCAAACATCGGGTCGCAATGCCTTGCAGTCCCACCAGGTGTATTTTGGGAAGAGATAACAGAGAGATCCACTGAGTCGACAAAATCAAAAAGGAAGGACAAGAAACCCTCGGGGGCTATCAAGGAAAAGCAAGAAGAAGAAGAAGAAGAGCAAGACCTGGTCATGGTAATACAGATACCATGGATGCAGCCATACATATCATATATACTCAGGAAAGAAATACCCGACGATCCAGTCGAGGCAAGGCGAGTAATTCGACGCTCCAAAGCTTTCACAGTGGTTAAGGGGGAATTATATAAGAGAAGTATTTCAGGCGTCTTGCAAAGGTGCGTTACACCTGAAGAAGGAAGAATAATTCTAAAGGATGTACACGAAGGAATATGTGGCCACCACGCAAGTAGTCGAGCTATCGCAGCCAAGGTCTTTCGGGCAGGATTCTACTGGTTAACAGCAATTGAAGATGCTAAGGACATAGTACGAACTTGCGACGCGTGTCAAAGGTTTGCCGCAAAACCTCACTCTCCAGCAGCAGAGCTAGCACCAATACCTTTGTCGTGGCCCTTTGCACAATGGGGACTCGATATGGTGGGCAAGTTACACAAATCATGGCCAGGAGGAAAGGAGTACATGCTAGTAGTCGTCGACAAATTTACAAAGTGGATAGAAGCGAAGCCGATAAATTCACCGGACGGAGCATCCGCAGTAAAATTCATACAAGGCCTCGTCTTCAGGTTTGGAGTGCCCCACAAAGCATCGTCACGGACAACGGCAAGCAACTTCACATCCAATGAATTCAAAGACTATTGCAAAGAGGTGGGTATCAAGCTGAATTTTGCGTCGCTTGCACATCCTCAAACCAATGGGCAAGTCGAGAAAGCCAATGGCATCATCTCGCAATGGCATCAAGAAACGTCCGTTGGGACCTTTAGAAAAAGCTCGACATACCTGGCCCGAAGAATTACCAAGTGTGCTCGTGGAGCATCCGAACAACACCAAATACGGCGACACAGAAACCCCGTTTTTCCGGTTCATGGCGCGGAGGCAGTACTTCCAATAGAAATAGAGCACGACTCCCCTAGAGTGACAGCATATGATGAAGAAGCTTCAAAGATAGCATTGGAAGACGATGTGGACGCACTCGACGAAGCTCGAGACGAAGTACTATCTCGCGTAACCAAATATCAACAGGACTTGAAGAATTACCACAGTCGACGTCTGCGGCCAAGATCTTTTCAGGTGGGCGACCTAGTTCTTCGGCTCACGCAAAAAAGTCATGAAAAACTCGAGTCACCATGGCTTGGTCCTTACATCGTCACGGAAGTAATCGGAGGAGGAGCATACAGGATAAAGGACAAGAAGACAGGGGTGGAGGAGCCAAACCCCTGGAACGTGGCGCAACTCGAGCGGTTCTACGCCTAGAGTCGAAATATAGTCCTTGTAAAACTTCAATGTACCGAAACGCCCACGAGTTTTCAGACGCACTCTTTTCCTTTTTCGGGGCACCGAGTGGGGCCGGGAAAGGTTTTTAATGAGGCGGGCTCGTGGTGCTACAATATAATAAAGATAGTGGAGATATACTTCTTATTTTTCGACACGTTCGGGGGCTCAAACGCCCAAGCCATCAAGATACATACAATATAGATTCACTGAAATATTTCGCCTTGGTACATTAATACCTCGCCAAATATAAAAAAAATCGGGAGACAGCAATCATAAATATAGTGTACACATCAAAAAACATAAGTGCCTTGGTTTAAAAACCTCGCCATGCAAACATAGAACTTCGACATCAACGATACTCAAAAATGGGCAATTTACCCAAAGAACAAACAAAGAGGTCTTATTCCAGCAGGAAAAATATATTTCAAGGAAGGAAAAATAGTGTAATCTTCAGGCTCGGGGGCTTCAACAACATAGAGAACCTCAGCAACACACAATGAGTTCCTTCGGAAATATGAGATACAAGATGTCTAACATGATACAAGTCAATGAAATCCCAAGATAGTATCTACCGATAAACCCCTGGTTGTTTTGTGTTCAGCATAAGAACCCTTGGTAAAAAATTCGGAGTCCATCCGAAGAAGTTCATCTATCATCGACTCGGCCACAGGAGCTACCATGGCATCGATTGAGTCAATATCATTCTTTCGACGCGTCTTCTTGGCCAGACAACCAGCAACAATCTTCGTCAGGTCCAACTTTGGGTAACAAATGTTTATCATAATCATGGCAAATCTCGCTCCAGCAGTGAGTTGAGCCCGCACGAAGTTATGGATGCGAGGAGCATCTCTGAATACCTCCAATAATTCGGGAAGAGTTTTTGGAACCTCATTTCTTGGAAACAGATTCCTATAGACAAGGGTCAATGTTGACGTGCAAAAGCTGAGAAAATCGCGCACCTGGCAAGCACGATCTTGGAACCTAACAATTTGTTGGGTTCGTTCAGGAGTGGCCCAGAACAAACACCCATGGTTAAGGGAGAGATTAACAAGAAGATTTGTCCTCTCATTCACTCTTTGATCTTCGGCAGCAGAATCAAGAACTGAGCCTGTTAAAAGCGACAGGGCAAGAAATTGGAAGAAAGGCACAGCAGGATAAAGAAGAGGCATCAAAAGAAGGCAAAAACGCACCTAGCATATCTGAGCTAGCCTCTAGCATCAGCTCAAGCATACTATTCTCTCGGGTTGTGGCTCCCTTTGCTTCCAAGATACAGAAGCATCCCTAGCAGCCACAGCCTTCTTCGGTTTGTCGAAGAGCAAGTCTTTCTCCTTCGAAGCTTTTCGAGATTGTTCCATCATGGCCAAAGTTTGTTTCTTCATAGATCGAAGTTGTTGTCGAAGTTCTTGTAAATCTTCCGACAAATGTCCGCTTGATAAACTCTTGAGGAGACCAGGGTCGACTAATATTTTCTTCGAGAAGGAAGATGCGAGTGAAGCAGCGGCAGAGCAAGGAGGAGTCGAGTAGTTATCAAATATTAACTGGAAAAGAAAGGCCCAGGATCAATGAAAAGCACGAAGGGAAATTTCATTAATTACTAGAATATTTACATGGGTATTACAAAAGAAAGTTCTCCAGGAGGACTAAGTGAGTAACTGTCGCTAAGGCTAAAATGGCGACAAGAGCAAAAGAAATAGGAAAAGAAACAAGGAGGCATGCAACTAGACCTCCGGCCTCGAGGAGCTGGGAGTCGAAGTTGGCTTAATCCCGAGATACGCCAAGATTTTCTTTGTATTGGGCTTGGCCGCCTTCATCAGTGATTTCCACCTCGATCGCTCTATCCGATCGGTGTCGCCAACCTTCATCCGAGTCGAGAGTCTCGCTGGCTGTCAGCAACCAGAGCAACAGTATTTTCAACAGCCCCCTTCATATTTTCATGGCGCATCTTCAGCCCAAGATCTTCTGATGTATTGAAAAGCTTGGCAAGGTCAAGGAAAGTCGAAGGTTCCTCTTTCTTCGGGAAGAAGTAGGGGAACAACGCCGACAAAGCCCCACCGGCATTGGCCACGCCTTCACGAATTTCGCGTCCATGGAACTCTAGAAGAGAAAGTGCGTCAAGGAGAGGGTCATTGACGAGCTTCTCCGCATCAAAATCTTGGTTGGTTTGGGCTGCCACATAAGACAGAACATTAGTCGAAAACCAAGAAACAAGAAGTACAAACAAAACGAAGGGACAAGTGATATTACTCAGCGTACGTCGACTTTGCGAATTCAAACGCTTGATGATCCCTTGTTCTCGTGCAACCGGTGCAGATTTTTGCTCGTGCAAGGCAGATTCAGCATCTTTGAGCCTTTGCTGCAATTCTTCGACACTAGCAGCCTTTGCTTTGGCATCATCAGCTTCAGCTCTGGCTTCGCTAGCGGCAAGCTCAGCTTTCTTGCGAGCCGTTTCACTTTTCTCAAGATTCAGAGAAAGTGTCTTGGCACGTTCGTTAGCTTCTGCAAGTTTTTCTGTCGGATGCGGAAAAGAAAAAGAAGAAAGATCAGAAATAGCGACAAGAAGTTGGCGTAAAATACCAAGGAAAAATAGCAAGTGAAAAAGTCGTACCTTCGGCTCTGCTGGCATACTCGCGGTACCCAATAAATTGGGACCCGATGCGGATAAGATCCTTGATCATAGGCTGTCAAAGAAGAAGAAAAGAAGGGGAAAAACTTCGGCATTACAAAAAGTAAGGGTCCATAAAAGCAAAATAAAGGAAAGATAGATCTCGATAAACTTACATCATCCAAGAGCTGCGACGAAGAGCTGCTCAATTGAGGAGGAGGCTCAACGATCATTTCAACCCTTGCCCTTTTTGGCGAAGGGACAAGGGGGCTCGATGGTGGAGTAGCGGTGACGACGTTTTGTTGGGGAGGCGATGTTTCATCTCCTTCAACTAACGTGTCTGAAACAAGCACGCACGTGACGTGCTCGGTCCGAGGAGCTACGTCGAGAATCGGTACTTCTTCCTCATCACTAGTGAACACAAATCGACAGTACAAAAAGCAAGACAAGATAAATCTTTCGGGCACATAAAAAAGGGGGAGGAGAGATAAAAGTCGACTTACGAGCTGATGAGGGATTCAAGATAAGGATCATAAGCTGCCTTCGGATGAGAAGGAACAACTTCTTCAGCCTTAGAAATGCCAGAATCCTCGGCTTCAGTCCTTTTCCTTTTGTTCTTTGGAAAAACAGCAGGAGGAAGGGATTCAGTCGATTCACTGGCTTCAGACTCAGCATCTTTCTCATGAGAAGCCGCAGATTTGTGAGAACCCGCGACTTCACTTTCAGGAACAGAAGAGCCTTGAGCATCTTCGGCAACTATACCCATTTCTTCGACTTCTCCATCCTCAGGAAGAGGAGGAAGGGAAGCCATAGTAGGGTGATCCTATAAAAAATAGTGACAAAGGGAAAAATAGCGAGATATTAATACAATGAGATGCAGGAAAAACTCGGAACAAGATAAAAATTCGAGAAGACAAAATACCTCAGGAAGAGGATTGGTGGAGTTGTAGGGTGCCACGCGACAGGAGGAAGGAATAGGATCCTTCTTACTCAGCGAGGTAATTCTTCGGATAAGCTTCTCCAAGTCCTTCACGTAAAGATCACCGGAGAGCCTATTGGCGTCACCGGCACCGCAGTATGTCCAAAGGGGATTTTTGCGAGCCTGAAGAGGCTGCACTCTAATTCTAAGAAAATAGGCTGTGATTTGGACACCGGATAATTCTTTGCCTCGAGTATTTTGGAGCCGATGGATACGAGACATAAGAGCTTCTGTCGCCTTCTTCTCTTCTTCGGAAACTTCGGCGTCCCAGGAGTGGCGGCGTTGAATCTTCGCGTTTCCGTCGAAGGGAACTATGTTATGTTCCACGGAATTGGCGCTTTCTTCGTGTATATAGAGCCATCTCTTGCGCCATCCTTGGACAGAGTCGGGAAATTTGACGTCGAAATAATCGACATCGGTTCGGACACAGATAACTACGCCACCTATGTTGTAGGTGGCGTTGTGCGCGCCATTACGGCGAAGGCAGAAAATGCGCTTCCAAAGAGCCCAATTGGGAGCGACTCCAAGGAAGCATTCACAAAGAGTGATAAAAATAGAAATATGGAGGATCGAATTGGGAGTCAGCTGGTGCAACTGAATCCCGTAAACAAAGAGAAGACCGCGGAGGAAATCATGGATTGGGGGAGATAGGCCACGGATGAGATGATCAACAAAACTAACCCGATACTCCATTGGAGGGTTGGGATAGCTTTCTTCGCTGGGAAAGCGGATGGCGTCTTCCTTCTTCATAAGGCCAAGCCTTTTCATCAGGTTGGCGTCTTGATTGGAGATTTTAGATCTCTCCCACTCAAGATCTTCAGCGGCCATCGCGGACTCTGGAGTGCTGTGGCGAGTCAGGCGCGCGCGCGGTGGCATCAACGGCAATGGGCAGAGCAATGTATGCGAGTGCGGAAAATCAGAGAGAGTTGGGCGCAGGGAAAGTTTTGTGAAGAGGAACAGGTGAGCGGCGCAAGCGAGGGGATGAACGGAGGTTGAAGACAGGTTTATATAAGAATTGGGTGAAGCAGTGTGCCGTTGGATGAGGAGATCGTGTGGTGATAATAGATCTTCTAGACACAAGGGCAAAAAAGTATTTTTACTGGGATAAGCGTTACAGTACGTGCGCCAGAAAAAGCGGAGGACGTGTGTCCCCCACTTGCACGACGTGTCAACGTGGTGGAAACGATGGACCTACAAAACAGAAAAATCTCGACCATTGATGGAGTTGAAGAAAATTTGTCAAGGAAAAATGTGTCGACAAGAAAAATAAAAGGAGAATGGCGACAGGATGACTTATTTGCATACTTCGGGAGCCTTTGGTCAGAAACAAGTTTTTGCCCAAATGCTCGGGGGCTACTTCGAAAAAAGTAAAAATTTCGACCATGGCAAATATAGAAAATGTTGAGCCTACAGTCAAGCACAAGTTCTTGGCTGTAGCCTCGGGGGCTACTCCCATCGGGAGCGCTGTTCGCGCACCCGAGAAATATAAAAAAAAAAAAAAAAAAAAGAAAGAGAGAAGAAGAAGGAGGAAAGAATATCAGGAGATAATGGCAATATAGCGACAATGTGGACTAAAATGTTGAGCCTACAACCAAGCACAAGTTCTTGGCTGTAGCCTCGGGGGCTACTCCCATCGGGAACGCTGTTCGCGTGCCCGATGAAGTTAACAAAGGAAAAATAAAACAGCAAGAGAGTATATTTCGAGTTATAATTAACTCTACATATACTCCCATCGGGAGAGCAATATAAGTCATATTTGACTCGATAAAATGTGCCATTCCAACAGCCGGAAAAGCACTCGACAATATATTCTCAGAACGCCAAAGTTGCGATCAATTTCTCGAATGCCGCAAATTTGCGAAGGTAAGACCCCGTAACTATTCTCGCCGGGCGTGGCATCGCCAAAGACTGCGCTCGCTACTTTTATCCGTATCAACGTATGCGAAGAAAAATCCTAACGGACGCGTTAGGTACTCGATAAATTCGACCGGGACTCGACGGAATGGTAAGACCTTAAGCGGCACCTCGTCGAAGTTTACACCAAGTATCCCGAGATCATGTCCAGGGACGTGATTTTGAAGTAGGTTATTGCGGATTGCCACTAGAGCAGTTAACTAGTACCCGATCCGTCAGATGAACTAGCCCCAACTACCAATATCCCTGTACAATATAGAATTTTATGAGAAAAAGTATGAAAGTTAGAGCTTTCGAGTAAAAATAAACAGTAGAGATTTTCCCTGACTCTATGATTCAAGCAAAATCTCGGGGCTACTGACATAGGCATCCCAAATGGGCCTGCCGAATATAGTACCCGGGGTTTATTGAAGGCCCACTACCCGAAGAATAAGAAGACTCGAGAGCCCAAGATGTATTTAAGAAAAAGATAGAGTTGTAATAGGAAGTGTTATTTGTAATCTGGCGGGATGAGTTAGAAACCATCCCGGACTCCGTAATCCTTGTATAGCACGAATCCCTCGGCTCCACCTATATAAAGGGGGGTCGAGGGACGAGAAGATCATCGAATCATTGTCTGCAAACCCTAGTTTTCATATTCGTCGAGTACTTTTCGGCTGAAACCTTCGAGATCTACTTGCCCTCTACTTCTAACTAAACCCTAGCCTACAATCCATAGGCATTGACAAGTTAATCCCTTGTCACATATAGCAAAGACTTTTCATGAATAGTACTTTCAAGACAAGCATCAATAAGTCTTGCATAAGAGTTAACTCATAAAGCAATAGATTCAAAGTAAAGGCATTGGAGAAACACAAAGGAAGATTTAAGTTTCAGCAGTTGCTTTCAACTTTCAACATACATATCTCGTAGATAATTGTCAACACAAAGTAATATAACAAGTGCAATAGGTAAACATGTAAGAATCAATGCAAGTTAACACAAGTGTTTGCTTCTAAGATAGAAGGAAGTAGGTAAACTGACTCAACATAAAAGTAGAAGAATGGTCCTTCGAAGAGGGAAGCATGGATTGCTATATTTGTGCTAGAGCTTTTATTTTGAAAACAAGAAACAATTTTGTCAACGGTAGTAATAAAGCATATGTGTTATGTATAAGATATCCTACAAGTTGCAAGCGTCATGCATAGATTACCAATAGTGCACGCACCTTGTCCTAATTAGCTCGGATTTACATGGATTATCATTGCATAACATATGTTTTAACCAAGTGTCACAAAGGGGTACCTCTATGCCGCCTGTACAAAGGTCTAAGGAGAAAGCTCGCATTGGATTTCTCGCTTTTGATTATTCTCAACTTAGACATCCATACCGGGACAACATAGACAACAGATAATGGACTCCTCTTTAATGCATAAGCATTCAACAACAAATAATATTCTCATAAGAGATTGAGGATTGTTGTCCAAACTGAAACTTCCACCATGGAACATGGCTTTAGTTAGCGGCCCAATGTTCTTCTCTAACAATATGCATACTCAAACCATTCAAATCATGACAAATCACCCTTACTTCAGACAAGATGAACATGCATAGCAACTCACATGATATTAACAAAGATAGTCGATGGCGTCCCCAGAAACATGGTTATCGCTCAACAAGCAACTCATTAGGAAATAAGATACATAAGTACATATTCAATACCACAATAGTTTTTAAGCTATTTTTCCCATGAGCTATATATTGCAAAGACAAAGAATGGAATTTAAAGGTAGCATTCAAGCAATTTACTTTGGAATGGCAGAGAAATACCATGTAGTAGGTAGGTATGGTGGACACAAATGGCATAGTTTTTGGCTCAAGGATTTGGATGCACGAGAAGTAATCCCTCTAAATACAAGGCTTGGGCTAGCAAGGTTGTTTGAAGCAAACATAAGTATGAACCGGTACAGCAAAACTTACATAAGAACATATTGCAAGCATTATAAGACTCTACATTGTCTTCCTTGTTGTTCAAACACCTTTACCAGAAAATATCTAGACCTTAGAGAGACCAATCATGCAAACCAAATTTTAACCAGCTCTATGTAGTTCTTCATTAATAGGTGCAAACTACATGATGCAAGAGCTTAAACATGATCTATATGAGCACAACAATTGCCAAGTATCAAATTATTCAAGACATTATACCAATTACCACATGCAACATTTTCTGTTTCCAACCATAATAATGATGAACGAAGCATTTTCAACCTTCGCCATGAACATTAAAAGCTAAGAACACATGTGTTCATATGAACCAGCGGAGCGTGTCTCTCTCCCACACAAGCATGAATTTATTCAAACAAAAACAAAAACAAAAACAAACAGACGCTCCAAGTAAAGTACATAAGATGTGACGGAATAAAAATATAGTTTCAATAGAAGAAACCTGATAAATTGTTGATGAAGAAGGGGATGCCTTGGGCACCCCCAAGCTTAGACGCTTGAGTCTTCTTGAAATATGCAGGGATGAACCACGGGGGCATCCCTAAGCTTAGACTTTTCACTCTTCTTGATCATATATCATCCTCCTCTCTTGACCCTCGAAAACTTCCTCCACACCAAACTCAAAACAAACTCATTAGAGGGTTAGTGCATAATCAAAAATTCCCATGTTCAGAGGTGACACAATCATTCTTAACACTTCTGGACATTACTCAAAGCTACTGGAAGTCAATGGAACAAAGAAATCCATCCAACATAGCAAAAGAGGCAATGCGAAATAAAAGGCACAATCTGTCAAAACAGAACAGTCCGTAAAGACGAATTTTTTAGAGGCACTGATGTCTACTCACGCTTCTTTTCCTGTAGACAGTGTTGGGCCTCCAAGAGCAGAGGTTTGTAGAACAGCAGCAAGTTTCCCTTAAGTGGATCACCCAAGGTTTATCGAACTCAGGGAGGAAGAGGTCAAAGATATCCCTCTCAAGCAACCATGCAACCACAAAGCAAGAAGTCTCTTGTGTCCCCAACACACCTAATACACTTGTCAGATGTATAGGTGCACTAGTTCGGCGAAGAGATAGTGAAATACAGGTGGTATGAATATATATGAGCAAGTAGTAACGGCACTCAGAAAATAGCTTGATGCTACAACTCGGCGTGTGGTTGATGGTGGTGATATTGCGAGCAGTACAGATGCAGAGAGAGCAAGAAACAAGCAGACGATTTCAGTATTTGGGAACAAGGCCTAGGGATTATACTTTTACTAGTGGACACTCTCAACATTGATCACATAACGAATAGATAAATGCTATACTCTACACTCTCTTGTTGGATGATGAACACCACTAATTGTGTAGGATTACACGAACCCTCAATGCCGGAGTTAACAAGCTCCACAATATTCGATATTCATGTTTAAATAACCTTAGAGTGCATGATAGATTAACACAACTAAACCAAGTACTAACATAGCATGCACACTGTCACCATCACACTATGAAGGAGGCATAGATCACATCAATACTATCATAGCAATAATTAACTTCATAATCTACAAGAGATTACAATCATAACCTACGCCAAGTACTACACGATGCACACACTGTCACCATTACACCGTGCAGGAGGAATAGAGTACTTTAATAACATCACTAGAGTAGCACATAGATAAATAGTGATACAAAACACATTGCAATCACAAAGGGATATAAATAAGCACTTCACTATGCCATTCATAACAGTGAATAAGTATTCTGTGAAATATAGCCTAAGAGACCCACACGGTGCACACACTGTCACCTTTACACACGTGGGACAAAGAGTCTCCGGAGATCACATAAGTAAAATTCACTTGACTAGCATAACGACATCTAGATTACAAGCATCATCATATGAATCTCAATCATGTAAGGCAGCTCATGAGATTATTGTATTGAAGTACATAGGAAGAGAGATTAACCACATAGTTACCGGTACATCCCTTAGCCTCGATAGAGAACTACTCCCTCCTCATGGAAGACAGCAGCGTTGATGAAGATGGCGGTGGAGATGGCAGCGGTGTCGATGGAGAAGCCTTCCGGGGGCACTTCCCCGTCCCGGCGGCGTGCCGGAACAGAGACTCCTGTCCCCCAGATCTTGGCTTCGCGATGGCGGCGGCTCTGGAAGGTTTCTTGTACCGTGGCTTTTCCGTGTCGAAGATTTAGGTCAGGGACCTTTATATAGGCGAAGAGGCGGAGTCGGAGGGTCGACGAGGCGGCGACACACTAGGGGGGCGCGGCCCACCCCCTGGCCGCGCCGGCCTATCATCTGGGGCCCATAGGGCCCTCCTCTGGTGGCTCTCGGGTGTTCTGGAAGCTTCATGCAATTCTAAGATGCTGGGCGTTGATTTCGTCCAATTCCGAGAATATTTCCTTACTAGGATTTCTGAAACCAAAAACAGCAGAAAACAGGAAATGGCACTTCGGCATCTCGTCAATAGGTTAGTTCCGTAAAACGCATAAAATCATCATAAAGTGTGAACAAAACATGTAGGTATTGTCATAAAACAAGCATGGAACATAATAAATTATCGATACGTCGGAGACGTATCAGCATCCCCAAGCTTAGTTCCTACTCGTCCTCGAGTAGGTAAACGATAACAAAGATAATTTCTGAAGTGACATGCTACCAACATGATCTTAATCATACTATTGTAAAGCATATGAGATATGAATGCAGCGATTCAAAGCAATATAAATGCAATGAGTAAACAATTGAATCATATAGCAAAGACTTTTCATGAATAGTACTTTCAAGACAAGCATCAATAAGTCTTGCATAAGAGTTAACTCATAAAGCAATAAATTCATAGTAGAGGTATTGGAGCAACACAAAGGAAGATTTAAGTTTCAGCGGTTGCTTTCAACTTGTAACATGTATATCTCATGGATATTGTCAACATAAAGTAATATAATAAGTGCAATATGCAAGCATGTAAGAATCAATGCACAGTTCACACAATTGCTTGCTTCTTGAGATGGAGAGAAATAGGTGAACTGACTCAACATAAAAGTAAAAGAAAGGCCCTTCGCAGAGGGAAGCATCGATTGCTATATTTGTGCTAGAGCTTTGATTTTGAAAACATAGAGAGCATAAAAGTAAAGTTTTGAGAGGTGTTTGTTGTTGTCAACGAATGGTAGCGGGTACTCAATCCCCTTGCCAGACAAACCTTCAAAGATCGGCTCCCATTTTATTTTTATTTTTGTGTGGCACTCCTTCCAACCTTTCTTTCACAAACCATGGCTAACCGAATCATCGGGTGCCTGCCAACAATCTCATACCATGAAGGAGTTCCTATTTTTGTTAATTAATTTGGGACTGGGAATCCCATTGCCAGCTCTTTTTGCAAAATTATTGGATAAGCGGATGAAGCCACTAGTCCATTGGTGAAAGTTGCCCAACAAGATTGAAAGATAAACACCACATACTTCCTCATGAGCTATAAAACATTGACACAAATAAGAGGTAATAACTTTTGAAGTGTTTAAAGATAGCACTCAAGCAATTTACTTTGGAATGGCGGAGAAATACCATGTAGTAGGTAGGTATGGTGGACACAAATGGCATAGTGTTTGGCTCAAGGATTTGGATGCATGAGAAGTAATCCCTCTCAATACAGGGCTTAGGCTAGCAAGGTTGTTTGAAACAAACACAAGTATGAACCGGTACAACAAAACTCACATAAAAGACATATTGCAAGCATTATAAGACTCTACACCGTCTTCCTTGTTGTTCGACCCTTACTAGAAAATATCTAGACCCTAGAGAGACCAATCATGCAAACCAAATTTTAGCAAACTCTATGTATTTCTTCACTAATAGGTGCAAAGTATATGATGCAAGAGCTTAAACATGACCACAACAATTGCCAAGTATCAAATTATTCAAGACATTCTACCAATTACTACATGTAGCATTTCCCGTTTCCAACCATATAACAATTAATGAAGCAGTTTCAACCTTCGCCATGAAAATTAAAAGCTAATAACACATGTGTTCATATGAACCAGCAGAGCGTGTCTCTCTCCCAAACAAGAATTTATTCAAACAAAAACAAAAATAAAAACAAACAGACGCTCCAAGCAAAGCACATAAGATGTGGCCGAATAAAAATATAGTTTCAAGGGAGGAACCTGATAATTTGTCGATGAAGAAGGGGATGCCTTGGGCATCCCCAAGCTTAGACGCTTGAGCCTTCTTGATATATGCAGGGGTGAACCACCGGGGCATCCCCAAGCTTAGAGCTTTCACTCTTCTTGATCATATTGTATCATCCTCCTCTCTTGACCCTTGAAAACTTCCTCCACACCAAACTCGAAACAAACTCATTAGAGGGTTAGTGCATAATCAAAAACTCACATGTTCAGAGGTGACACAATCATTCTTAACACTTCTGGACATTGCCCAAAGCTACTGGAAGTTAATGGAACAAAGAAATCCATCCCACATAGCAAAAGAAGCAATGCGAAATAAAAGGCAGAATCTGTCAAAACAGAACAGTCCGTAAAGACGAATTTTATTGAGGCACCAGACTTGCTCAAATGAAAATTATCAAATTGAATGAAAGTTGCGTACATATCTGAGGATCACTCACGTAAATTGGCATAATTTTATGAGTTACCTACAGAGAATTTTGCCCTGATTCGTGACAGCAAAAAAATCTGTTTCTGCGCAGTAATCCAAATCTAGTATGAACCTTACTATCAACGACTTTACTTGGCACAATAAAGCACAAAACTAAGATAAGGAGAGGTTGCTACAGTAGTAACAACTTTCAAGACTCAAATATAAAACAAAATACTGTAGCAAAATAAACACATGGGTTATCTCCCAAGAAGTTCTTTCTTTATAGCCATTAAGATGGGCTCAGCAGTTTTGATGATGCACTCGCAAGAAATAGTATTTGAAGCAAAAGAGAGCTTCAAGAGGCAAATTCAAAACAATTTAAGCCTAACATGCTTCCTATGAAGAGGAATCTTGTACACAAATGAATTCATGAAGAACAAAGTGACAAGCATAAGAGGATAAAACACGAGTAACTTCAAGATTCTCAACATAAAGAGGGGAAACTTAATATTATTAAGATGCATATAACCATATTTCCCTCTCTCATAATAACTTTCAGTAGCATCATTGATGAAATCCACAATATACCCATCACTTAAAACATTCTTAATTTTGGCATAAGAAGAGTTATTCTCATTAATAGTAATTGGAGCAAGATTATTATCAAGAATTTGAACATGGTAAACAAGTTGCATATTAAAAGGATTGTTTTTGGTAATCCAATCATGACTATGACAAGTTTCATAAGGATATTTATAACCTATATCATAACATTCTTTATAATAATCATCAAAGATCGGAGGCACAGTGTCATCATAAGAAATAGAATAGTTATCTTCCACAGTCGGTTTATCTGTGTCCATACCATCATTGTTATTAGAAGGAGATGTATCAAACACATAATGATCAGTAGCAAAAGGATTTTCAAACACCTCTTCCCCAAGCTTAGAGCTTTCTATATCATTATGGGAGGAAGCATGGATAGCACTGACACTATGGCAATTATTATTATCATCATTTTCAGAATTGGTTTCCCATAGATTTGCAATATCAAAAGTAGTGTGCTCATTCAAATCATGATCACTAATGTATGTAGAGAGCATAGGAAGATCATCGTGTTCAGATTCATTATCACAATAATCATTAGGAGCAACATACTTACGGTTACCTAGCGTTATCTCATTCACACCGGAATATGCTGTTACCTCTTTCTTTTTATTCTCCTTCTTCTTCTTCTTCGTTCCCTTCTTCTTCTTCTTCTTCTCTTCCTTCTCCTCGTTCCCTTCTTTAGGAGGAAGAGGCTTGAAGGGTGGCTTGTCCACATAACCTGATTTACTTTTAAAAACAATAGAAGAAACTTGGGAGGATCCCTCCTTTTCATTAATTAGTTGAAAACACACAGCGGTCCTATCATATTTTGGCAAGGTGTCATCTTCTAAAATATTTTGTATGTAAGTATTTGTATGGCTATTATCAATGCAATAAGAAAAACACACATGTAGGACATCATCAATATCAAGATCACTCATATGTAACAAGGAGATTTTTCTCGACAGTTCTTCACACCCCAAAAATAAAGTAAGTTCATCATGCTGATTAGGAGTAATTTCATCATCACAATACAAATTTGCAGCACTCATTGGGTTCAAATTATCATTGGAGGAGCATTGAAAATTAAAATGACCCACTTCATGGCAAACTTCACAAATAAAAGGATAGAGGGCACAAACCTTTTTACCAAGATCATCTAGAGCCCTTAGCCACTTTCTAGTTTTTTCATTAATATGATGGATGCAATATTCATCTTTGACTTGATTAATTCCACAAGGCCTATGCATTCCACAAAAATTAACATGCTTATAGGAAATAGCATTCTTAGGAGTTTGAGCATGCTTATTGCAATAATTAACAACAATTTCATTCTTCATGCAAGCCTCTTTAAAAGGTTCATGATACTTATCAAAATTCTTCTTAGGCAATTCAAAATGAGAAGCAAAGGCTTTATAAAGATTTGCAGCAACTTGAGAGTCAAGACCATAAGTAGCACTCGTATTTCGAAATTTATCGATATCCATAAAAGCTTCAATGCATTCATAATCATAATTTATACCTGACTCTTTACCTTCGTTGTTCTCCCATCCTTCAGCGTTCTCCTCAATCCGATCAAGAAGATCCCACTTAGCTTCAACCTCCTTGCTTGTGAAAGATCCCTTCGAACAGGCATCCAGATAGTCCTTGTGTTGTCCTGAAAGCCTCGCATAAAAATTGTTAACAATAACATTACGGGGGAGCTCATGAATGGGACATTTGAGCATTAGTGATTTCAATCTCCCCCACGCTTGAGAAATACTCTCTCCATCACGAGGATAAAAGTTATAAATATAATTCCTATCAATATGCACTTCATGAGGAGGATAAAATTTAGAATAAAAGAGAGATGCAATTTCCTCCCAACCAAGAGAATTACTATTCTCCAACAATTTATACCAATGCGCCGCTTTACCAGACAGCGAAAAAGAGAATAGCTTCTTCTTCACTTCTTCCGTAGAGATACCTGCACACTTGAATAACCCGCATAATTCATGCAAAAACTGTAAATGATCTCCAGGATGGACAGTTCCATCCTCTTTATAGCGGTTATCAATAACACGTTCAATAATTTTCATGGGTATCTTGAAAGCAAGACTTGCGATTGGTGGATTTAAAGTATCACAAGCATTATTAGAGTTATCGCTTATGGGAGATAAAGCATTATCAGAACAAATTTTCTCCCCTAAAGATGGGAAGCCAAAAAGATCACAGAAACTAGCTTCCCCAAGCTTAGACCTATTCATAGCATTAGCAGTGATTGCGTTCATACCAATAATATTGCTACTAGCATGCAAATGAGGTTCCATAGGTTCTTTAATTTTCGCATCACACAATTCATGTCTTAGCTTAGGAAATAAATTAAGAAGCTCATAGTTATATTCCATTATGCCTAACTAATGTAAAACAAGAAACAAAAAGATGCAATTGCAGGATCTAAAGGACATAGCTTCGAGCACAAACACAATGGCGCCAGAAAAGTACTGTTACCTGGAACCGAAGTATGAGTGCCTTTTACCTTTCCTTCCCGGCAACGGCGCCAGAAAAGTGCTTGATGTCTACTCACGCTTCTTTTCCTGTAGACAGTGTTGGGCCTCCAAGAGCAGAGGTTTGTAGAACAGCAGCAAGTTTCCCTTAAGTGGATCACCCAAGGTTTATCGAACTCAGGGAGGAAGAGGTCAAAGATATCCCTCTCAAGCAACCCTACAACCACAAAGCAAGAAGTCTCTTGTGTCCCCAACACACCTAATACACTTGTCAGATATATAGGTGCACTAGTTCGGCGAAGAGATAGTGAAATACAGGTGGTATGAATATATATGAGCAGTAGTAACGGCACCAGAAAATAGCTTGATGCTACAACTTGCGTGTGGTTGATGGTGGTGATATTGCAGGCAGTACAGATGCAGTAGAACAGTAAACAAGCAGCGATTTCAGTATTTGGGAATAAGGCCTAGGGATTATACTTTTACTAGTGGACACTCTCAACATTGATCACATAACAGAATAGATAAATGCTATACTCTACACTCTATTGTTGGATGATGAACACCACTAATTGTGTAGGATTACACGAACCCTCAATGCTGGAGTTAACAAGCTCCACAATATTCGATATTCATGTTTAAATAACCTTAGAGTGCATGATAGATTAACACAACTAAACCAAGTACTAACATAGCATGCACACTGTCAACATCACACTATGAAGGAGGCATAGATCACATCAATACTATCATAGCAATAATTAACTTCATAATCTACAAGAGATTACAATCATAACCTACGCCAAGTACTACACGATGCACACACTCGTCACCATTACACCGTGCGGGAGGAATAGAGTACTTTAATAACATCACTAGAGTAGCACATAGATAAATAGTGATACAAAACACATTGCAATCATAAAGGGATATAAATAAGCACTTCACTATGCCATTCATAACGGTGAATAAGTATTCTCGTGAAATATAGCCTAAGAGACCCACACGGTGCACACACTCGTCACCTTTACACACGTGGGACAAGGAGTCTCCGGAGATCACATAAGTAAAATTCACTTGACTAGCATAACGACATCTAGATTACAAGCATCATCATATGAATCTCAATCATGTAAGGCAGCTCATGAGATTATTGTATTGAAGTACATAGGAAGAGAGATTAACCACATAGTTACCGGTACAGCCCTTAGCCTCGATGGAGAACTACTCCCTCCTCATGGAAGACAGCAGCGTTGATGAAGATGGCGGTGGAGATGGCAGCGGTGTCGATGGAGAAGCCTTCCGGGGGCACTTCCCCGTCCCGGCGGCGTGCCGGAACGGAGACTCCTGTCCCCGGATCTTGGCTTCGCGATGGCGGCGGCTCTGGAAGGTTTCTCGTACCGTGGCTTTTCCGTGTCGAAGATTTAGGTCAGGGACCTTTATATAGGCGAAGAGGCGGAGTCGGAGGGTCGACGAGGCGGCGACACACTAGGGGGGCGCGGCCCACCCCCTGGCTGCGCCGGCCTATCATCTGGGGCCCACAGGGCCCTCCTCTGGTGGCTCTCGGGTGTTCTTGAAGCTTCATGCAATTCTAAGATGCTGGGCGTTGATTTCGTCCAATTCCGAGAATATTTCCTTACTAGGATTTCGAAACCAAAAACAGCAGTAAAACGAGAACTGGCACTTCGGCATCTCGTCAATAGGTTAGTTCCGGAAAACGCATAAAATCATCATAAAGTGTGAACAAAACATGTAGGTATTGTCATAAAACAAGCATGGAACATAAGAAATTATCGATACGTCGGAGACATATCAGGCACTTAACTTGCTCAGATGAAAATGGTCAAATTGAATGAAAGTTGCGTACATATCTGAGGATCACACACAAAAATTGGAAGATTTTTCTGAGTTACCTACAGAGAACCCTGCCCAAATTCGTGACAGACAGAAATCTATTTCTGCGCAGTAATCCAAATCTAGTATCAACCCTACTATCAAAGACTTTACTTGGCACAACAATGCAATAAAATAAGGATAAGGAGAGGTTGCTACAGTAGTAACAACTTCCAAGACTCAACAAAACAGTAGCAAAAAGGCAAAAAATAAAAACATGGGTTATCTCCCAAGAAGTGCTTTCTTTATAGCCATTAAGATGGGCTCAGCAATTTTAATGATGCACTCGCAAGAAATAGTAGTTGAAGCAAAAGAGAGCATAAAAAAAGCAAACTCAAAACAAATTTAAGCCTAACCCACTTCCTATGAAAAGGAATCTTGTAAATAAACAAATTCATGAAGCATAATGCAACAAGCATAGAAAGATAAAACAAGTGTAACTTCAAAAATTTCAGCATATAGAGAGGTGTTTTAGTAACATGAAAATTTATACAACCATATTTTCCTCTCTCATAAATATTTTCAGTAGCATCATGAACAAACTCAACAATATAACTATCAAATGAAACATTCTTATCATGAGCTACATGCATAAAATTATTACTACTCCCAACATAAGCATAGTCATTCTTATTAATTGTAGTGGGAGCAAATTCAACAAAGTAGCTATCATTATTATTCTCATCAAGTGTAGGAGGCATAGTACAATCATATTAAAATTTACTCTCCATAGTAGGCGGCACCAAAAGACCACTATCATTATAATCATCATAAATAGGAGGCAAAGTATCATCAAAGAAAAATTTCTCCTCCATGCTTGGGGGACTAAAAATATCATGCTCATCAAAACCAGCTTCCCCAAGCTTAGAATTTTCCATAGTATTAGCAACAATGGTGTTCAAAGCGTTCATACTAATATCATTGCTACTAGCATGCAAATAAGATTCCATAGGTTTTTTAATTTTCGCAGCAAACATTCCATGTCTTAACTCAGGAAATAGATTAAAAAGCTCATAGTTGCTTTCCATTATGCCTAACTAGTGAAAAACAAGAAACAAAAAGATGCAATTGCAGGATCTAAAGGAAATAGCTTCGAGCACTCAGCAACGGCGCCAGAAAATAGCTTAGTTGCCTGGGACCGGAGTGTGAGTGCCTTTTACCTTTCCTCCCGGGCAACAGCTAGCGCCAGAAAATAGCTTGATGTCTACGCACGCTTCTTTTCCTGTAGACAGTGTTGGGCCTCCAAGAGCAGAGGTTTGTAGAACAGCAGCAAGTTTTCCCTTAAGTGGATCACCCAAGGTTTATCGAACTCAGGGAGGAAGAGGTCAAAGATATCCCTCTCAAGCAACCCTGCAATCACGATACAAGAAGTCTCTTGTGTCCCCAACACACCCAATACACTTGTCGGATGTATAGGTACACTAGTTCGGCGAAGAGATAGTGAAATACAAGTAATATGGATGTATATGAGTGGTAATAGCAATCTGAAATAAATATGGCAGCGAGCAAACATGTAGCAGAACAGTAAATAAGCGCTGTTTCAATGCTTAGAAACAAGGCCTAGGGATCATACTTTCACTAGTGGACACTCTCAACATTGCAATCATAAAGGAATATAAATAAGCACTTCACTATGCTATTCTGAATTACTCTCTGGCAAGATAACGAACTCTAATTCATCATGTAGGCAAACCTTAAAGATGTATTCCCAAGTACTAATAAACATCCCACGCCGTCACTCGTGAGCATTCATAGGAGGTACTAACACACCACAATTTCATAGAGACATCCAACTCAAATCATAACCCAGTGAATAAGTATTCTGTGAAATATAGCCTAAGAGACCCACACGGTGCACACACTGTCACCTTTACACACGTGGGACAAGGAGTCTACGGAGATCACATAAGTAAAATCCACTTGAATAGCATAACGACATCTAGATTACAAAGCTCATCATATGGATCTCAATCATGTAAGGCAGCTCATGAGATCATTGTATTGAAGTACATGGGAGAGAGATGAACCACATAGCTACCGGTACAGCCCTTAGCCTCGATGGAGAACTACTTCCTCCTCATGAGAGACAGCAGCGGTGATGAAGATGGCGGTGGTGTCGATGGAGATGCCTTCCGGGGGCACTTCCCCGTCCCGGCGGTGTGCCGGAACAGAGACTTCTGTCCCCCGAATCTTGGCTTCGCGATGGCGGCGGCTCTGGAACTTTTCTCGTATCGTGGCTTATTCGTATCGAAGATTTAGGTCAGGGAGGCTTATATAGGCGAAGAGTCAGAGTCGGAAGGGCCACGGGGGCTCCAGACACCAGGGCCCCCCTGGCCGCGCCGCCACCCCGTGTGGGGCCCACCTGGCTCTCCTCTGGCCCCTCTTCGGTGCTCTGGAAGCTTCCTTGAAATATAAGATACTGGGCGTTGATTTCGTCCAATTCCGAGAATATTTCCTTACTAGGATTTCTGAAACCAAAAACAGCAGAAAACAGGAACTGGCACTTCGGCATCTCGTCAATAGGTTAGTTCCGGAAAACGCATAAAATCATTATAAAGTGTGAACAAAACATGTAGGTATTGTCATAAAACAAGCATGGAACATCAGAAATTATAGATACGTTGGAGACGTATCACACAACAATGCAATAAAATAAAGATAAGGAGAGGTTGCTACAGTAGTAACAACTTCCAAGACTCAAATATAAAACAAAATTGTTGTAGTAAAATAAAAACATGGGTTATCTCCCAAGAAGTGCATTCTTTATAGCCATTAAGATGGGCTCAACAATTTTAATGATGCTCACATAAGAATGAAGAGTTGAAGCAAAAGAGAGCATCAAAAGGCAAATTCAAAACAAATTTAAGCCTAACCCACTTCCTATGAAAAGGAATCTTGTACACAAATAAATTCATGAGGAGCAAAGTGACAAGCATAGGAAGATAAAACACGAGTAACTTCAAGATTCTCAACATAAAGAGGGGAAACTTAATATTGTTAAGATGCATATAACCATGTTTCCCTCTCTCATAATAACTTTCAGTAGCATCATGAACAAACTCAACAATATAACTATCACATAAAGCATTCTTATTCACATGCATAAAAGTATCATTACTCTCCACACAAGCATAATCAATTTTATTAGTAATAGTGGGAGTAAAACTATCACATCCATCATTATAATCATCGTAAATTGGAGGCATAGAGTAATCATAATGAATTTTATCGTCAATAGTAGATGGACCGAAAATATCACAATCATCATTGTAATCATCACATATAGGAGGTAAAGTATCATCAAAGTAAATTTTCTCCTCCATGCTTGGGGAACTAAAAATATCATGCTCATCAAAACCAGCTTCCCCAAGCTTAGAATTTTCCATAGCATTAGCAACAATGGTGTTCAAAGCATTCGTACTAATAACATTGTCATTAGCATGCATATAAAGTTCCATAGGTTTTTTAATTTTCTCTTCAAACACCTCATGTCCTAACTCAAGATAAATACTATAAAGATCTCTAATTTTGTTGTTGTTTTCCATTAAGCCTAACTAGTGAAATAAAACAAGAAACAAAAAGATGCAATTGCAGGATCTAAAGGAAATAGCTTCGAGCACTCACACACCGGCAACAGTGCTAGGAAATAGCTTAGTAGTCGGAAGATGTGAATACCTTTTACCTTACCTCCCCGGCAACGGCGCCAGAAAATAGCTTGCTGGCGTGCAGTTGACGTGGGAGTTAGAAATCTCTGTGGTGTAATTTTCCTTCACGTCCCCGGCAACGGCGCCAGAAAATAGCTTGATGTCTACGAACGCTTCTATTCCTGTAGACAGTGTTGGGCCTCCAAGAGCAGAGGTTTGTAGAACAGCAGCAAGTTTCCCTTAAGTGAATCACCCAAGGTTTACCGAACTCGGGGAGGTAGAGGTCAAAGATATCCCTCTCAAGCAACCCTGCAATTACGATACAAGAAGTCTCTTGTGTCCCCAACACACCTAATACACTTGTCAGATGTATAGGTGCACTAGTTCGGCGAAGAGATAGTAAAATACAAGTAATATGGATGATTGTAAGTGGTAATTGCAATCTGAAATAAATATGGCAGCAAGTAAACATGCAGTAGAACAGTAAATAAACGGAGATTCGATGTTTGGAAACAAGGCCTAGGGATCATACTTTCACTAGTGGACACTCTCAAAAATGATCACATAAATAAATAACTTCTCTTCACTTGTGCTACTTCTCACACTCTCTTGTTGGATAACAAACACCATTCATTGTGTAGGGCTACAAAAGCACACCTCAAGCCGGAGTAAACAAGCTCCACAACATCCGGAGTTCATATTTAAGTAACTTCTAGAGTGCATAATAGACCATTGCAATTTAGACCGAGTACTAACATAGCATGCACACTGTCACCATCAGCTATGAAAGGGGGAATAGATCGCATCAATACTATCATAGTAATAGTTAACTCCATAATCTACAAGAGATTACAATCATAACCTATGCCAAGTACTACATGATGCACACACTATCAACATTACATCATGGAGGAGGAATAGACTACTTTAATAACATCACTAGAGCAGCACATAGATTAATAGTGATACAAAGCTCATCATATGGATCTCAATCATGTAAGGCAGCTCATGAGATCATTGTACTGAAGTACATGGGAGAGAGATTAACCACAAAGCTACCGGCACAGCCCTTAGCCTCGAGGGAGAACTACTCCCTCCTCATCATAGGAGATAGCAGCGGCGATGAAGATGGCGGTTGTGTCGATGGAGATGCCTTCCGGGGGGCAATTCCCCGTCCCGGTGGCGTGCCGGAACAGAGACTTCTGTCCCCCGAATTGGACTTCGCGATGGCGGCGGCTCTGGAAGGTTTTCCGTATCGTGGCTTATTTTTTAGGGTTTTCGCGACGGAGGCTTTAAGTAGGCGGAAGGGCAGCCTCGGAGGGGTCCTGGGGGACCCACACAGTATGGGGGCGCCCCCCTTTGGCCGCACCGCCATGTGGGGTGGGGCCCCCTGGGCTCCCCTCTGGTCCCTCTTCGGTGCTCTGGAAGCTTCCGTGGAAAATAGGACCCTGGGCGTTGATTTCGTCCGATTCCGAGAATATTTCCTTTGTAGGATTTCCGAAACCAAAAACAGCAGAAAACAAGAATCGGCTCTTCGGCATCTCGTCAATAGGTTAGTGCCGGAAAATGCATAATAATGACATAAAGTGTGTATAAAACATGTGAGTATCATCATAAAAGTAGCATGGAACATAAGAAATTATAGATACGTTTGAGACGTATCATTGCTCAGCTGCCGGACGGCCGTGCATGCCATCGCCAGTGAGATCCGGAAAGAACTCCGCAGGCTTCCTGCTGTAGAACAACATCCATGACGCCCTCCTCCAAGCTAGCTACTACCTCCCAAAGCAACACTAACTTGCAACATCAAGGTGAGCACCCTGCTAAGAAGTTTTGTCATTCGCATCTTGCAGCAGCAACCCACTCTAAATTTTTTTGTTTTCTTGTTGATAGGTTTTGCAGCCTGGTTCAGATATTCCTCTCATAGAATTTATTCCTTCAACTCTGCCTCTCTTTCTTAGACATGGACGCACAATATTGATCCCCTTTTCTGTTTTGATCAGCCGAGCGGCAAGGCGAAGCTGCAGTTGTTGAAAATAGTGGTGCTACCATGAGGACCACATGTTCCTCTGTCTCTTATTTCTCTCTTTTGGTAGATCTTTCTCAGTCCTGATACCTTTTGATTACTAATGTTTCCTTTGTTTGTACGTGCAGATTGCTATGGGGAATAATACTAGGATTTCTTTTTTATTCACTTGACCTCATGTAGATGTACAGAGCAGTGAAGGGTACAGAGAGATCATGTGTAATGTGTTGCAGGTAAAATTCTGTCAAAGTGTTTATTTCCTTTGCAGAGACAATTTTTCTTGTCTGAGTTGATCATTCAATAAGGTCAAGCAACATAATGCTATAGCTATCTAATTCCTTGCACTTCCCAGTTAATAGTCACACCCATTTGAATTTCTGTTGTGTTAAGCTTCTGGTTCATTTGTTTTATAGAATATCTTTTGTTTTGCAGTCTGACAAGATAAATGTGAATATCAAATGGGGTGTTGGATATCGGCAATTGTGTAATAAATTATGGAATGCCATTCCATTTGCAATGGGCAAGCTGGTGATCATTACACTCCACTAGAAACTATCGTTGTGTCTCCAATGCCTTCAACTTGCAAATGGATACTCTCAGTATTTAATAAGGCTATTGCAAGACTCTAACCTCACTGGAAACATACAAGTTCTTTGATGCAACATCTGCTATATACTCATGGTGGCAGTACCAACGATGTGATGTATTCATAGAAGCTGCAAAACCTTACTTAATGACCCTCAAGAGTTTGATTCAGCAACAACTTCTTGTAGAGATGCTCTGCTGTTTTACCTCAACACTTATTTGCATCTGCTCCACCCATTCATGCCTTATGTAGAAAAGAACACTGGCATCATCTTCCTCTGCCCAATAATTCTTGCAGGAAAAGTTCCATTATGATAACAGAATATCCATGTGTTGTTAGGGTAATTTTACATGTCTTACTACAAATACAAATGGTGTCAGATTTGAGTACCTATTTACCGGTGGAAAACTACTGTTATTTATGACATGAATGGGAGATGATAAACTTGAAAGTGAAATTGGCATTCTCTTGGACACTATGAACATACTTAGGTCTCTGAAGCCACCAACAAATACAAATGAAAGGTTTGTATATATTGTTGGCTTTTTCTTTATTCTATACTATGCATGATATATACCTGCTTCTTCTTGTTGTTGGCTTGTGAAAGCAATGTCAAGAATACTGCATTTTGTATGTACTTTATTATTCCCTGTTTTTTCTTTGGTGAACTGATTGTGTCATGTTGCTTTATTATGACTTATGATGTAGGTTTGCAAGATCTGCCATAAGTAATTTGCATAACGAAAACTAAAATTTACGGATTCTCCAGCAGACTGGGGATGGCTGGATAGCCGGATGGCGTGTGGTTGTAACTGAAACCTCCTTGTCATCTATGTAGAAGATTCGTATGTGCTTAGAGACAAACTTCGTATTTTGGCTTGCTTAGATATTTTATAAAGTGTTGCATCTTTCTAAGTATCTGTATGCTTGGATCTGATAAACTAAATGTGCGTTTTAGAACTTCTCAAGTTCCAGTAACTTCTGTGCCTCCTATTTGGCAACACATTCTTAAAAGTATATTAATCGCACATCCTAGCCTTAAATTTTGCTCTCATTTAGGTGCTCTGATTTATGCTTGTTTGTGAAGTTTGACGTTTGAGAGAATTCAGCCTTAAATTATATTGTGTGGATTCACTAATATATATTACACTGCCTTTATATTTTGTGTTCAGGTTGTTTATAGATCTCCTATGCTCTTTGTTTTCCTATTGAACATGTGTTTGTTTTAAGGAAATTAAGAGACCAATATTATGTCCAGATGCTATTTTGGTCTTCAGCTTTATTCTACGGATTATGATTGTAGACAGACAATCACTTTTAGAATAACTAGGACAAAACCCGTGCGTTGCTACGGATCAAATCCCGTGACTAAAATCTACTTTTAAAAAAAATCAGCTGATTAAGATTTTAAAATTGTAAGTGCAAGTATTTTCATAATTTTCATTGAACACTTCTAAAAATGAAATACAAAAATACCTAGTAGATTTAATCAAAGCCAACAGCACTAATATCTTCTACAGTTCCAGATATAGCTCATTTAGAGGTTTCAGCTGTACTCAGGATGCGAGCGCTGCTACCAGGTTTCTCCCGATCGATGAGGAGGCGGCGGCCGGTAGGATCAGGAAGGCAGCATCATCTTAAACCAGAGTTTGAGCACTTGTACATGTATTGCACGGCAATGAACTGGCCTCTAGATTTCTTTATGAAGGCTGTGATTTTCGCCCAAGCCTGGTTTGTGTGGACACGTGAGGTCGCTCAAGACTATGGCGGGTCGCGTGGTGTTGGTGTATGCAGTACCAGACCTTTTTATGTACTAATTGTTATGGAGTGCTACATCTAACATCTTTGATTCGCTGGTTGTGATTGAACCGGCATCATTGTAATATACAAAAATCTGACATAACGATGTCGTTCAGAGGCTCACAGAAGCTACTACTCAGAAACGCACTGACGGAATAGTTGGAACTGGGAGAGCGCCCGCGAAGAAGGTGCGCGGCTGGTCCTCGCCAGCATGGTCACGGTGGAGGTAGGCTGCGACCGAGGATATACCGCCTCCGCCTCGCCGGCATGGTGGCGGGCGAGGATATACCGCCTCCGTCGCGACCATGGGAGTATATGCGGCGAGGACAGCCTCGCGCTTCCTGGGGAGTAGATGCGATGAAGAGGGCCACCGTAAGGCCAGTCTCTTGGAGCATCTCACATGCAGCGCGGTGGTTCTGTTCGAGGGGATTGTGAGGCGCGGGTTAACGGTAGGTGGTTCTCTTCTTGCCCCCGTCCTCGTCGATTTTCCTTTTTATCCGCCGTGGTCGCCTCTTATTGCTTGATTTTCTATCGAATCGCTAGCAAGCATAGCTAGACTCGATCGTTAGATTCGATCGACTTGAGAACGGAAGTTGAAATTTGACTGCTCCCATATTTAATCTCGCCACGGACATTATTGGTGTCTGCATCCACGAATGCAGGACCGATCTCGTCGGCGAGATAGGAGCCCTCCCCTCTCCGCTCTCGTTTTAGTGCGCTGAACTCCCCAGAGCCCAGATGGTGCGGCAATTCCGGCTAGCTCGAACAATTGTTTCTTCACCGTGTGCACCCCTTCTCAATCGGTTGTGCTGCCGATCCTTCAGATGGATCTGTTGCTTCTCTTGTCGTGGAGACGAACCCTTTCTTTTCTGGGAACCCGACGCGTCTATTTCTTTTATGTGAACGCTGCCTGTATATATGTATATACCCGTGACGCCGAATCTGTTTGAGTAGGACACGACAAAATCTGAGACGTGACCTTTCTCCCTTGGATACGAAACAGACGATTTGTTGAACGGGAGAAAAGAAAATCCAACCGGTATGACTTATGGGTGGCAAAGTGGGTAATTTCAGTCCGTTTTTGTATTTTGGTGGGAGGGCAAATTCGTCCAAAAAAGTGTTGGACCGCAAGAAACCTTATTTTCTTTATTACTAGTACAAATGCCCGTGCGTTGCCACGGATCAACATAATTCTTTCTAATGGGCATATAAATGTGATGCATGACAATATTCAAATATCTCAATGCATCAATTGAAATAGCATGCGTTCGAGCACAAAAAATTCTAATAGACATTTGATCAAAAAAATGATTTAGATGTAAATACCCTATGCTTTGATTAAAATGATTAGGGTGTAAATGTTTTGCTTATCCAGCCGCGCTTCGCGCTCGTTCAAAGAACTATCTTTTTCCCTTTGCATATCCACCGACAGTTTGACAGGCAAGCAATAAGTTATATCGACAACGTGACAATATACCCATATTCTCATTATATACAAATTGCATTTATTGAACACAAGCTTTTTATCATCTGTACATTGGTGAGCAGAGGCAGGTGAACAAGATTTTTGAGCAAACCGTCAGACCGATCTATTCATGTGCTTTGTTTTTTTTTTGAGGAAAACAGCAGGACTCTGTTGTGAGCTTTATTAATAATCATATAATAGTTACATCGTCTATTAATAAAGCAACAATAAACTCCTGCGGTTCATCTACCCAAACAGTTGGTAGTGATCCCGTCTAAGCGATCAGCAACACCATTAGCCTCCCTATTAAAAAACTAAACTCACACTTAGAAAAATTAGAAGCTTGCACATAAATATCTTCGAACAGAGCCGCCGTGGCTGTAGAAGAACAGCACCCGGACTGCAGTGTTTCAATAACCTACAAGCAATCAAATTCAATGATAATACAAGTGCACCCAATTTCATTTGCAAGGGCTAGACCTCTACTCGCTGCTCGAGTTTTCAGAGTATGTGCATCTACAGCATAGTGAATAGGATCACTACAAGATGCAATAAACCTTCCAGTTTCATCTCTTATAACAGCTCCAATTCCCCCATTGAAATTTTCTGGAACAAAACTTGCATCAACATTGATAAGAACAAAATTCTCCTTTGGTTTATTCCAGGAACTCTTTCTCTTAACTGAATTTTTTCTCAGTACTCTTATATTTTTCTCCGTTATAACCCGGATAGACATTGCAGCAATTTGTGAAGGAGGTACCTTCTCATCATGAACACCCTGCCTTCTCATCCACCAAATTACCAAGCCGTCGTTAGTATCAATTCTTTCACATTCTCATCATAATTTCTTACCAAGATTTCTTCCAGGACAGCACTTCTAGCTCTGTCGACTTGCAAGACGTCTTGAATTGTTTGTAACAGCCCAATCTTCCTCCAGACCTCTACTGCATGTTCACATTCAAAAAGAACGTGTTTAATATCTTCACAATGGATTGAGCATCTTGGGCACTGACCTAATATAGGAACATGTCTGTTTGCCAACACTCCATAACACGATAGTATACCATCTAGGATTTTCCATGCGATTTTTTTTATTTTTGATGCAACCGAACTCTTCCATAATGAGTCCCAGAGTCCATTAATCATGGACTGACCCGGGGCTTGTAAATTTCTTTCTTTTTCTCCAAATTGATGCTTCCATTCTCCATGGTACGCTTATCTAACAGAGAAGAGATTGTTTTTATTGTGTCTCCATGCCACAAAATCATCCATACCATATGATGATATAGGTATTGAGAGGATTATGTTTGCATCGATTGGGAAAACAACCCTCTTACTAATTCCTCATCCCAGGATCCTGTTACAGGACTAATCAAGTCCTCGACCTTATTATACACAGTATTTCCTCTAGGTGTTATAATCTTTCCATCTGCACTGTTTGGGATCCATGGGTCATCCCATATATCAATTTGAGAACCATCTCCCACTCGCCAGATGCATCCTCTATTGAAACATTGAATTCCAGCTAGAATACTTTGCCAAGTAAAAGAAGCTCCACTATTCATGTGCCTTGTTAGTCACTTACTTTTAGCAGTGTCTTATTAATAACTGGAAAACCTAAAATACTTGATGGTTCATAATTTGCATTACCGATTCTGACTGGTGCTCATCCTCAAAATGCCTAACTGGTAGTTGACACTGATTGCTACAACGGTTTTATTGCTAGATAATAGCTGAATCTATGAAATCTTAGGCCTCTCTGGCGCCCTACTGAATTCAGGTTCTAAGAAGCACATCAGTAGAGTTATGCGAGAAGTGACTCAAAAATATACCCCCTTGCCAGACACTTCGTCAATTCATCATCGTATATATGAAAGAAAAATAGATCATATAAATCATAATTAACCAATTACAGAGAGCAAAAGAGTCTTGTAAACGGAAGTGATGATCAACCAAGTGACAAATATAACAAACAATGCTCTTCAAAATTCAGTCTTTCAATGTTCTGGCAGACCAACCTGAGAATAAAAACTCCTTACTCCACATGAAACCATCCAAATGTGAAACAATGAACAACAATATGATGGCTATGCACTCAAACTCAGTCACCAAACCACATTGACATTTTACGAGATAAGAAACTGACAGTATTTTTTGGCCTTGTGCGCTAGATGGGCCTGGAAATTAATAATATATAAATTTTAATTAAGTTCTCCAAATATATTTTATATCCTTCACAAGTACCATAAAAATATGAAACTGAATTAGCAGCAAATTGCAAATTCTAGTCCAAATAAGCTAATTCTAGTTTAAAATCTTAATGGGTTCAGATTCTTTACTTTTATCCTGGGATTTTTTTAGTTCTATTTCTGACAACTTCCAAGAGTTCAAAAGGTATTGGGAATGACTCCTATTGCTCCTGAGTATAGATATCAGTTGGCATGCTATTTCAACAAAGGCTCTTGGACCTCTTTGACATGTCATAAAGTACATCTGTAAACCTGTTCCATGGAGAAAAATAGAGCAAGAAAACAGTGTAAGATAAACTTCTGTCTATACTAATAACTATTTAAAAATATTCCAATAGTCTATACTAATAACTATGTAAAAAGACTTCAAAAGTTTACTGGTTAACTCAGTACCTCAGCTCTGGACTCCCAATGAGCTTTTCTAAATAGTACCTGCAGTGTAGCTCTATATAATTGGACGGATCATTTTTCCTCGGTAATGAACATCCATCACCAAGCTCTCGGTACATTTCTTCTAGGCATGCAATTTGAAGGATTGCATAGACCAATTCCAGAGAAGAATTACGGCAAAAAAAATATACATGCACACCGCTCACCTCTGACCAGTCCATGGCAACCAGTACTCGTCGATGACCAGGCGGAGCACACCCCGCTCAAACCGAACGCGACAAGAATAAAAATCTCCATTCTTCTAGAACAGAATAAAACTGAAATACTAATCTTACCATCCTAGTACTGCAAGTTGATACTGATTTAATGAGTGCACAATACGATAGATGACCAACCATTGCCTATTCATGATCAACAAGTTTCAGTTGATTCAAAGTAAACCTAGTCACAATAATAAGAAGCAAGAGAATAAAGAAACATCGCTGATCAAGGAAAATCTCCGGAAACAAAATGGAATCATCACAAGGGCAAATGAGAGTGAAACCTAATGGGGGATTGGCAGAGCCACCGTGCTCCATTTATCAACCTGTGCTAGTACTTACACAAAACAAAAATAATCAGTATTTCCGTCAGCCATTGAATCAACAAAAGAAACGACGATAAATAGTATCAGTAGTTTTGTCCAATAATGATGCGTGGTGCTCTGGATGGGGCTACCATCGGGAAGGAGCTTGAGGCATTGGCTTCGAGGTGCTGGTGCAGGGAGGCGCCTCCCAGACCGCCACAGGCTATCTAGTTGTTTAGGTAGTGCGGATTATCTCGTCCTTCATGCTACAAATCACAATGGGAGGGAGGCATGGTTCAAATTAAAATCCAGCCATCAATTGAAAATAGAGATGCCCCGGATTTCTCAAAGAGGATGCAGGTACTGACCTGGGAGAACGAATTTGTTGTCATCAGAGGCATCGGTGGAGCTCGCCAACGGAGCGGAAACATTTACCATCAGCCGCCGTGGTCTCTGATCAGGTCAGCGGTTTGCGGTACATAGCAGCGGGCAGACTCACGAGGAGACGTCGCGTGCTGGCTCGTGGAGGCCCACTGCATGTAGGATCGAGGCGGCGGCAGCGGCGTGTACTATTAGGCTGCATCTATTTGCTCAAAAATATCATAAGCATTTGAGCTCTTAGATGCTATCTTGCTTCTCCGAGGAGAACTCGATCAGTTATTAACTTGATTTGAATAACGGAATGTTTGACTATCCATTGTTCTACAACTGACTATTCAACTTAGTACTTAAAAACAAGGCAAACCCAGTATCGCAACCAGCCCTACTGGGATGCTTACAATAGAGCACTACCTGTCTATCTATACATGCTGAAAACTAAACACGTATGAAAAAAAGCTGCCACACGTATAGGACCAGCATGAACGATACACTTAAAAACAAATAATACAACAGACCTCCTCTTCCATAGATGTGTCGACTCGGGCGATTCTGATCCGCGAACATGGGAATCCTCAGGCATCAGTTGTTCCTCCTGGTTATCGTATGACCTGCATATAAAGGTGCAAAGTACCCAATAAACAAGATGTCCTAAAAAGAATGCTAATGCAGTATATGAGACACCATCATTCCACTTCCTAAAATTGACTGATACTTCCGCTATAGAACCGGAGTATCCCAAATATAGATTGAGATTCAAGGAACTTAAAATAGTAATCAATCCGAAGAGTGTACAGTTTCTCCATCATCTGCGACATCATAACACTTGGCACTCTCGTTACCTTTAGGCGAAAAAAACAAAAAATGGTACTTCGTACTGCACCTTACAACCGCACAACCCCAAGACTGTAAATGTTGCCGGTGTATATGATCAACAGTGAACATCCTTAGATTGACGAAAAAGCAACAAACCTATTCTCCAACGTATGCGGTGATGCCGGCGCTTCGGGAGAGATAACAGGTGGAATGTCCGTCTCCACTCTTCTGCTTCGATATTGCATGCCCTGCATTGGGAAGCCATATACCATATACCACTATTATGCTCTGATCTATGCTGCAAATATTATGCTGCATCTGATATTATTCTGCTCCAAAAGTGCCACCTTGATGCTATTCAGAACATAAATTTTGTTTACCAAGCTACCTGTCAAGACCCAATTATCATTATAATAATAATTTGCTACATCCGCTCTTTATGCTTTGTGATAGTGTCAATATATCATTCCCGATAAATCAGCACAAACACAAACATATTCTACATCAGCGGCTGAAGTGCTACAGTTCAAGCATGAATGTACATGTACGGTTGCCATTTTAATATACAATCAATTTAACAAGAAATTCAGCATATACCATACAAAATCGGATGTACACGGCCAATGTTTATTACATGCTGCTGTAAATACTCCCTAGACTATCTGTTAATTCAAAACATGTGTTTATATTCAAGTAAAATCTTCAGTTTTTTTCCCTAATTTTTGTTCTCTTTGAGACTCTCACAAAGAGATTTCCATTCATACTTATGTGGAGTGCAGTGTTTTTTCTCATTATTCTAATTTATCTAAGAAGCAAAAAAGCACTGTCAACATGTTTTGAATACACACCCACTTTTCCTAACAAAAACATCTGCATCTCTCAAACTAACTGAATAATAAACCTTCGAAAAAACTTTGCTTCTCTTACGATCAAGATTTACTTCATGTACAGGGCCCAGTCCTAAAATGATTCCTTGATCCATTCATCTAGACGTTGAGCCCAAATTGGCTTGATAAAATTCGACTTCACAGTTGCTTGCTCTTGGTTTTCATCCCTCAGATTATATGTATTGTTTGAACCGGGTCTTAACTCAAGCCCACTTAAAGAACGGATTTTACCTGGTAGTTCATGGGGCTAATTCGCCCAATTCCAGGCAGTACGGGATTTCAGGCAACAACTTAAGAAACCCTGATCATTGGAATCCTACTCGTCATGTTACAACAACAATTAAACACCGATTACGCACCTGTTTTTGTATGACCCCGGCGATGGCGGCGAATCGGAGAGAGGGGTAGCGGCATCTGGAGTCAAGGCATCAGAACTTCCGCTACCTCCGCGAAATCCGGCGCCGCCGCTGCTTCTAGAGCTCGCAGAGTCGACGCTCCGGCTTGGCTGGTGCCCTCATCTCCCGTCTGGTTTGCATCACATCTGCGGCGCCGTGGAGACTCGCACGACGGCGAAGGGCAAGCTCGCGTGGCGGCCTCGCGTGCTGGCTCATGGCGGCTGATGGCGTGCAGGATCGAGGCGGCCGCGGCGGGGAGACTCGCGCGACGACGGCGGCGCCGGGGAGACTCGCGCGACGGCGACGAGCAAGCTCGTGCAGCGCGGCGGCTAGGGTCGTGGAATTCGCGCAGGGGGAGGATGACGAGCTCAGGGGCGAGGGTTTCGGATACGGTTCACGTTCCAGACGAGGTAGCTGGGCTTCGGCCCAGTCGAGCCCGTATGGAAAATGAACGCTCGACGAAGGGTACGAGTACGACGAAGATTTTGACGTATCGAAGCCTGGGCAGAATAAGGAACATGTTTAGTCTTTTTAAGTAGTAGAGATTATTAGGTATAGATAGATATAGATTTCGATTGAGGGTAGACATCAAATTAGTAAGTGGTAGATCTTCGAGGGGATCATCCCTAATATGGTGTTTGAGATAAGCTCACTGGTGATATTATATTAAAAAATAAGAGATTGTTTCTGGTTTTGTTAAGATGGTCTCATATCATCTTCTGTATTAAAAGAACTTCAATTAGTTGTGAGTAATCCTTCATTCTTTAGCCTCTGAAGATTAACCTGAAGATTAAACACTTCATGTGATATGTCAAAATGCATATTTATTGTTAGCTTGCATAAATTAAATCCATATTAACTTCGAAAATTTCAGTGTGGTACTTGTATGTTCTCAGTGGACCAACGAAAAACTGGTTTACCGATGGTATTATATATGACATTATTGTTCGTGGATGAGCAAATTATGTGTGTTTTCCGGTTTACGATGATCTTTATTATTTTTCATTAGCTTCTAGAATTTCGGTAAATATTTTTTTGAGGGAGAATTTTGGTATATTTGCTATGCTGACATCTACTTACAGGATGGACATTTCGCTATGGCTGGCTGGTTGCTGTGTTCTCTCACCTAATTTTCACCTCCTAATTATCTTATTGTGGATAAGGAAGCCTTCCAACTTATACACCTATCTTTATCTCTTGATTCTGGAAAAAATGAAAGATATTTGGATTCTCCTTATTTGAGTGCAAATTTCTTGTATGGATTACACTGGGAATCTTGTTTTATTTGCTCTGCATATGATTTATGCGCAGAAGAAGTTTGTTCTTTCTATACATAACGAATATTGCCTTTAATTGGTCTCCTCTTTTTATCTCAAAAAGTTTTTTAGCCAGGTCTATTAGAACTATAACTACCATGCTGCACTAGTGGAAAACAGGGCTTTTGTTTCGGGTGGTATGACACTTTTGTCGCGGGCGGCCAGCCGCGACAAGGGAGGCGCGACAAAAGGGTCCACCTTTTGTCGCGGGTCGCTTACGACCCGCGACATAAGGTCCACCACGTGGCAGCCGCGGGGCGCGCTGGGCACAGGCCCTTTTGTCGCGGGCGGTATTACCACCCGCGACAAAAGGCCCTCTACGTGGCGCGCGCACAACGCTGCTGCTTTAGGGTTTGAGGGGTGCAGCACCCCCCCTCCCCCCGCCACCGACCGCCTGTTATTTCATTTTTTCATTCGAAAATAAAAGTTGCATATATTTGTACGCTACTAGAAGTTGTACATGTTCATTCATTATATATATATATAGATCGATCAAACAAATATTGGAAGCAAAAGTCAATTCCCCTTACACATATTCGTAGATTCCCTACATATATACATGGAGCTCACGATCGACAAGCGGTACTAACGACCGTCTATTTGGAGGTAGAGCATCTATTTGGACTAAACAAGCCTTTGTTGTTTATTACTTCTCTAACCAAAAGTCCCGCCAGTTCCTCCGCGATTCCTAGTAGGTGTTCCTTTGGTTGGAGTCTGTCCCGCATGAAGTCGACCTATATACGAAAATGAGATGAGTATGACTATATCAGTCTTGATAACGAAATATTGATGATAATAAATAAAGTTGTGAATGTTATTGCTTACGTCGAATTTATTTTTGTTCTGCTTCTTAGTGGTTAACATGCGAATGGACTCGCAAACGTAGTATCCACATAGATTCGTACCTTGTGGCTGCTGGGATCGATTGTTTGGGCTGAGCACCGAGGAGGGGAACTTCCTTTCTCTTTTTGCCTTTTGTCGTTTGCTTGGCCTTGAGGGGTGCACTTGTTGAACTTGACTTTTTCTCGGATGCACTTCTAGCTGATGATTTGCTCGTGCCAGCAATATCCTTCTTCTTAGCCTTTTCATCCTTCTTTTGGTCAATTACCTTTGCAAGAGTGCGTGTATAGTCATCCTTCTTCTCGTGTAACTCATACTGCGATGGTGTGTTCAGAAAACTAGTAGCATATTCTATTTGCTTCTCTGTGTATGGCTCTGGCGCTAGAGGGTGTCGGCGACGCGTGTTTGCGAGAGGCTCGGATGTTCGCGAGAGGTAGAGGAGAGGGAGAGAGAGGGGAGTTGCGGCGTCGAGTGATCGCGAGAGGGAGAGGGAGCACGGGCCGAGGGCGATTGCGCGAGAGGGAGAGGAGAGGGCCGGTGTCGGCGTCGGGGGTGTTTGCGAGAGGTAGAGGAGAGGGAGAGAGAGGGGAGTTGCAGTGTCGAGTGATCGCGAGAGGGAGAGGGAGCACGGGACGAGGGCGATTGCGCGAGAGGGAGAGGAGAGGGCCGGTGTCGGCGTCGGGGGTGTTTGCGAGAGGTAGAGGAGAGGGAGAGAGAGGGGAGATGCGGCGTCGAGTGATCGCGAGAGGGAGAGGGAGCACGGGACGAGGGCGATTGCGCGAGAGGGAGAGGAGAGGGCCGGTGTCGGCGTCGGGGTGTTCGCGAGAGGGAGTCGAGGGCGATTAATTTTAAACTAACTATAACTAAATACACTAAATAACTAACTAAATACATATACTAAAAAACTAAACTAAATACATATACTAACTAACTAACTATTAAACTAACTACTAATTACATAAAACAAATGAAATAAAAACTAAAAAATTAAAACTATAACTATACTAACTAAACCTAAAACTATACTAACTAAACCTAAAAACTATACTAACTAAAACTATACTAACCTAAAACAATTACAGAAACTATACTAACTATACTAAACTATACTAACCATACTAATTACTAAACTATACTAATTAACTATACAAAAAAACTATACAAAAAAAACAAAAACAAAACCGAGCTCCAGCTCGGCAGAGAGGCAGCGGGGGTGCCGGCGCGCTACCTTGCAGCGGTGCCGAGGCACGGCGGCGCGTATAGGTGGCGGCGGCCGAGGCGGCGGCCCGGCCGAGGCAGTTGGCGGCGGCGCTGGAGTCGAGGCGGCAGAGGAGGCGCGCGGCGATGGAGCGTCGGTGGAGGAGCGCGCAGGCGTCGGCGGCGATGGAGCGTCGGCGGAGGAGCGCGCGAACGGTGGCTGAGGGTGTCGGCAGCGGCGGCGGCGCAATCCGGCAGCCTGGCAGCAAGCAACTAGGGTTTGGCCTCCTGGTCGTCGCGGGTTCTGGCTTGGCCCGCGACGCGCGGAGGTTTTATACTGCAGGGCCTTTTGTCGCGGGTGGTGGCTCAACCCGCGACAAAGAGGGGTCTTTTGTCGCGGGTTGAGCCACCGCCCGCGACAAAAGGCCCTTTTGGCCGATCCGTGGCACATCGCATCCAACGGCTCCGGCCGTTTGAATCCAACGGCCTGGAGCCGTTGGACACGGATCAGCTCTGTTTTTTTTTCTTTTTTTTTTGTTTTTTCTTATTTCAATAACTTTTAAATGGTAAATCAAATAGAAAAGTGTTATATATGAAAATTTGTCAGAAAAATACAATGAACATGAATATGACATCCATATAACTATTTGCATCTCACAATGAACATAGTCGTGTATGTTTCACCCCTAATGATATGCGGAGTGACACCGAGTAAGGTTTCACCTCGCCACGTGTCGCCGCCGCTTCCACGTGCCTCGCCCCGTCGCTGCCGGCGTGCGACGTTTGTAGCCGTGGCTTAAACGTGCCTCGCCACGTGTCTCCCCCTCTTCCACGCGCCTCGCCCCGTCGCTGCCGGCGTGCGACGTGTGTAGCCGTGGCTTACACGTGCCTCGCCACGTGTCGCCGCCTCTTCCACGCGCCTCGCCCCGTCGCTGCCGGCGTGCGACGTGTGTAGCCGTGGCTTACACGTGCCTCGCCACGTGTCGCCGCCGCTTCCATGTGCCTCGCCCCGTCGCTGCCCGCGTGCGACGTGTGTAGCTGTAGCTTACACGTGCCTCGCCACGTGTCGCCGCCGCTTCCACGTGCCTCGCCCCGTCGCTGCCCGCGTGCGCTATATAGAGCAACGAGTGCGGGCGCAACCACACGTCTCCACCGCCTCTGCTCATTCATCTCCGGGATGCCTCCACGTCGTCGGGGGCGTCCGGTTTCCGTGGCGTTCGAGTGCGTCCGAGCGGTAGGTTCTACGCCAAGATACGCGCCGGTGGCTTCCGCCTCACCCTCGGCACGTACAACACGCCGGAGCTGGCGGCGCGCGCTTACGACGCGGCGGCGTGGCGTTTTCGGCGGCCACGGCGCGACATGAACTTCCCGGATGTTGAATCGCTAGAGGAGGCGGAGTTCCTCGCGCCACCGCCGTGCCTCGTCGACGACGAGGACCGTCGACGGCACCGCCAGGTGCAGCGCAGGATCGCCATCGCCGAGCACGACGAGCAGTTGATGCGCCAGTGGAGGGCGCAGTTCCCCAACGACGTCGACAACACCGACGTGTTCTTCGCTATCCTTAGGGCACAACGCAGGAATGTACATATGTTTGAAGATGGTAACCTGGCCAACAAGTACAGCTGCTCCACAACATATGGGTCATTAATGAGATGTCTTTGCAACCAACTGCCGAAGGTATTCATGTGTTGACGTGTAATCAAGGACTCGGGTTGGCCCGGGTTTATTTCTCGTAAAACATTCTTATGTTTCTCGATGTACGGAGCCACCAAGCTGGAATTGTATAGAACGTGTAGTGTGCTTGATTGAAAGAAATCTTGTCCCTGCACACCGTTGCTTTCCTTCCTAGTGTGCCTTTTCCAGTCAGCCTCCCCTCATACCGAGATTCAGGAACACCAATCGGCTTAAGGTCAGGAAGAAAGTCAACACAAAACTCAATGACCTCCTCTGTTCCGTAGCCCTTTGAGATACTTCCTTCCGGCCTAGCTCGGTTATGAACATATTTCTTTAAGACTCCCATGAACCTCTCGAAGGGAACATATTGTGTAGAAATACATGACCGAGAATTCTAATCTCTTCAACTAGGTGAACGAGGAGGTGCTTCATAATATTGAAGAAGGATGGTGGGAACAACAACTCAAAGGCGACAAGACATTCGACCACATCTTCACTGTAATCTGACAAAGTTTCGGATCCATTACCTTCGAGAAATTGCGTTGAGGAATGCACATATCTTCACAATGGCTAGTCGAACATTTTACGGTAGAAGTCCCCTCAATGCAACCGGAAGCAATTGTGTCATAAGCACGTGACGGTCATGGGACTTCAGGTTACGGAATTTTTCTCCTTCATATTTACTATCCCCTTTATATTCGACGAGAAACCGGACGAACCTTGATGCTGAATAGGGCTTCAAAAAAGATCTCCTTCTCTTGTTTGGTAAGAGCGTAGGCTGGCAGGCCCTACAAACTGCCCTGGATGATTGCCGTTTCGTCCTTTATGAAGTTCCTGGTCCTCCCGTGCTTACGGTGTATCTTTTGTCTTTTCATACACGCCCGGAAAACCTAGAATATTCACACAAAGATTCTTGGTCAGGTGCATCACGTCGATTGCAGAGCGGACTTCCGGGACTTTCCAATATTCTAGCTCCCAAAAAATAGATTTCTTCTTCCACATGGGCGCGTGTCCGTCATCGTCTTTCGGAACAGGTCGACTGCCTGGACCCTTTCCAAAGATAACATTTAAATCCTTGACCATGTCAAATATATCAGCACCACTACGGGGACGAGGCTTCGGACGGCGGTACTGCCTCGCCATAGAAATGCTTTCCTTTTTTCCTTAAGGGATGCTTGCGCGGAAGGAAACGACGATTGAACGGGTACACAACTTTTCGCTTTTTCCCAAATATTTACTTTCAGTCTCATCTAAACAGTGTGTGCATGCATTGTATCCTTTGTTCGTCTGTCCTGAAATGTTACTGAGAGCACGCCAATCATTGATGGTTACGAATAACAACGCTCGTAGGTCAAATTCTTGCTCCGTGTGCTCATCCCACACACGTACACCTGGTTTGGCCCACAACTCCAAAAGTTCATCGACTAATGGCCTTAGGTACACATCAATGTCGTTGCCCGGTTGCTTTGGGCCTTGGATAAGCACTGCCATCATAATGAACTTCCGCTTCATGCACAACCAAGGAGGAAGGTTGTACATACATAGAGTCACGGGCCAGGTCTTTGTGATTGCAGCTCTGCTCCCCAAAAGGATTCATGCCATCCGTACTTAGACCAAAGTATAAGTTCCTTGCCTCACCTGCAAAATCCGGGAACTCTCTCCCGATGTTTCTCCACTGCCGACCATCAGCGGGGTGCCTCAACATCGCGTCTTTCTTACGTTCTTCCATGTGCCATCGCAACAACTTGGCATGCTCTTTGTTTCTGAACAAACGTTTCAACCGTGGTATTATTGGAGCATACCACATCACCTTCGCAGGAACCCTCTTCCTGGGTGGCTCGCCCTCAACATCACCGGGGTCATCTTTTCTGATCTTATACCGCAATGCACCACATATCGGACATTTATTCAAATTCTCGTACTTCTCACCGCGGTAGAGGATACGATCATTAATGCATGCATGTATCTTCTGCACATCTAATCCTAGAGGGCGAGACAAGCTTCTTTGCTTCATATGTCTTGACGGGCAATTCATTATTTCTTGGAAACAACTTCTTTAATATTATCATCAATTTCTCAAATCCCGAGTCAGTCACACCGACCTCTGCCTTCCATTTCAGCAATTCCAATATGCTACCCAACTTTCTATGCCCATCTTCACAACCTGGGTACAACAATTTGTGGTGGTCCTCTAACATCTTGTCGAGCTGCAACCTCTCCTTATCCGTGCCACAGTCTCTTCTTGCATCGAAATGGCCCGACGAAGATCATCATCAACATGATCATCTGATGCCTGTTCTTCACCTCCTTCTTCTTCATTGTCGTCCATTGCGGTATCATCGCATTCAGAGAACATAGATCGGTACTGCTCATCATTATCTTCTTCTTCATCACCGTCTTCCATCATAACCCCTTCTTCTCCGTGCTTGGTCCAAACATTATAGCTGGACATGAATCCAAACCGAAGCAGGTGGCTCTTAATGTCTCTTGAGCAAGAGTAATCCTTCTCGTTCTTACATTTTAGACATGAACAGCACATAAAACCTGGCTTCGACTTGTTGGCCTCGGCCACAAGTAGGAAAGAATTCACGCCCTCTCTGAAAGCGGGAGCACATCGGTTACCGTACATCCATGGATGACTCATCTGCTAAGTACAATTATATATGTATCAGATGCAATCACCTTGCTAAAATTAGTATTGTACGGACTATACATATATATATAGTCGAGAAAATAGTTGCTAACCTTTTAGGATCAAAAAGAGGAGAAATCTTATCAAATAAAACCAAGTGGCATCCCTCTCACAAGCATTTCATCAAACACCTCTTGTGCACATGTAGGAAAAATGAGCTAGCATACACCTCCACCTTCACCACCAAGGAAAAAATGAGGTGGGGGGTGGCTGGCTGCTTGTCTATATATATAGGCATGGCCATTTTGTCGCGGGCCGTATTACGACCCGCGACAAAAGGGGTGCCGACCCCTTTTGTCGCGGGTCGTAATACGGCCCGCGACAAAAGGCCGCGACAAAAGCCTCCACCGAATTCGGAGCGACGTGGCCACCCAATTTGTCGCGGGTGCAGGCGCGCCCGCGACAAATGGCTCCCACGGAAACCCTATTTTCCACTAGTGCTGGTTGTCCTTTGTTAAATATTTATAATGGAGAAGAGTTCACTGGATGCACATGCATATTTTTTGATTTTTGAAGAACATGCATCTATCTTTACTGAGATGTATGGATTTCATTCTTGGTCAAGATCCCTCTTCTGTTGTAGGTATCCTACACAATGGAATTGTTGCTCTGCTCGGATGCTAGGCTGGTCTGGTAAAAGGATGGTCTGAAGTATATGTCAACTGCAAGATATAGTGCCCTGAACTATATGTCAGTATCATTTTCATATCACGGTGATAATTTGCAACCCTAGCTTAGTTTTGTGTTGAGGCTGCTCCCGAGTTTCCTTCATGTGTGCATCTTCTGTCTATGTAAACATGTAAAGCACGTGTCGAAGCTTAGTTCAGGTTTGATCAACCTTTCCATAGGAATTTCTTTCATGTAAGGATCTTTGTCTATGTAAGTCACTGTTTGGTATTTCATTGGATACAAAACTGAATGCAATTGAATGTACTGTTCACTAACTTTTAGTATGCTTTAGGCAAACAATAGATATTGAGAGTTTTGTGTGCAAGCAGATCAGATCAGAACTTCATTAAAAAGCAGATTGATATGCATCGGTAAGTACTATTAGATAGGTATGAGATTGGTCCGCATAGCACCAGCAAGGAGGCGCCCCAAGGGGCGCTCCAACCACTAGTTACATACAAAGTAGTATATATTGTACCAAAGTAGTCGTATGCACTATTCCTAGACGTCTTCCACGTAGAGTAAATTACTTGCTAGTGTCGCATTTGTACTTTGTTTTTCTAACATGGTGGTTATTCTACAAAAGTTACAATTTATCGTATTTAAGTTACTTTGCACTTTCTTTCAGATTTTATTAGGATTGTAAAAAAGTAGATGTACCGTATGTGAGTTTCCAACAATCGATGTTTTCAACCCCAATTTCATAATACTAAAGAAAACATAAAAAAAAATTATGTCAACTCAAGTCTAAATACAATCCCCTGACCTAATTTTAGCGTGTATGGTAAATTACAACACGGTTGCGCACTCTGAAACTGAAAAACGCGCGCTGAAAAACGTTTTTACAGCACCAATTTTTAGCGTGTCTGTTGGAGTTGCTCTAAAGCATTTAAGATAACATTGTGCAGCCGAAGGCAATGCCTCTACACTCTGCGTGACTAGGCTCTACAACTGTGGCTGAAATAATACCATCTTGCAGGGTCTGAAACTCGTAGATAGCACTAGTTGAAACATCAAGTTGTCTAAATTTTTATTTGTTAAAACTAATAAAAATAATCCTTATGTATTGCTAATAATATACTTTTTAAGATTTATGTGTACTTTAGAACTCTCTACCAAGATATTCATCGATACTAAAAATAGGGACACACACATGTCAACCGGATAATATATCTAAGTGTATTTGGGTTTATTTCTGAGTATGTACTAAAATAGGCACAATCACATATGAATTTGATAATATATCTAAGTGGAATTTATGATAAATGTTGTTTGAATTATTTAGGATGGGAATTGAGATTTGTATTACCTAATTGTGTTACTTTTTAATATTCTTAGATGGTATAAAAATAAATGATAGTTTCAGTTGTTTAGTAAATATTGATCAATTTAAAACTAGTAGGATGTAGCCACAACGAGATGTAAATAAGCAAAAATGTCTAGTATAAATGAGTGTCTATTGTTTATTCTACCACATCATGTTCCCACTAATTTTATAGGACCAACTATGTAAACTTTAATTTTTCATTGGGCTTATATCCCTTCATCGTCAACATCAAAGGTCTCTGGGAAAACACTGCCTCTGGGAAAAAAGATAGAGAAAAACATAACTCATTAGCTGCTTGGGGGATGGTTTGTAAACCAAAGGAAAAAAGGTGGATTAGGTGTGACTAGGACGAAAGACACATTAGTAGAAAATAGCTTATAGGTTCGTGCCTTGCTACGAAATTTTTAAATCATTTCGATAACTTGGATTGGTCACCCGAAGGGAAGAATAGGCCAACGAGTGTTTCATTGTCCAAAGATGGCAATGGTGGACATCGAATCCCATGCAGATATTGTAGCCCTGGGGCCGCTCAACAATCATCTCCTCCAAATCAATTTGAACAGACTGGAAGAGTTGCGCATGGCGACATAATCATATAACTTGCTTCGTAGCATGGTGTATCCCAGAAATTGGTATTGCAAGAAAATGATTGTGTTAGAGGAGTTGTGTTCGTTATCTACTGATTTAGACGTAATTCGTGATCATCTCTTACCTATAGTTGTGCAAGCACAGCCGTTCCCAAATCTGGGACTCAGCAATGAAGTCGCTGGGGCTGTGGTGACAATGAAGGTGAAAGCCATGGCAATGGAAACTGCAGGGATGGCGAAATATATAAAAGGACTCGGGAATAGGTCTTTGATCTGTCAACGAATTGCCAGTCTTGGTGAGCTCATGGCTTCCCTCACACGTGACTTACTAGCTAATAGTGAGACACTTGCCATATTTCAAGATGGTATTGAAGAACTGATCGCTCGGATAGATGAAGTATTGGACACCGAGATATAGTTTTGAGTCACGTGTAGTTGCAAAGAAATACTCTGGGCATGCTGCTACTACTCTGAGTCTGAGATCTGATTCTGATATTATGCACAATGATGACAAGCTTCCAAAAAAGAGTTCTAGAAAGAGAGGAAAACAGTGCAAGCGAACAATCCGCAAAAGGCTGAATTTGGCATCAGAAACCACTTTTGAAGAGAGTACTTGTGGTGCTTCTCCTGTTGACGTAGTTCCGACCAATTTACTGGTTGGTAAGTTGTCAGAAGCCACATCCTATGCTAGCTCATTGGTTAAAAATGATAGTCGGCACAACAAGGACTTTGTGGAATGTGGTATTAAGTTGAATTTAGGTACATTGGGAACTGATGAGATGGATGGTTCTGGATGTGCTGGTTCATCTTATGATCTCACAGGAGGGAGATTAAGCTCCAGTTGTGCTCCTTACTTGAATGATGAATCAAATATGATCGATTCTTCAGAATTTGATGGATCCACTTTCACTGAACATGTCTTGGGAGAAGAAAGCAATAGCTACGAGAAGTTAACATGTGCCTATGTTTATAACCCCAGTTGCGCAACCACGGACTCCATCTTTAGTCGGTGGAACAACGACAACAGTGGGAACTACAGTGTCGATGTTGAGGCTACCATCAAAGATGACCATTCAAAATCAGGGGCCTCCACAAGGCTGAGCAATATGAGGACGCCATGCGAGGAGTTGATAGGGTCACATCTTAGTGCTACTCATGCTGATGATACAAATGGTCCTCTAAGAACCAGATCATACCCTAAGGATGTTACTGATAGTTGTACCCATGCTGAAAGGGTTCAGTGCAGCAGTCAGGCATGCAGCAGCAAGGCCTCTATTCAATTTAGTTTAGGGAGGAGGAACATAAAATCAAGTAAAACACCAAGCTACATTGATTTGAACTGTTATGGTTTGAAATAATTCAGAGTAAAGAGAGAATTATAAATGTGTGACAGGACATATGAGAAGATCGGAACACTTTTAACCCCTTTTCATTTTCTGAAATAGACAAAGAGTGATATCCATTAAAAAGCTTCTTATCTTACACATTGGTGTTAGGCTATTACACCCTCAAATGTTTATTGGAGTCATGTTCCTTTCTAGATATATTTGATTTCATCCTAATGTTTGGAGTAACTAAAAGGAGGAAATTATATTTAAAAATAGTTTTGCATTCTTCTGTTCCTACAGAAAAATAACAAGATTGTGATTCCTCTATCCGGGTTTAACAAACTGTTATAGATGCCTGCTATATATAATTTAACCATTACCTCCCAGTACTGCCTCTCATTACTGGAGTTCTAGGCTTTGTTGGACAATGAATGAACCCTTATTTAGAATGGAATAGGTGCAGTTTCCTGTTAAGGTATGACATTTTGTTTTAACCTTTTAGTTCAGGGCTATTTTTTCTGTTACAATTATTAATAATTCCAGTATAACTTTTTGAGGGGTTTGATAGCTTTTGCAATACTGCTTCATGCCCTACTACTCTCTGTCATTTTCACTACGATGTTTGATGCTTTTCTTGTGCATTGGTATGTCTATAAATCGAAACACCAATTTGCTCAACTAATTATGCCACTTCTGGCGACTTGAATATTATTTTATTATACAATATATAGAGTATTCTGACTTAATCATCTGCATGGCTACCTCTTTTCCTTTTTGAAACAAGGCAATAACTGTTTGGACAACCTGTTGAGTTGGGCGTTCAAGATTTGTTAGGCCTGTTATGTATAGCCACTTAATAATTATATACATTTGCTCTCTTAGGCACAACAAAGGATTCATGTTTGCCTATTGGCATGCACTGCCAGTCTGCCACCCTACGGGTACGAGAAGTGCGCCTCTCATCCTTTACATCATTACTATGACAGAAACATGAATAGAGTCCCAACTAGATAAGCTCTCCATTGCTTGCAAGAAGAATAACTCCCCATACACATTTACAGGCAGCTGAAGATATGGTTGACATCAATAGCTTATCCATTGCTCTCCTAGACTAACAATATTCTCTAACCCAGTAGATGTGTAACTTCTAAGAGCATGTCTTCCTGTAATCCTATGGATACTTAATGTTTTGAACCATGGCAGCAAGCAGTAGTAATGGGATGTGCCACTTGATTCTTTATGTTGTACTAACAGATCATTTGTCTGAGAACCGAAAGGAACCAGATTATTATACAGATTTATTGTTTGCAAATTCAAATACCATAATATTGTTGACAGTTTATTCCTACCATTTGCAATGTCGATGGTTTGTTCTTGGCAGTTTTTGTGGTGGTGCACTGGTACAACTGTAGCTGAAAACAACCGGTACAGAATGGTTGCTTGGCTTGCTACTGCTGGCTGTAGCTGTATAGCTGCTCCTGCTGCAATTGAAGCGTGGCTGCTGTAGTTATAGGCAACACTACATAGCTTCGTTTTTTTCTTGTCTTTTGTATTCAACTGTATGAAGTTTACATTATCTAGCTTTTGTCTGTTATAGTCTTAGAGCTTATGTACACTAAAAAAAATTTAAAAGTAGTTGTCCTTTTATGAAGCACAAGAAAATCTTTGCTGTAATTTTGGCCACATAGTTCTATATTTGTAAGTTTTACTAAATGATCATGTCTTAAAAAGCTGTATAACTTGTTGCTTAGTCTGCTGAAATTCAAGGCTATGATAGAATATTCACGGTAGGGCACCCGAAGGGCGCCTAATGTTAGTCATTACAAAGAGCACGCGTGCTTGCTCTCCAGATGGTTGACATCCATGATGACTGTCTGGCCGGGTGCCTGCCGACGCCCTAAGGGCACTTGGACTTTGGATTGACCATTTTGTCGTAGGAGGGGCAGAGGTGGCGAGTGTCCTGGCCTGTCCCCGGCGGCACGCAGCTGCACTTGTTGCAGCAGATGTTGCACATCTTGAGGCACATCTCGTTGTTCCAGCTTCGGATAGGGCGGAATTCCGCTAGGCGTCCCCTGGGCTGGAGCCGTCCTCTCCCTCTCCCTCTTCCCTGTGTTTGTGTAGACGATGACTAGCAGAGCGAGGGACGAGCAGCAAAAGAAAAGACAAGACACAAGAGACTAGTGTAGCAGCATTAGGAGAGCAGAGGCCCCAAATCCATCCAAACAAGGCACACACATTCACACTCGCTCGCGATTCATCATCCTGCAAAGCAAGCAATCCCAATTCCATTGGGGAGGGAAGTAGGGGCTTCCTTCCTTCCTCGCCGTCATTTCATCTGCTTTCGTCTTCCTCTTTGGAGCCAAAAGGTCAGTCCAGTCTACACTCCCATCATCGTCATCGATCGATCCTTCCCTCCTTTGCATCGCATCTCATCTCGTGGTTGGGACTTGGGCGGGAAGCCAATATCCATTCCTCTCATCAATCGTCCTTGCCTTGCAGACGGTTCTAGACGGGGAAGGATTCGGTTCGATTCGGTGGAGCAGGAGGATCGATTGGGGGCTGTCGCCGGCGCAGGAGGAGTGGAGACTCTCCGCCCGCACTATTTGGAGTAAGCAAACCGACCATCGATATTCCTGGGTCAAACCATCCGCTCAATCTGGGCACGAAAAACCGATAACCGAGAACCGAACCAAAATAACTGGAACCGAAACCGAAGTAACCGAAACCGAAAATTTTGGTTCTAAATGATAACCGAATTTTACCAGGTCAATTTGGTTCTGACCGGTTAACCGAAATAACCGAAATATTGAAAGAAGCCCATCAGCAAATATGCAGCCCAATAGCCCATATAGGAAACCCTATGTATATAAGCCACAGCCATGGCACCCCTGCTCGACTGCTCCTAGCCTTTCCACAGCAGTAGGCCGGTGGTGCTCGACGCCGTTCTTCCTCATCTGGAGCGGCGCGGCAGCACCCCGACGCGACGCCCTTCTTCCCCATCTGCAGCGGCTGGCTAGATCCATATCGCCCCCATCCACCGCCTATATAAAAACAGCGGCTGGCTAGATCCATATCGCCGCCGCAACAACCACCACCCCTCCGCCGCCGCCACCACTCACCACTCACCACCATCTCCTCCTCGCCGCCGCCGCACCTCCGTCTCGCCGCCGCCGCACCTCCGTCTCGCCGCCGCCGCATCTCCGTCTCGCCGCCGCCAAAAGGGAAAGATGGTCCACGTACGCATCTTCTGCCATGCCGACCTCCAAGCCCTGCGGAACCGCTCCGACCAGCTCCTGTCTGTAGAGCTCGTCTCTCTGGATTCCGTGAGCATAGCGAGCGACTCGTGTAAACTCCTCCTCAACCTGATTGAGGGGAGGGACTATCCCAAGAAGGTCAAGCTGACTGAGCGGAGGTACTGGAACTGCCGCCAGATGGTTCTCCTCTCGCTGATAGCAGGCGTGGCGCTGGAGCTCCACAAGATCAAGCATGATCTGTATCCCTTCGTTTCTCGGGAGGCCAAGCTGGAAGGGGGCTTCGTGGAACACCTCCTACTCCTGAAGAACTCAGCACTTACGCTCGTACGTCTGGCGAAGGACCCTAAGGAAATAGTCGAAGGACTTGATCAGGAGGTTGTGATCGATGGGCTCTTAGAGCAAGTACAATAGAGTCCAGTCAGCTGACTATAAGACATTAAATAATATATTTTAGATGAGTTGGAGGAGAGAGAAGAGGAGAGAGAAGGGAGGTGGGCTACTATGCAATAGCCAGCTTTTGCACGTGCTCCTAGGCACCTTGTGAGAGTGAAATGTGGGCCATATATTAGTAAAGTACTAGTATATTCTTATAGCCAACTATTGTACATGTTAGCTATATGATGACTACAAATGATATGACATCTTGTTATAGCCAACAGTTGGCTATACTATTGGAATTGCTCTTAGGCAAAGTTAAAAAGTTTGGCAAAGTGGTAGAGGATACCGCTGATCTGGTATTGAAAGGTACTCACAACATTGCCTGGCTTCAGAAACGTCTCCCGTCGGTTCTCGAACCGGTCGACCTTCTGTTGTTGACCCCCGTTCAGTTCCCTGATCCTCATAAGTAGACTATCAGCTGTTTCTTGCCAGCTCTGGACTGTTGTGATGAGTATTTTTTAGGGGGCCTGGCAAACAGTAGAGGTAGTTTGCACAGCTCCCAAATGTTGCGATGTTTACTTCTTGGAGTGGCAACACCCTTTATGTTTGGATGATGTTAATGGATTTTAAATAATTTGTATTATGGTGCTGTTTTCTCATTCTGTGCTAGGGTACAATTTGCAATTACTTTCAGTTAGGATGATTCTGTGGAATGGTAGCTCCACCACCATTCTGTGGAACGTCAGCTCCACAGATATTACGGAAAAATTTGTTACGGAAACACAGTTTTACTGTACAGTCACATGGAGGTATTCTCTCTTTTGGGGAAATTAACTCTTAACAAAGATGCAGAGTTCCCTCAACTTTCACCCTAGCTGCGTCATTGAAATTAATTTCGGCCGCCGGAGCCTCCCATGGATGGCCACGACAGTATCTTGCTACTGTGTTGTGCCGAGTATATAACCGACCCCTCATCTCCGTTAAAAAAAAATTATGGAGACGAGAGGGTCGGTTATCATTTTAAGTTACATTATTGTTTCCTAAAGTGCCCACATTTCTACTAAAAAATGCTTCCGCAAATATTTCCTAATTTCTCAGCTTAGCCAGATACTTCATAATTATTGTGCAATTATCTTTCATTACCTATAATAGTACCCCTATTTGTACAAAACTCACTTTTCTCCCTCTTCATAACGGAACACGAATAACCTGATACCTTGCAATCCCTACACTATGCTAATATTCCCGTCTCTATCTAATATTTATATTCCATGTATCTAAAGAGTATAATCATGGGGGTGCTAGGGCCTTCACCGTTGCTCAGCGAATGTGGACCGTAGATAAGGATTTACGGTCGATCTCAGCCGTCCAATCGCTCTGTTTTTTTTACTGTGCCCGGTCCCGCCTGTCATCGACCTTGCGGCTGGACAATCCGGTGACTCTGCGGGCGCGGTGGCAGTGGCCGTTATTCCGACGGAGCCGCTCTGGGCAAAATCGTCTTTTCGCGTCTGGGATATATAAGCTGCCTCCACCGCGCTGGAAAACCTAGCCGCCGGCCCCCAATCCCCGCACGCGCTCTCCTCGCCCAATCCCGCTCGCGCTCCTCCCCCAATCCTCTTCCTCCTCCCGCCGCCACTGCTCCTCCCCACCACGGCACCGCTGCCGTCGCCCCTCGCTGGCACGAGCTCTCGTGCGCCCCTCCCCCAATCCCCTTCACCCTCCGGCCACCACTGCTCCTCCCCACCACGGCAAACTCCAGCAGCTGCTCGTCCCGGCGCCAGCGTGGTGTGCCGCCGCCTCGAGAAGCTCGTCTACCATCGCCTCCCCAACACCATCCTTCATCTCCCGTGTTCTTGGTCGTTTTTCTTGGCTGGTGGCTGGATGCGTGGGAGGAAGGACGACGGGAGGAGGAGGCTTATTCGCGCACAGCCTCAACAGGAGGAGGAGGAGGAGGAGGAGAGGGGGCGGCGCTGGGTGGAGGAGGGACTGGGGGCGGCGCTGGGTGGAGGAGGGGCTTGGGGCACCGCTGGCCTGGAGGAGGAGCTGCAGCCATGGGAGCCTCGATCGTCCTGTCAAGGTGCCCAGCCCAGCCGAAACCCCTCTCCCTCCCCCTCCCCTCTCGCTATGGATTGATTATGAAATACCTCTTGTGTTGTTCATTGATCTGCATGTTTACTAGTTTTTAGTTACCTTGCTTGCTGATCTTGCGCTTCGGCATGGAGCAAATCAACTACTGGTTTTTGGTTTACCTGGTCAGGTTTACTTGTGTTGTGGCGGCAGGGAAGCGCGCCCCCGGCCAGCCAGCCGGGAACAGACAGGTGACTGCGTGGATGCATATGACACCGGGTTGGAACTTCTCTTAATTCGTTTTTAGCTCTTCTCCTCCGCTTGTGATCTCTATCATTTGTACAGGTGATAGCATGGAGAGGATAGTCCGTTCGTGCCCAACATCGAGGCACGGTGCTTCTGGCTGCACCTCCTTGAGTGAGCTCCTCCTTCCTATTCTTTGCCCCTAATTTAATTTCTGTTCTGCAGCTATGATTTGGATATATAGTTGTGCTATTGATTATAATCCACTGCCAGTAAGCCATGTTGTTGAATCTTTCATTGATCCAATTATGTAGCCTTCCAAGCAAGATTTAATGAGGCTGCACATTTTCAATGTCAGGTATTTCCAGCAAATCTGCACTATATGTTATATCTGTGGCACAGCATCGTCGACAGCATGGCAGCGGCGCTCTTCTGGCCTGTTTAGAAAGCTTTGGTACATGGCATGGTACCACAGCGGACTGTACTTCACAATATACATTTCTGGAATAAGGCGTTGCAATATGAGACAGTCAATTAAGATCCGATGATGACCCTGAAAATTCAGAGTTTATCAAGGTTACTCTGATTCTTCTTGACATAATATTTCTGGACAATTTTAGTTTGTTGTGTATGAAGTACCTGTTTTCAGTATTCTTTTCCTCACTTCCCTGTGTTGCTGTAAGCTGCCTTCATATTTTGCATGACTGTTGATGCCTTAATTATATTGATGAGTTTATATTTGAGGATATCCATTATGCTTATATTGAGTCTAAGAATTGTTTTGTGGTGAAATCTAGCTTTGAGCTTGCTTCTGTTATTCTTTCCCTTTCTCTAATTTAATTTTTGTTTCACAGTTAACTTGGGTGCCGAGGAGATTTTACGTTCATTGCTACTGAGCATGCTAATGTCCATTGCTACTGAGCATGCTAATGTCCACTTGCCATGGAAGTGAGGTAGTGCTCACAATGTGTTTGCCACTGAGCATGCTACTGAGCAGGGACAAACGTTGCAAGGTGATGTGCTGCCTTGATGCCCTTCTCTTCATGTTCTTGGCAATGCCCACTTTTTTCAATGTGTAATTTGGTGCCTATTCGGTTCTTCTGTACAGGTTGTGATTAATATGCCTGAGCAGCAGATGGAGAAGCTGCTGGAGATGCTGCTGTGTCCACCAGCTACTAGAGATGTTGCTGTGTGGATCTGTTGTCAGAATTGGAGAAGCAAGGTGAGGTGATTTCATCCACTGATTTCTTCCTCTGTTAATGCCATCATGGTTTTCTCATACTCTATATAATTCATTCAAAGAATATTTTCAGATATTTTTTGAATTGAGGAGACAACCCATGGTTTGCTAGGTGTCGCTTGTGCTGCTTATAGGTGCCTCGACGGCGGCGTCTGCTCGACCTGCAGCCTGCAGGTTGGTCCTCCTCGGCCACCAAGTCGTGCTCGCCTCTCCTCGGAGCAGCTCGCTGGTCGCCGCCCCATCTTGCCGCTGGCGAGTACGTGGTTGCATGTTGAAGGTCCTCCAGCCGCCATCCTCTTGCAGCGAACCTCCAACCGGTCCTCCACATCTAAGCAAGGTGTTGTGCTGATCTCTCCTATGTCTCTTCTTTTTTGTGTATGCTTATGAAAATAGTAGGCTATTAGCTTTAATTTGGTCTTTTGTGAACGAATAATAGATTTGCTGTGAAATCTGATATAATTTGTTGGTTCAGATGTGTCATGGAAGAAGATGAAGTTATAGAGAAGATTAGGCCTTGATGTTCTACAGGTAATTGTTACAGCCTTTCCAGATCTGAACCGTGGTGCAAGCTAGGGGTTGTTAACTTTGTGTGGTTGTGTTATATGGCAGCAAGGTGGTGTATTGGATTCAGTGGTGTGAGATATGTGCGTGCTGCCACCTTTGCTTAATACTTTTTTCATCAACCGTATTGCAAGCTAGGGATTGTTGATTTTGTGTGGTTGCGTTGTTGTTCTGTTTCTCGGCAGGGTTCTGCTGCTCACCAATCAGTAGAATTTGTTGTTGATTTTCCAGGAGACACTGAGAAGGTTGGTTTGTCTTACAGTTCCTTGCTTTATTTCTGAAAACCTTATAACATCTCACTGCTCCTCCTTTATAGGTCGTAGGGGACTGGGTGGCGGTGCTCCAAGCCAGCAGGGGGCTGGGTGGCAGTGTTCCACATCAGTAGAACACTACTTAATTTGCCTTTACAAAGTGAGTACCGGTGACTGTCCCATCAACCCGTGGGGTTATCTTTTGGTACTGACATCGTCTAGGTCTTTGGCTGCTCAGTGTCTCATTGTAAATATTATTGTTGAAACCATCTACCTGCCTTTTGGAGTCGTAAGTGAGACTCATTGGGAGATTGAAATCATGTTTCCCTAGCCACTTTAGATCAGTAGACTGATATAATGTTACATATTTAGTAAACTTGCATGTGTGTAACCATGTAAGTATTACGTGCTATTGAAATCATGTTTCCCTAGCCATTACTTAGATCTTCCGGTTGCTTAAGACTTATTTATGAGTTTATGATTTCTGATTTCTGATTTCCTACGATCTGGAAAATGCGCTTTCGAATCTATATATTTGGGATCAAATTCATATGGATATAAATATCAAGTGATCTATAAAAATGGTGACAACCACGGGCAAAAAATTCAAAGAAGCAACAAGCGCCGCGCGGCGAGCCGCGCCGTGCAGAGATGGTGAATTCATTACTATATATTTAGTTGGTGACTAAATATTCTAAACTGCTTCTCATATTTGGGCTCTGCCTTTAAAAGTTTAGATAGTTTGGTTATGGTTCTCTTGGTCAGAAATAGATCAGTTCTCTCTTTTCCAGAATACAAATAAAAACCATGTCCATTGAGGGAGGAGGCCTTTACAAAACAATAGACTATTACGGTTGCTTTATGGGCTCTGTAATATAGTATACCTTATCCCATTTGGATGTTGGTATTTTGAAAGTATCTACCTGTTCAAAAAAATAGCATTTATGGCAAACTCGATATTATCACGCTAAAAATTCAAAAGTGTTTCTTGATACTTCCCCTCTGTTATCTTGATACTTCCAATCTTCAGAATATATACTGTATCAGTGTGTTACCAAATACGAGTACATTATTGGGGTAAAATAGAGGGATATGTACTTCCATTTTTCATATTGATAACTGATTGAAACACTTTTGGTTCATGCGAGTGCTGCCATGTTTTGTCAATTATTATTTCAGTGCTTACATTACTATTGTACTTGCTCCATTCTTGATTATGACCATCTATTTTACATTCAGTTCTCGGAACTTAAGTATGGGTGACGGCCTGCTTTTCGACATAGAAGAATACCATAAGGAAATGGTAAGCCACCTTTTCTTTAAAATATTCTCCTTTAAGAAAGAAGCAAATTTTCTACGATCATTTGCTTTGGAGGAGCCATTTTCACTATACTGATGGCACTTCTCATATAGATTCCTCTTTCGATTCTTTTTAAGAGTACATCAGTGCAAGACGACAATTGTTACAAAGTTCAGCTTTAAGTGGTTTCTAAATTCCTTTCAATTTCTGTTGGATAAAATACCATGTACATGGTGCAACATAATATATCATTATATGCAGCAAAATTGTATGCTTTCCTGACTGTTTTTTCTTTCATACCAAATTGCATGACTAATCTAAAACATGATCGGTTATATATATTTTCTGCACATCAGATTGATTCTATACCAAATGGCTACTACACGTTTGACTGCTTTTTACCTCATCACATAGTACTACTATTAATTACAAATAGTGAGATTGGCCATGCTCAAGGTTCAATGACTTGATGCAGGTAATTAACTTTTGAGAGCATGTTATCCTATGTTTAAATTTCTTTGAAAGTTGTGCTTCCGCAAGCCCAGGTGTCTTTTCTTGGCATCCTTCTCTCTGTGTTCCTCTCCGATGGATTCATATTATGCTTTATGTGATTTATAGTTGTTTTTTGGCTCCTGGCAGTGTGAGTTATACTAATGACACACTTCATTTATCATGCTAATGGACCTATTGGCTTATTACTCCTGATATTGTTGTCCTAACCTTATCTACGATATCTGGTGCATTTCTTTTAGGAAATCTATTTACATCTATGCAAGGATACATCTCTGAGCACCCGGCTTCTTCTATACCTGTCATTTCTGTTAGGACAGCTCTGTTAGGATACATCTGTTAGGATACCTGTCATTTTTATTGTCAGAGAGACCTGCGTGAATAAGTTCATTAGGCATATGTAGGCATTAATATATGTGCCAAGGCCAACATATGAAATAAGAAACTGAACATTAGACAACCTCAATGAGTGCATTTGCAATTTCATGGAGTTAGGGACTGAATCTGGACACTTTGTTTGAGGGAAATGAGTTAAACTGAAAATAATTCAGCTACGAACTGTTATTATCTTCCTTTTGTTTCCCATATTCTTTGCTGGCTTATTTCCCAACTAATGTTTTTAGAAACTACATCCCACTTCACTGTGCTCATATCGACAGCCTACCGGGAAAAGCATGTGATCTTTAATTTCATTTACATTATTTGAAAGGGGTGCTTTTAACAGCCCTACCTTGAGCTTGAAATCCTCCTATTTGTGTCTGCAGTCATGGTGAAGTTTTAGAGCTTATATACTTTATTTAATGTTTCTCTAATTATGCTCGTGCTTGCTTGCCATTTTTTATCTTACCATTCTAATCCATGTGTATGTTCTGTTGGATCGTCACTATCACAATATGTCGTGTTCCTTTTTGCACTGCAGTTTGACTGTGCTATTAGATAATTCCATATGCTAGGATTTTGTCTAGAACACTATCTCTGGTTTTAAAAAGAAAGTGTTGTGAAAAGCCGTTTTCTTGAGTGCTATTAGTTATAGCCATTGCTTGCAGATTTTCTATATTTTTCATTTGGTGAGTTCATGTAAATATTTTCTCATAGTTTCTTGGTCCGAATTCACATGTTTCAGCTGTGCATACCTCGACTGCTCTTCCTTTGGGTCGCCTGTTCTCTGTATGTGTTTGGTCCAACATAGAACTAAGAGGTACACCCCTTATTTTTCATTGATGTACTGTTAGATGTCCTTTGAGGTTCTGTATCTCTTGGTACAGGTGTATGTATTGCCCTGTGCTGTCAATGCGCTTGGTAGTCGGTGAATCAACCACATGTAGTAATCCTTAAAGATAATCTAAGACATTTGTGAAATTATAGAAGACTGATGCTTCCCTGTTAGTTTGTAGGGCGGTCGATTTACTTGAATTTGTGTTTCTCAAAATTTGCTTCTAAAAGAGTAATCTACAATATTCATTGTCAAAGAAAAAAATGTCTACTCAGGTTGCTACTGTGTGAATACAAATTCTTAGTATACACATGTTTTTTTTAACAGGACATATCGGCTTTGTAGTTCTGTCTAGCAACAATAGATGGTGCTGTAGGGATTCGTTGCATAGAAAACAAAAATTTTCCTACCGCGAGAATGCAATCCAAGCCAAGATGCAATCTAGAAGATGGGAGCAACGAGGGGATGAACGAGAATAACCCTTGAAGATTTCTAAAGCCTATAAGAGTAGGCTCTTATTGCTGCGGTAGACGATCACTTGCCGCTTGCGAAAGCGCGTAGAAGATCTTGATCACGGTGCCACGATCGGGCTGCACCTCCGTACTCGGTCACACGTTCGGTGTTGATGAAGACGACGTCCTTCTCCCCGTTCCAGCGGGCAGCGGAAGTAGTAGATCCTCCTCGGAATCCCGGCAGCACGACGGCGTGGTGGCGGTGGTGGTGGAGATCTCCGACAGAGCTTCACCTAAGCTATGTGGGAGAGAGAGGTAGGAGGGAACCGCTAGGGTTTGGGAGAGGGGGCGCCGGCTAGGGCAGCCTTGAGGGGTGCGGCCATGGTGGTGTTGTGGTGGCCGGCCAGCCCCTCTCCTCCCCTCTTTATATAGGTGGAAGCCCCAAGGTTTAGGTCAAAGTGTCCGAATAAGACCCCAACAAAAAAACTTCCATGTGACCAAACCTAGGGGGAGTGGGACTCCCCCCTTTCCTTGGTGGGGTGGCCGGCCACCATGGTGGGGAGTCCACTTGGGACTCCTCCTCCCTTAGGCTGGCCGGCCAAGGTGGGTGGAGTTCCTCTAGGACTCTACCTTCCATCCTTATTTCTTCCGGACTCTTCTAGAACCTTCCAGAGAAAATACCGGATCATTTTCAAACCTAGAAAATGACTTCCTATATATGAATCTTATTCTCCGGACCATTCCGGAACTCCTCGTGATGTCCTGGATCCCATCCGAGACTCCGAACAAAACTTCGAACTCCATTCCATATTCCATATCTACTTAAACGACATCAAACCTTAAGTGTGTCACCCTACGGTTCGTGAACTATGTAGACATGGTTGAGACTTCTCTCCGACCAATAACCAATAGCGGGATCTGGAGATCCATAATGGCTCCCACATATTCAACGATGACTTAGTGATCGAATGAACCATTCACATACGATACCAATTCCCTTTGTCACGCGATATTTTACTTGTCCGAGGTTTGATCATCGGTATCACTCTATACCTTGTTCAACCTCGTCTCCGACAAATACTCTTTACTCGTACCGTGGTATGTGGTCTCTTATGAACTTATTCATATGCTTGCAAGACATTAGACGACATTCCACCGAGAGGGCCCAGAGTATATCTATCCGTCATCGGGATGGACAAATCCCATCGTTGATCCATATGCCTCAACTCATACTTTCCGGATACTTAATCCCACCTTTATAACCACCCATTTACGCAGTGGCGTTTGATGTAATCAAAGTACCTTTTCGGTATAAGTGATTTACATGATTTCATGGTCATAAGGACTAGGTAACTATGTATCGAAAGCTTATATCAAATAACTTAATGACGTGATTTTATGCTACGCTTAATTGGGTGTGTCCATTACATCATTCATATAATGACATAACATTGTTATTAATAACATCCAATGTTCATGATCACGAAACCATGATCATCTATTAATCAACAAGCTAGTTATACAAGAGGCTTACTAGGGACTCCTTGTTGTTCACATAACACACATGTATCAATGTTTCGGTTAATACAATTATAGCATGGTATGTAAACATTATCATAAACACAAAGATATATAATAACCATTTATTATTGCCTCTTGGGCATATCTACAACAGTCTCCCACTTGCACTTAGAGTCAATAATCTAGTTTACATTTGTAAAGATATAACACCTTGGCCTTCCGGTGTTTTATCATGTTTTGCTCACGGGAGAGGTTTTAGTCAACGGATCTGACACGCTCAGAAACGTATGTATTTTGTAATTCATTTGCGTCTTAACGCATCACTCATTTCCAAATGAGTCGGCATTAAATATGTTTGGTCTTCTGGTGGAACCTTAATTCCGCGGTCTAAAATATGTCACTAATATTGTCACACACAATATAGCTTCAAAGTTCTGACTCTGTCGGAAATACACCAAGCTCTTAAAGAATCTCTTGACTTAACATCCTTTGTTATTGTCAAAACAATGACATACTCTGCATTCTTTTGTAGAATCCGTCACAATATTTAGAACTCTTCTAAATCTAGCATAGACAACTTCTAGCTCATTGTGCTATCTTTTAAACAACACTTAGTTTAATTTGAGATTGAAATTTTATTTTCATATGTGAAAAAACATATATCGGTGCAACACTTTACATCGATTTGTTTGTCATTTCTCCATACAAAACTATATATATATCCTTGGTTCTTCTTAAGTACTCAAAAATATTTTTACTATTTTTCAATGATCATCACATGAATCATTCTGGTACATGCTCATAACATTTTTAAGAGCACATGACATCTGATTGTGTACATATTATATGTGATCTATAATCACTCATGTGTTTTTACTCATTGAGTGTCAGATACACTCAAGTCTTGTTAAAACTTCACAAGAACATTTTCTTAATATTTCTATATTGAACTACTTCAATATCTATTCTATGTACTTTGACTTAAACTTATTATGTGTTTAAATCTATCTTCATAGATCTTGTCACTAAATTTGTTTCAGTCCATATCCTTTCACTGAATTTAGTTTCTCAATGAAACCTTTTTAATCAAGTATATAATTACATCATTTATAACCAACTATATGTCATCTACATAAAGTATTATAAATATGTCCCAGCGCTCCCACTTAATTTCTTGCAAATGCAAGCCTCTTCATCGTCTCTGATGAAATCAAAAACTCTTTGACTATTTCATCTGGTGAAGATTCCAACTCCGCGATACTTACTTCATCCAATTGAAGTTCGTATACCTATCTAGTATTCTATGGACTAGCAAAACTCTTGGTTGTATCTTGTATACACCTTTTAATACACACTTCTGATAAGTTATGTATTTTGCCATCCTACTAACTTATCTCATAAAAGAAATATGTAGTGAATACTAGAATAATCCACATAGACTATAAGCATTGCTACGGAAGATCTAATCTTATCGTAGTCAACTCTTTGAACTTTGTCGTAAACAACTTTTCGACAAGTCGAGCTTCTTCAAGGATATTTCATCCAAGTCCATCAAATTTATAGATCCATTACTTTCAAAAAGTATTCATCTATCTTGGATTTCATGGCGTATAGCCATTTTAACGGAGTCAGGGCCCATCATAACTTCTTTGTTTGTAGTTGGTTTATCATTGTTCAAAATCAATCCTTTGTCCACAAATCATTTATTTGATCACAAAGTAAACCATACCTACAAGGTTCAATATGTACTTCGATCTCCATGACTAAAACACTTTCTAGTCATGGGAGCCATGATCGTCGTGGCCGCTTCCGGAACCAATTCCGATGCTGTGCTACTCTGATCATTATGCTCAGGTTCATAAACTTTATCAAGTTCTATTGTCCTCCCACTCAAAAACTTCGCTAGAAACAATTTCTCGGAAATAAATAAGAAACATTGACAAACACTTTTGTCTTTATATCCATAGTGGAAAGAATTCCCAATCAATACTTTGGGATAACCAACAAAGACATTCATCCGATTTTGGTTGTAAACTTTTTAGACCAAAATTTAAAGAAAGGACTATTAAGGTTTTATACACCTGATGTCTACGCCCCCTCCTTTTCCTGTAGACAGTGTTGGGCCTCCAAGAGCAGAGGTTTGTAGAACAGCAGCAAGTTTCCCTTAAGTGGATCACCCAAGGTTTATCGAACTCAGGGAGGAAGAGGTCAAAGATATCCCTCTCATGCAACCCCGCAACCACAAAGCAAGAAGTCTCTTGTGTCCCCAACACACCAAATAGGTGCACTAGTTCGGCGAAGAGATAGTGAAATACGGGTGGTATGAATAAGTAGTAGCAACGGCACCAGAAAAGTGCTTTGCCCAGGACGAGTAAACAAGCAGTAGTAACGCAGCGAGTAGTAACGCGAGTAAAACGAGTAAACAAGCAGCGATAGCGATATTTAGGAACAAGGCCTAGGGATCATACTTTCACTAGTGGACACTCTCAACATTGATCACATAACGGAATAGATAAATGCATACTCTACACCCTCTTGTTGGATGATGAACACCATTGCGTAGGATTACACGAACCCTCAATGCCGGAGTTAACAAGCTCCACAATTCAATGTTCATATTTAAATAACCTTAGAGTGCATGAAAGATCAACACGACTAAACCAAGTACTAACATAGCATGCACACTATCACCTTCACACTATGTAGGAGGAATAGATCACATCAATACCATCATAGCAATAGTTAACTTCATAATCTGCAAGAGATCATAATCATAGCCTACGCCAAGTACTAACACGGATGCACACACTTGTCACCATTACACCGTGCGGGAGGAATAAACTACTTTAATAACATCACTAGAGTAGCACATAGATAAATTGTGATACAAAACACATTGCAATCATAAAGAGATATAAATAAGCACTTCACTATGCCATTCATAACAGTGAATAAGTATTCGTGAAATATAGCCTAAGAGACCCACACGGTGCACACACTGTCACCTTTACACACGTGGGACAAGGAGTCTCCGGAGATCACATAAGTAAAATTCGCTTGACTAGCATAACGACATCTAGATTACAAGCATCATCATATGAATCTCAATCATGTAAGGCAGCTCATGAGATTATTGTATTGAAGTACATGGGAGAGAGATGAACCACATAGCTACCGGTACAGCCCCGAGCCTTGATGGAGAACTACTCCCTCCTCATGGGAGACGAGCAGCGTTGATGAAGATGGCGGTGGTGTCGATGGAGGAGCCTTCCGGGGCACTTCCCCGTCCCGGCGGCGTGCCGGAACGGAGACTCCTGTCCCCCAGATCTTGGCTTCGCGATGGCGGCGGCTCTGGAAGGTTTCTCGTACCGTGGCTTTTTCGTATCGAGGTTTTAGGTCGAGGGGCTTCTTATAGGCGAAGAGGCGGCGTCAGAAGGTCAAAGGGGCGCCGACACCATAGGGCGGCGCGGCCAGGGCCTGGGCCGCGCCGGCCTGTCATCTGGGGCCCATGTGGCCCCCCTCTGGCGGCTCTCGGGTGTTCTGGATGCTTCCGGGGATTCTAAGATGTTGGGCGTTGATTTCGTCCGATTCCGAGAATATTTCCTTACTAGGATTTCTGAAACCAAAAACAGCAGAAAACAGGAACTGGCCCTTCGGCATCTCGTCAATAGGTTAGTTCCGGAAAACGCATAAATATGACATAAAGTATGCATAAAACATGTAGATATCATCAATAATGTGGCATGGAACATAAGAAATTATCGATACGTCAGAGACGTATCAGCATCCCCAAGCTTAGTTTCTGCTCGTCCCGAGCAGGTAAACGATAACAAAGATAATTTCTGGAGTGACATGCCATCATAAACTTGATCATACAATTGTAAGCATATGTAATGAATGCAGCGATCAAAACAATCTAAATGACATGAGTAAACAAATGAATCGTATAGCAAAGACTTTTCATGAATTGTACTTCAAGACAAGCATCAATAAGTCTTGCATAAGAGTTAACTCATAAAGCAATAATTCAAAGTAAAGGTATTGAAGCAACACAAAGGAAGATTAAGTTTCAGCAGTTGCTTTCAACTTATAACATGTATATCTCATGGATATTGTCAACATAGAGTAATATAACAAGTGCAATATGCAAGTATGTATGAATCAATGCACAGTTCACACAAGTGTTTGCTTCTTGAGGTGGAGAGAGATAGGTGAACTGACTCAATCATAAAAGTAAAAGAATGGTCCTTCAAAGAGGAAAGCATCGATTGCTATATTTGTGCTAGAGCTTTGATTTTAAAAACAAGAAACAATTTTGTCAACGGTAGTAATAAAGCATATGTATCATGTAAATTATATCTTACAAGTTGCAAGCCTCATGCATAGTATACTAATAGTGCCCGCACCTTGTCCTAATTAGCTTGGACTACCGGGATCATCGCAATGCACATGTTTTAACCAAGTGTCACAAAGGGGTACCTCTATGCCACTTGTACAAAGGTCTAAGGAGAAAGCTCGCATTGGATTTCTCGCTATTGATTATTCTCAACTTAGACATCCATACCGGGACAACATAGACAACAGATAATGGACTCCTCTTTTATGCATAAGCATGTAGCAACAATTATTTTTCTCATATGAGATTGAGGATATATGTCCAAAACTGAAACTTCCACCATGGATCATGGCTTTAGTTAGTGGCCCAATGTTCTTCTCTAACAATATGCATGCTCTAACCATAAGGTGGTAGATCGCTCTTACTTCAGACAAGACGAACATGCATAGCAACTCACATGATATTCAACAAAGAGTAGTTGATGGCGTCCCCAGGAACATGGTTATCGCACAACGAGCAACTTAATAAGAGATAAAGTGCATAAGTACATATTCAATACCACAATAGTTTTTAAGCTATTTGTCCCATGAGCTATATATTGTAAAGGTGAAGAATGGAAATTTAAAGGTAGCACTCAAGCAATTTACTTTGGAATGGCGGAGAAATACCATGTAGTAGGTAGGTATGGTGGACACAAATGGCATAGTGGTTGGCTCAAGTATTTTGGATGCATGAGAAGTATTCCCTCTCGATACAAGGTTTAGGATAGCAAGGCTATTTGAAACAAACACAAGGATGAAGCGGTGCAGCAAAACTTACATAAAAGACATATTGTAAACATTATAAGACTCTACACCGTCTTCCTTGTTGTTCAAACTCAATACTAGAAATTATCTAGACCTTAGAGAGACCAATTATGCAAACCAAATTTTAGCAAGCTCTATGTATTTCTTCATTAATAGGTGCAAAGTATATGATGCAAGAGCTTAAACATGAGCACAACAATTGCCAAGTATCACATTATCCAAGACATTATAGCAAATTACTACATGTATCATTTTCCAATTCCAACCATATAACAATTTAACGAAGAAGAAACTTCGCCATGAACATTAAAAGCTAAGAACACATGTGTTCATACGAACCAGCGGAGCGTGTCTCTCTCCCACACAAGTATTTATTCAAACAAAAACAAAAACAAAAGCACACAGACGCTCCAAGTAAAGTACATAAGATGTGACCGAATAAAAATGTAGTTTCAAGAGAAGGAACCTGATAATTTGTTGATGAAGAAGGGGATGACTTGGACATCCCCAAGCTTAGATGCTTGAGTCTTCTTGAAATATGCAGGGATGAACCACCGGGGCATCCCCAAGCTTAGACTTTTCACTCTTCTTGGTCGTAGTATATCATCCTCCTCTCTTGACCCTTGAAAACTTCCTTCACACCAAACTCGAAACAAACTCATTAGAGGGTTAGTGCATAATCAAAAACTCACATGTTCAGAGGTGACACAATAATTTTTAACACTTCTGGACATTGCCCAAAGCTACTGGAAGTTAATGGAACAAAGAAATCCATCCCACATAGCAAAAGAGGCAATGCGAAATAAAAGGCAGAATCTGTCAAAACAGAACAGTCCGTAAAGACGAATTTTATTGAGGCACCAGACTTGCTCAAATGAAAATGCTAAAATTGAATGAAAGTTGCATACATATCTGAGGATCACTCACGTAAATTGGCATAATTTTCTGAGTTACCTACAGAGAATTTTGCCCAGATTCATGACAGCAAAGAAATCTGTTTCTGCGCAGTAATCCAAATCTAGTATCAACCTTGCTATCAAAGACTTTACTTGGCACAACAAAACACAAAACTAAGATAAGGAGAGGTTGCTACAGTAGTAAAAAACTTCCAAGACACAAATATAAAACAAAGTATTGTAGCAAAATAACACATGGGTTATCTCCCAAGAAGTTCTTTCTTTATAGCCATTAAGATGGGCTCAGCAGTTTTAATGATGCACTCGCAAGAAATAGTATTTGAAGAAAAAGAGAGCATCAAGAGGCAAATTCAAAACACATTTAAGCCTAACATGCTTCCTATGCAAAGGAATCTTGTAAATAAACAAGTTCATGAAGAGCAAAGTAACAAGCATAGGAAGATAGAACAAGTGTAGCTTCAAAAATTTCAGCACATAGAGAGGTGTTTTAGTAACATGAAAATTTCTACAACCATATTTTCCTCTCTCATAATAACTTTCTGTAGCATCATGAGCAAACTCAACAATATAACTATCACATAAAGCATTCTTATCATGAGTCTCATGCATAAAATTATTACTCTCCACATAAGCGTAATCAATTTTATTAGTTGTAGTGGGAGCAAATTCAACAAAGTAGCTATCATAATTATTCTCATCATCAAATATAGGAGGCATATTATAATCATAATCAAATTTATCCTCCATAACAGGTGGCAACAAAAGACTACTATCATTATAATCATCATATATGGGAGGCATATCATAATCAACATAAACTTTCTCCTCAATACCCGGAGGGCTAAAGAGATCATTGTCATCAAAACCGACCTCCCCAAGCTTAGAATTTTCCATATCATTAGCAACAATGGTGTTCAAAGTGTTCATACTAATATGTTCCATGGGTTTTTTAATTTTCGCATCAAACCATCCATGTCTTAAATCAGGAAATAGAATAAGAAGCTCATTGTTGTCCATTATGCCTTACTAGTGTAAACAAGAAACAAAAAGATGCAATTGCAGGATCTAAAGGAAATAGCTTCGAGCACAAACACAATCGCGCCAGAAAAGTACTTTACCTGGAACCGAAGTATGAGTGCCTTTTACCTTTCCTCCCCGGCAACGGCGCCAGAAAATAGCTTGATGCTATCCAGGACTGGCGCGTGGTTGACGAGGGAGGAAATGGTGTAGCTTTCCTTCGTTCCCCGGCAACGGCGCCAGAAAATAGCTTGATGTCTACGCCCCTCCTTTTCCTGTAGACAGTGTTGGGCCTCCAAGAGCAGAGGTTTGTAGAACAGCAGCAAGTTTCCCTTAAGTGGATCACCCAAGGTTTATCGAACTCAGGGAGGAAGAGGTCAAAAATATCCCTCTCATGCAACCCTGCAACCACAAAGCAAGAAGTCTCTTGTGTCCCCAACACACCAAATAGGTGCACTAGTTCGGCGAAGAGATAGTGAAATACAGGTGGTATGAATAAGTAGTAGCAACGGCACCGGAAAAGTGCTTTGCCCAGGACAGTAAACAAGCAGTAGTAACGCAGCAGTAGTAACGCAGTAAAACAGTAAACAAGCAGCGATAGCAGTATTTAGGAACAAGGCCTAGGGATCATACTTTCACTAGTGGACACTCTCAACATTGATCACATAACAGAATAGATAAATGCATACTCTACACCCTCTTGTTGGATGATGAACACCATTGCGTAGGATTACACGAACCCTCAATGCCGGAGTTAACAAGCTCCACAATTCAATGTTCATATTTAAATAACCTTAGAGTGAATGAAAGATCAACACGACTAAACCAAGTACTAACATAGCATGCACACTATCACCTTCACACTATGTAGGAGGAATAGATCACATCAATACCATCATAGCAATAGTTAACTTCATAATCTGCAAGAGATCATAATCATAGCCTACGCCAAGTACTAACACGGATGCACACACTGTCACCATTACACCGTGCAGGAGGAATAAACTACTTTAATAACATCACTAGAGTAGCACATAAATTGTGATACAAAACACATTGCAATCATAAAGAGATATAAATAAGCACTTCACTATGCCATTCATAACAGTGAATAAGTATTCTGTGAAATATAGCCTAAGAGACCCACACGGTGCACACACTCGTCACCTTTACACACGTGGGACAAGGAGTCTCCGGAGATCACATAAGTAAAATTCACTTGACTAGCATAACGACATCTAGATTACAAGCATCATCATATGAATCTCAATCATGTAAGGCAGCTCATGAGATTATTGTATTGAAGTACATGGGAGAGAGATGAACCACATAGCTACCGGTACAGCCCCGAGCCTTGATGGAGAACTACTCCCTCCTCATGGGAGACAGCAGCGTTGATGAAGATGGCGGTGGTGTCGATGGAGGAGCCTTCCGGGGGCACTTCCCCGTCCCGGCGGCGTGCCGGAACAGAGACTCCTGTCCCCCAGATCTTGGCTTCGCGATGGCGGCGGCTCTGGAAGGTTTCTCGTACCGTGGCTTTTTCGTATCGAGGTTTTAGGTCGAGGGTCTTCTTATAGGCGAAGAGGCGGCGTCAAAAGGTCAAAGTGGCGCCGACACCATAGGGCGGCGCGGCCAGGGCCTGGGCCGCGCCGGCCTGTCATCTGGGGCCCATGTGGCCCCCCTCTGGCGGCTCTCGGGTGTTCTGGATGCTTCCGGGGATTCTAAGATGTTGGGCGTTGATTTCGTACGATTCCGAGAATATTTCCTTACTAGGATTTCTGAAACCAAAAACAGCACAAAACAGGAACTGGCCCTTCGGCATCTCGTCAATAGGTTAGTTCCAGAAAACGCATAAATATGACGTAAAGTATGCATAAAACATGTAGATATCATCTTTAATGTGGCATGGAACATAAGAAATTATCGATACGTCGGAGACGTATCAACACCCATGCCATAACTCGTATGGTATCATTTCAACGGATCATGATGATGCTCTATTCAGTGTAAAATCGGTAGTCACTAAAGCATAATCCACAAAAAATATAATAGCATCATTTTATCTCATCATTAATCCAACAAGGTTTGGATACGTCTTTCGGATACTTCATCATCACTATGATACTCCAAGAAACGTGAGTTGTAGAACAATTTCATAACTCTCTTAGATGTTCGCTAAAACTCGTAATTCAAATATTGCCACCATGATCCAATCATAGATATTTTACTTTTCTATTACGATGATTTCCACTTCATGCTGAAAATTATTTGAATCCATTCAAATGTTTCAAACTTCTTCCTTATCGAATATATCCACATATATATACTCAATTCATTGTTGGAAGTTTTCATGAAGTAGAAGAATCTCCCGCACACAACTATGCCCAGTGAACCACATACATCATCATGTATTTTTTCACTAAGTTTGTTGCCCGTTCAACTCCTGGCCTATGAACGGTATTTTAATCATTCTCTTTATAAAAAATTTGCAAGCGCCAAATGATTCAAAAATCAAATGACTCCAAAAATCCATTTGCATGGAGTTCCTTCATGCGTTCCTTTCTAACATGACCTAAATGGCGGTTCCACAAATAAGTGGAATTCAAATCATTTGCCTTATGGCATTTTAGCGTCAGTGTTATGTATGTGTGTTTCACCATTAAGATTTATAATAACTTATCCATCGTACATGGAGTAATGTCATAATTTGAACAACTCATTGTTATTATTTGACCAGAGCAAATAACAATTATTAAGTTCTTTATTATAAATTCTAAGGGCTAGATAGAATGCCAACGACGAACATAATAACACTTTATTTTTGTTCCAGACGTGCATTCCTATCATATTCCTTGTCATTCACTTAGGCCATTGTATTTTTGTATTGCGTTGTTTTGTATGACATCTCATACCAACCAACCTGGCATAAATACCCAAAAATTTTATTATGTGACCAAACAAGGAATACATCCATAACATGTATATCATCTATATACACCTGAGCTAGACTTTCTAGTCTTTTATTTCTTTCTGCCAATTATCTTTTTGTAGTTTCTCTTTTAGCTTTCCTCATTATTCAGAAAAACACTTCAACATCAATAACTTCTAGGTTTGTTGGTCAAATACCAATAACCTTGAGATTCTTACTTTGAAGTTGATCATCATATGACAAGTGTTCCGGATTTCACTATTAGTAACCTTTTAATATGATGAACAATTTCACTCATAATTTTATCCATCATGATGAATTTTCGAGACCATGTCTGTACATGCTAGGCTCGTAAAGTATAACCTTAGTATTCGCATGTGCAAATCTGGCTTGCACCCATTGTATGCACACGTAGAATCTATAACACCCGATCATCACTTGATGCTTCGAAACGACGAGTCTTAGCAACGGTGCATACTAAGGACGATCACTTCATGGATATGCGAATATCGTTAGTGCCCCAATAGTTGGAGGATTGTGACGCCTGGCGTCTTCAACCTTCATACATTCCCATAAAACATATGAGTTTATGTAGTCTCACCAAATTATATTCTATCATCTTGCAATAAGGTCTTAGATATCACATATATCTCATACCTTGATTATTTCTGAAAACTAAATTTTCAGCTCCTTACTTTTCAAACAGATTTGAACTTCGAGTTTCACGGAGACAAGATAACTTTAGGTACTAATTGAAACCATAGCTCTTTGAATCAACAATGTGAGGTTTACTAAAGGTTTGCAATAGGACTTAATCAATTCTTGATTCTTTAACAATACGGTACCAATCCGTAAAGTTTCTTGTCAGATTTTAACAGTATTTCTATCTCAATTACAAAACTAGCGCATGGTAGAAAACGGATGCCAATACTATAAAATTAATTCAAAATACTACTCAGACTATGTTTATGATAATTAGTTCACTTTTTAATCTAATTACTAATGAACTCCCACTTAATACAACATCCCTCATAGTTGTTAAGTGGTACACGATCCAAATCCACTACACCAAAACCGATCATCACGTGAGATGATGTAGCTTCAATGGTGAACATCAACATGTTGATCATATCATCCATATGACTCGTGTTCAACCTTTCGGTTTCCGTTGTCCCGAGGCCATGTCCGTACATGCTAGGCTCGTCAAGCAAACCCAAGTATTCCGCGTGTGCAACATGGCTTACACCCGTTGTATATGAACGTTGAATCTATCACATCCGATCATCACGAGATGCTTTGAAACGACGAACTTTGGCAACGGTGCATACGAGGGGAGAACACTTTATTATCTTGATATTAATGTGAGGGATCATCTTATAATGCTACCGTCGCGATCTAAGCAAAATAAGATGCATAAAGGATTAACATCACATGCAATTCAAATGTGATATGATATGGCCCTTTTGTCTTTGCGCCTTCGATCTTCATCTCCAAAGCACGGACATGATCTCCATCATCAACGGGCATGATCTCCATCATCGTCGGCGTAGCGTCAAGGTTCATGGCGCCGTCTTCATGGTTGTTCACCTCATGTAGCAACTATTACAACTACTTTGAAATACTACTTGAACATGAAATTTAAAGACAACCATAAGGCTCCTGCCGGTTGCCACAATACAATAATGATCATCTCATACATATTCATCATCACATTATGGCCATATCACATCACCAAACCCTGCAAAAACAAGTTAGACGTCTCTAATTTGGTTTGCATATTTTACGTGGTTTAGGGTTTTCGAGTGAGATCTAATCTACCTACGAACATGAACCACAACGGTGATACTAGTGTTGTCAATAGAAGAGTAAATTGAATCTTCACTATAGTAGGAGAGACGAGACACCCACAAAGCCTCTTATGCAATACAAGTTGCATGTCGAACGAGGAACAAGTCTCATGAACGCGGTCATGTAAAGTTAGTCCGGGCCGCTTCATCCCACTATGCCACAAAGATGCAAAGTACTCAAATTAAAGACAACAAGAGCATCAACCCTCACAAAAACATTGTGTTCTACTCGTGCAACCATCTATGCATAGACACGGCTCTGATACCACTGTAGGGATTCGTTGCATAGAAAACAAAAAATTTCCTACCGCGAGAACGCAATCCAAGCCAAGATGCAATCTAGAAGATGGGAGCAACGAGGGGATGAACGAGACTAACCCTTGAAGATTTCCAAAGCCTATAAGAGTAGGCTCTTATTGCTGCGGTAGACGATCACTTGCCGCTTGCGAAAGCGCGTAGAAGATCTTGATCACGGTGCCACGATCGGGCAGCACCTCCGTACTCGGTCACACGTTCGGTGTTGATGAAGACGACGTCCTTCTCCCCGTTCCAGTGGGCAGCGGAAGTAGTAGATCCTCCTCGGAATCCCGGCAGCACGACGGCGTGGTGGCGGTGGTGGTGGAGATCTCCGACAGAGCTTCGCCTAAGCTATGTGGGAGAGAGAGGTAGGAGGGAACCGCTAGGGTTTGGGAGAGGGGGCGCCGGCTAGGGCAGCCTTGAGGGGTGCGGCCATGGTGGTGTTGTGGTGGCCGGCCAGCCCCTCTCCTCCCCTCTTTATATAGGTGGAAGCCCCAAGGTTTAGGTCAAAGTGTCCGAATAAGACCCCAACAAAAAACTTCCATGTGACCAAACCTAGGGGGAGTGGGACTCCCCCCTTTCCTTGGTGGGGTGGCCGGCCACCATGGTGGGGAGTCCACTTGGGACTCCTCCTCCCTTAGGCTGGCCGGCCAAGGTGGGTGGAGTCCCTCTAGGACTCTACCTTCCATCCTTATTTCTTCCGGACTCTTCTAGAACCTTCTAGAACCTTCCAGAGAAAATACCGGATCATTTTCAAACCTAGAAAATGACTTCCTATATATGAATCTTATTCTCCGGACCATTTCGGAACTCCTCGTGATGTCCTGGATCCCATCCGAGACTCCGAACAAAACTTCGAACTCCATTCCATATTCCATATCTACTTAAACGACATCAAACCTTAAGTGTGTCACCCTACGGTTCGTGAACTATGTAGACATGGTTGAGACTTCTCTCCGACCAATAACCAATAGCGGGATGCTGGAGATCCATAATGGCTCCCACATATTCAACGATGACTTAGTGATCGAATGAACCATTCACATACGATACCAATTCCCTTTGTCACGCGATATTTTACTTGTCCAGAGGTTTGATCATCGGTATCACTCTATACCTTGTTCAACCTCGTCTCCGACAAGTACTCTTTACTCGTACCGTGGTATGTGGTCTCTTATGAACTTATTCATATGCTTGCAAGACATTAGACGACATTCCACCGAGAGGGCCCGAGTATATCTATCCGTCATCGGGATGGACAAATCCCACTTGTTGATCCATATGCCTCAACTCATACTTTCCGGATACTTAATCCCACCTTTATAACCACCCATTTACGCAGTGGCGTTTGATGTAATCAAAGTACCTTTCCGGTATAAGTGATTTACATGATTTCATGGTCATAAGGACTAGGTAACTATGTATCGAAAGCTTATAACAAATAACTTAATGACGTGATCTTATGCTACGCTTAATTGAGTGTGTCCATTATATCATTCATATAATGACATAACATTGTTATTAATAACATCCAATGTTCATGATCACGAAACCATGATCATCTATTAATCAACAAGCTAGTTATACAAGAGGCTTACTAGGGACTCCTTGTTGTTCACATAACACACATGTATCAATGTTTCGGTTAATACAATTATAGCATGGTATGTAAACATTATCATAAACACAAAGATATATAATAACCATTTATTATTGCCTCTTGGGCATATCTCCAACAGGTGCTATCTATTTTTCAGGTTTCTAATCAACTCGGTCTGCCTCAGAATTAAGCTAAAGCTAAATTTCTGGACATAATGCATCAGCCATAGGCCATAGGTAGCTATTTTTTTACACTAGGTTTGACATTTGGAGCTTGAATAAATACATGTGTTGCTTTTAGCATAGCTTTTTAAATTTAGTGTTTCCTCCCTATGCATATTTCAGCAGTGCGTACCTCGACTAAGAGCTGTCTACCCATGCTGGTGGAGGTGGTGGTCTAGCGAAGAAAGCTAGAAACTAAGTTACCCTGCGCCTGCAGAGATGCTACTCCTTAAGGTCCGACCAAACCATACCTATTGTTAAATGAGTACACATAGCTACCCTTGATTAATTCTGAACTTTTTTACTGCAGATCAGACTTATTTTGCCTATCCATCGTCTAATTCCATGATGGACTCAAAAACCTGTCCTTGGTGATATTTTTGTTCCGTCGTCCAGGTCTCTGTTGCCGAATGTCTCATTGTTGGTGTATATTGAGACCAGCTACCTCTGCCTTTTAGAATCGGTGTTGGTTACACAAAACTCATCAGGTTATTGATGCGTGTTTCCAAACTGATCGAAACTTATGTATTTAGTACTATTTACATGTGATCAAAACTTATGTATTGAATGCGGTGTGAATTTCTATATTGCTTCCCATGTGTGCTTCAGCATTGGTTATTCGTTTGATCTTCCTGTTTAAGATTTTATTGTACGATGTTATGACTTGATTTCATAATATGCGAAAAATATGCCTTCAAATTTATAGACCTGTGATCAAATAAGTATGGATAAACTATCCTTTTAATAATCTGTATAAATTGTTGGAACCACGGGCAAAAAAATCAAAGAATCAACATGTGCTGCGCGGCGATGTTTTGATTACCGATTTCAAAGAATCTTATTGTTGCTTAAGACTTTTATTGTATGATGTTTTGATTACCGATTTCATATGATTTGGAAAATACGCTTTTAGATATATATATACTTGTGATCAATTTCATATGAATAGAATTGTCCTTTAAATGATCTGTATAAATGGTTGTAACCACGGGCAAGAAATTCAAAGAAGAAACAAGTGCTGCGCGGCGAGCCGCGCCGTTCGAATCTAGTTAAAACATATACTCCCCAGGGGATTTCACCCAGGAAACAGCATCCACGTCATGGTAAAATCTGAGTCCGTTCAATCTTATTCTTGGACGGCTGAGATTGTTTCTCGCTAGATTCTACTGGAATCAGCGTTTCTTGTTCCCAGCTTCTACCTCTAGAGCGGCTTCTATTTACCTGGCTTCTGCTTCTCCTAGAGACAAATACTGTAGTAAAGAATTAACCTTGAAGTCCAAAACGATGCACTGCTCATGAAGCACCTATTCAAATTTTTTAACCATCACGACACGCCTTGGTTTCAAATGGTGTGGCAAGCTTACTACCAGAACACACCACCACATGTTGCAGGTCCAATAGAATTTTTTTGGTGGAGGTACGTTTGTAAACTATTCACACCTTCAGAAGCGTGGCCAAATGTGCACCAGGTGATGGCAGTACAGTTATGTATTAGAAGGACCATTGGGATGACAATCTCCCTGCTTTGAAATTTCCTAGAAGTTTTTCATTTGCCTTAAACTCGGATACTTCTCTGAAAACAATGATATCGTGTCAGGACATTGAACAATTAGCCCAGCTCTTTGCTATACCAGTCTCCCCACAGGCCTTTGAATAGTTACAGGAGATATTAATATCGTTTCAGCAGCTCTGGACTGATAGTCAAGCACGAGAGTGTCAGGACGTTTGGTCCTTCTTAACCGATGAAGGAAAATTTTCTTCCCAAGCTTATTATTATTTCATGTTTGCTGGGCTTGAAGTATCTCCTATTTTTTTAAAAAAATATGGAAAAGTAAGGTCCTTCATAAGCAGAAGGTTTTTGTCTGGTTGCTTCTTGTGGATAGACTGAATACTCGGGATATGATGGACAGAAGGCATTGGCATCTTCACTCTGGTGTCGATTGTGAAACTTGTTCTGGTCATGAACGTGAGACGCGGGAACACCTGTTTTTTAACTGTAGATTTGCACAAAAGATCTGGCATTTTCTGAATATCACATGGATCAACAATGACAGTATAATTATTATGTTTCAGAGAGCTAAAGCTTCTTTTCAAGGGCCAAACTTTATTGAGGTAGCAACTTGTGCTTTGTGGGGTATATGGAAAGTGCGAAATGCAAAAATATTCGAAGGAAAGCAACCGTCGTTCCAAGTCTGGAGAGCTGTGTTTAAGCAAGATCTCGCGCTGGTGTCTCATAGGGTTAAACCCGTACATAGAGAGCTTCTTTTTTCTTGGTTAAACTCTTTGTGATTTTGGCTCTTTTTTCTTCCCTAGTTGTCTCCCGGTTAGTTTAGCCTATGCGATCTGCTCTCTTAGCAGTAAACTTTTCATATGTATTTCTTTGTTTTGTTTTGATCTTCTGCTTGGGGATTCACTCATATCTATACCCAATATTAAGGAAATCGATAATCGTTAACTGCTCGGCCGGTTTGGGAGTAGCGATTAATCGGAATTCGGACGATTAACTGATTTAACGGTCGGCTATATATTCCCCTTACCTCCGCCGTTAACCGACCTGGACGGTTCCCTTTCCCCACCTACAGTAACAGAGAGGGCGATTTTTGGGCGACCGCGCGCAGACCAGCTCGCCGCCGGCGATTCGTCGGATTCCTCGTCCTCCGGCGGCCGCTCCGGCGGCGGGAGGACGGGGAATCCACGGATCCCGGCGTGTATATAGTCTTGGGGTGCGTGTGTGGCTAGCCGGCGGCGTCGTGGAGAAGATGGCGTGGCCGGAGTGGCTTTTGGCGTCGGCGGGCTTCTCTTCTGTCGGTGCGGCTCCGGTGGAGCTCCGCCGCGGATCCGCCGTCCTTTCCAGGCTTGCTGCTCTTCGGAGAAGTGGAGCTTGGCCTTCCCCTTCCGGAGTCCGCGGGGTGGCGGCTCCGTCCGTTGAAGTGTTTGAAGGTGCTGATGCGTTGAAGCTTGGCGACGACGATGGCGTTGCAGGGCGGAGGCTCTTCGGAGCCGAGTGGCGTCGACTTCCCGTCCGTGCAGGGGAGACTCCCGATCCAAGGCGTAGGGGAGGTGGTGCGGCGGCGCGCCGGCGTGACGTTCTGTTCTTCGTCTTCCTCGTTGGGGTTCAGCAGGACTCTGTTCTTTTTTTGCTTTTCGTTTTGGACCTTTCTGTAAGAACCATGTTTTGATATATATCAGCTCCTTTCCGCAAAAAAAAACGGTCGGCTATTAATCGGTGCAACCTACACAAATTAGCACTTAAAACAATTTATATAAAAAATAATAGTATATGAGCCTCTATATGTCTCTCCCTACTTTTCTAAAGCCTAAAATCCTAGAAAAACTTGTACGCTTCTCCTCCATGAGGTTAGGAGTGAATCAAGATCCACTAGCCGAAGCCGCGTTCCTTCCTTCCACTTCTTCTCCTCTCGCCTCTGAAGTTTATATTCTCCCACCACCTACCTAGGGTACGATCCCTCTTACACCTCAACCACCTAACCTATTGAAGGTGTCCTCTAGTTCCTGGTCGAGCTCCTCATGGTGATCGAGCTTCTGTATCTGAGGTCTGGGAAACTATAAGTAACTGGTCTGGGAGAGGGCAAGAAACTATTTGGCAATAGTTGAAATGAAGCTACTGGAGGCTGCAATCAAGCGGGAGCTTCGCAAATCTACTTTATTGGAGATGGGTAGCGCCTGTATTAGCGATATGCATTGAAAATATTGTAACTTTTTTGACCAAGTGTGGTAGTTAATCGGGGAAATACCTAGTAATCGGACTTACGGACTGATTAATCGGGCTAAAGGATTAACACAAGAGATTAATGGTAATCGACACGGTCAAGCCCCTAGTAGCGATTAATCGGCCTAGTAATCGTTGAATCGGCCTAGTTTTTGAACAGTGTCTATATACCTAATAATAAATGAGCTAAGGTTTCTGTTAAAAAAATTATCTAACTTCTTTTGAACCGTTTTGCCATTCCACCAAATCGCAATAAAGAAGCTAAGATTTCTGCCAAAATTTGCTTCCAATTTTTTTTAGACCGTTTTGCCATCCACCAAATCGCATATTACTGTGGATTGCCATCGTACCGGTTCGGGATTCTTTTTTCTCCTCGCCCGTACGATCCCCTCTGGCTCGCTCACCTTCATCAAACACGATGCTGGCGACTAGCGTACGCCCGATGCGGCCGCCACAGACGAGGGAATGCTCTTGGGCTTTTATTTGGCTATCAGATCTGGGCTTTTAGAATAACTAGGGTGGTTGCCGGTCAAAAAAAGGTATTCATCCGCTTTAAAAAAATAAGGTATTCATATTCTGAATAGTCCCACATCGGTGCTTTGTAGAGAGTTCATACAGCTTATATACGATCGGAAATTGCATTCATCAGCAAGCAATTACATGAGCTAATGGATCAGTGCCATTGAGAGATGGCATAGAGAGACGCGGATAGAAGTTCAGAGGAGGAGCTCAGAGAAGGGATGAGGGAAGGTCGGGGATATGCTGAATCGGTGGTGGCGGTCCAAGGGCACGAGAGATATGGGGCGAGGCTCCACCTAGGGAGTCTGCCCCCGTCGGGATCTCGTCAGGCTTGTGCTCGCCTCTGAAGGCGAACCGGACCCTGAAGCTCAGAGAACACATACAGGTAGATGCGATAACTCCCTAGATTTTTTCTTCAGTGAATTCACGGACCAGTTGCGAGCTGAGCTACATAGGAAATAGTCATTTTTCTACACAAGTTCGCATATCAATAGCCTTGCCAAATTAGATAGCAGAAATATTCCAGTTGAGAGTTGAGACAATGCGCCTACCAGTAAACTAAAGGACTTTTTTCTGTAACTCTGACAAACGAACATATCTAGAGTTCTAGACTGCTCTTGGCCAGGATCAAATCAGAATATATATTCTATCCTACTGAAAATCCATCTGTGACATCTTTGATGCTGATGTATGAATGCTCAAATATGAGAAATGGCTCACACGATTGACCTTTATTTTTAATGTTGGAATAATGAGTCCCTTGTACAGTTGTACATGTAACAAGACAGTAGGTAATGGTTGCATTTAGATTCGACTCTAATTACTGATGCCCGATCCAGGATCATATTATATTAGCTCATCAGACAACTCATTAGTTTCAGTGGTGCAAACTTATAAGCGCAACTTTTATGGCATCATAACTCATAAGGGTCCGTTGTATTTCGATTGCGTAGTAAAAGTGTGATCATGTCCTGTATTTCTTACACCAAAATAAACATTATTATGTTTTCTATTGTTATAAGAGTAATCTCTTACAACCACATAGGGAAGATCATCGCTTCACATGAGTTTTCCGTTTGATTTTCAGACAGCTGGTGGTAGAATCTAGGGTTCTACCAGGACGGGGGCGTAGATTGTAGGGGTGGAAGTGCTGCGAGCGAGAGGAAGAGAGGCGGCGCCGGCGACAGGGCGCCGTCGCGGGCGCGTGGGAAGGCGGCGGCTAGGGTTTGGGGCGGCGCGGACAGGAGAAGGCCGACTCCTCTGGGAGTCGGCAATAATGATATTGATTATTGCTTGATCGATATAGTCTATTACAACTTGTATTTATAAGAGAAGCTGCAAAACCCCAATCGCTAGCTCGGGCTAAGCCCCTAACTAAGCCTGGCCGGTTGGGCCAGTGGGCCCCCTCCGGCGGTAGACCAGGCCGGTCATAACATCTCTCCCCACCTGCGCAAACAGCTCGTCCTCGAGCTGGTAGTCTGGATAATGTTGCTGGAACGCCTCGCGCGGTTTCCAAGTCGCCTCTTCCTCGGACAGGCCCTCCCACTGCACCAACAAGTGCCAAACATCACGACGTCGCTGAGCGCGGAGCACCTTGGCCGGGCTGGGCAGCAGACGACCCTCGGCCGTCGGCGGAAGTGGTGGAGTAACCACCGGCTGGGCACCGCGATAGGGCTTCAGAAGTCCCACGTGGAAGACGTCGTGAATGCGGGCCCCTTCGAGCAAGCGAAGTACAGTGCGGCATGGTCCCAATCCTCTCGACGATGACGAAGGGTCCCCATAGCGCGGACCAAGTTTGCGCTTGGCACGCGGGTCAAGGGACTGGTGAGAGCGGTGCAACAGGCGAAGCCACACCCAGTCACCCACTGCGTACTCAACCTCGCGGTGACGCCCGTCATAGTAGTGCTTGGTGACCTGCTGAGCTTGGACAAGACGCTGCCGCACCTCGGCCAACATCTCGTCGCGGGCGCGGATGTGCTCGCCAGCTGCCTCCGTCCGCGCCGTCGCTGGATCCACCGGTAGAATAGGTGGTGGTGGCCGACCGTAGACCACCTCGAATGGCGCAGCGCGCAGGACGGAGTGGTAGGAGGTGTTGTAGCAGTACTCCGCCCATGCGAGCCAATCCACCCAAGCGCGAGGACGATCGCCTGTAACACAGCGCAAATACATGGCGATCACCTTATTGACCACCTCGGACTGGCCGTCCGTCTGAGGGTGGAACGCCGTGCTTGAACCGGAGTTGGACCCCGGCCATGCGGAAGAGGTCCCGCCACACGTGCCCCGTGAACACCGGATCCCGGTCACAGACGATGGACGAGGGAAACCCGTGTAGGCGGACGATACCGTCGAAGAAGGCGCGGGCCACGGACGATGCCGTGTAGGGATGGCCAAGCGCGATGAAGTGGGCGTACTTGGAGAAGCGGTCAACCACCGTGAGGATGACAGACTTGCCGCCCACCTTCGGAAGTCCCTCGATGAAGTCCATGGAGATGTCGGCCCACACCTGCGAAGGAACGTCAAGCGGCTGCAAGACGCCAGCTGGGCGCAAAGTCTCCGTCTTGTTGCGCTGGCACGTCTCACACGAACACACCCAATCCTGGACCATGGCCCGATCGCCAGGGATGTAGAAGTCCGCGCGCAGACGGTGGAGAGTCTTCTGGACACCCTCATGACCCGCGGAATGCGCCAAGAGCAGCACCTGGTGGCGTAGGTCATCGTGGTCGGGAACGAACATGCGGCGCCCGTGGAGGAGAAGGCCGTCGATGATGCGCCAGGGGTCGTCCAGCTCGCCCGCGTCGAGCTGCTGCCGCAGACGCTGGGCGTCCGGGGCGGACACAGTCGCCTGGCGGATGCGGTCGAAGAGGGCGAAGGAGGGCCCCGAGCGGATGCATAGCAGGCGTCCGTCCGGGACTCCCTCAGTAGCGTCGGGATCGGCGTCGCGGCGGGACAAGGCATCGGCCACCGTGTTGAGGCGCCCCGGACGGTACTCCACCGTGAAGTCGAAGCCAAACAGCTTGCTGATCCACGCAGTGCTGGGGCACCGTCGACAGCCGCTGGTCCAAGAGGAACTTAAGGCTGTAGTGGTCCGTACGTACGCGGAACGATCACCCCCATAGGTAGGGACGCCAGTGGCGGGCGGCCTGAACTAAGCCAATGAGTTCCTGCTCGTACGCCGCAAGCTTGAGGTGGCGTGCAGCAAACGGCCGGCTGAAGTAGGCGAGCGGCCCATCACCCTGGTGAAGGACGGCGCCGAACCCCGCCCCGGAGGCGTCGCAGTCGACGATGAACGGCTTGTCGAAGTCCGGCATCTGGAGGACGGGGCCCATCGTCAGGGCCCCCTTGAGGGCCTCGAAAGCAGCGGTAGCCTCGTCATCCCAAGCGAAGGCCTCGTGCCGCGGCAGGGCGCGTGAGTGGCGAGGCGATGAGGCCAAAATCCCGGATGAACTTCCGGTAGTAGCCGGCGAGGCCCAGGAACCCGCGGAGGGCGCGTGGTGAACGCGGCGTCGGCCAGGCGGCGACAGCCGCCACCTTGTCCCCATCCATCGCCACCCCATCGGCGGAGATGACGTGACCGAGATAGGTCACCGAGGTCGTCGCAAACAAGCACTTTGAGCGCTTGAGGTGAAGTCGATGCGCTCGAAGCTCGTTGAAGACGATGGCGACATGCTGCAGGTGCTCCGCCCATGATGCGATGTAGATGAAAATATCATTAAAAAAAACCAGCAAAAAACGGCGAAGTATGGGCGAAGGACATCATTCATCAGGGCCTGGAAGGTCGCGGGCACGTTGGTGAGGCCGAAAGGCATCACCACGAACTCGAAGTGGCCATGGTGTGTCCGGAACGCCGTCTTGGCGATGTCCTCCGGGTGCATGCGCACCTGATGATAGCCTGAGCGGAGGTCGATCTTGGTGAAGAACCGCGCGCCGTGGAGCTCGTCAAACAGCTCATCGACCACCGGGATCGGGAACTTGTCCTTGAGCGTGAGGGCGTTGAGGGCGCGGTAGTCGATGCGGAAGCGCCACGTGCCATCCGACTTGCGCACCAACAGCACCGGCGCGGAGAACGGGGACGTGGAGATCCTGATGATGCCCGCCGTCAACATGAGCGCGCACTGGCGCTCCAGCTCGTCCTTCTGCAGCTGGGGGTAGCGGTATGGGCATACCGCCACTGGCGCCGACCCCGGGAGCAGGTGGATGCGATGGTCACACGCTCGTGGGGGCGGCAGGCCCTGCGGCTCCTCGAAGATGTCGTCGTGCTGCTGCAGGAGGTGCGTCAGGAGGGGGTGCTCGGCGTCGTCGGCCCCGGAGACGAGGTGCAACTGCGGTGCGGGGGAGGTGCCCCCGAGGCCCTCCCATCGAATGTGGCGTGGCGTCCCTGGCGCCAGAAGGTCATCGTCAGGGCGTCGAAGTCCCAAAGGATGGGACCGAGCGTCCGCAGAAAGTCGACGCCAAGGATGAAGTCGAAGCAGCCCAAGTCGATGCCGGCGCACGTGATGACGAAGTGCTCATTGATGCGTGTAGTTGACACGTCCGTTGGGAACCCCAAGAGGAAGGTGTGATGCGCACAGCGGCAAGTTTCCCTCAGTAAGAAACCAAGGTTTAATCGAACCAGTAGGAGTCAAGAAGCACGTTGAAGGTTGATGGCGGCGGGATGTAGTGCGGCGCAACACCAGAGATTCCGGCGCCAACGTGGAACCTGCACAACACAACCAAAGTACTTTGCCCCAACGAAACGGTGAGGTTGTCAATCTCACCGGCTTGCTGTAACAAAGGATTAACCGTATTGTGTGGAAGATGATTGTTTGCAGAGAAAACAGTAAAACAAGTATTGCGACAGATTTGTATTTCGGTATTAAAAGAATGGACCGGGGTCCACGAGTTCACTAGAGGTGTCTCTCCCATAAGATAAAAGCATGTTGGGTGAACAAATTACGAGTCGGGCAATTGACAAATAGAGAGGGCATAACAATGCACATACATGGCATGATAAGTATAGTGAGATTTAATTGGGCATTACGACAAAGTACATAGACCGCCATCCAAGCTGCATCTATGCCTAAAAAGTCCACCTTCGAGGTTATCGTCCGAACCCCTTCCGGTATTAAGTTGCAAAGCAACGAGACAATTGCATTAAGTATGGTGCGTAATGTAATCAACAACTACATCCTCGGACATAGCGCCAATGTTTTATCCCTAGTGGCAACGAGCACAACACAACCTTAGAACTTTACATCCTTGTCCCGAGTGTCAATGCGGGCATGAACCCACTATCGAGCATAAATACTCCCTCTTGGAGTTAAAAGCAAAAACTTGGCCAGAGCCTCTACTAGTAACGGAGAGCATGCAAGATCATAAACAACACATATGAAATAACTTGATAATTAACATAACATGGTATTCTCTATCCATCGGATCCCGACAAACACAACATAGAGTATTACAGATCGATGATCTTGATCATGTTAGGCAGCTCACAAGATCCAACAATGAAGCACAATGAGGAGAAGACAACCATCTAGCTACTGCTATGGACCCATAGTCCAGGGGTGAACTACTCACTCATCACTCCGGAGGCGACCATGGCGGTGTAGAGTCCTCCGGGAGATGAATCCCCTCTCCGGCGGGGTGCGGGAGGAGATCTCCGAGAATCCCCCGAGATGGGATCGGCGGCGGCGGCGTCTCGGTGGGTTTTCCGTATCGTGGTTTTTCGCATCGGGGGTTTCGCGACGGAGGCTTTAAGTAGGCGGAAGGGCGAGTCGGGGGCACGACGAGGGGCCCACACCATAGGGCGGCGCGGGCCCCCCTTGGCCGCGCCGCCATGTGGTGTCGCCACCTCGTGGCCCCACTTCGTATGCTCTTCGGTCTTCGGAAGGTTCGTGGCAAAATAGGCCCCTGGGTCTTCGTTTCGTCCAATTCCGAGAATATTTCGTTACTAGGATTTACGAAACCAAAAACAGCGAGAAAACGAGCTGGCACTTCGGCATCTTGTTAATAGGTTAGTTCCGAGAAAATGCACGAATATGACATAAAGTGTGCATAAAACATGTAGGTATCATCAATAATATGGCATAGAACATAAGAAATTATCGATACGTCGGAGACGTATCAAGCATCCCCAAGCTTAGTTACGCTCGTCCCGAGCGAGGTAAAACGATAACAAAGATAATTTACGAAGTGATATGCCATCATAACCTTGATCATACTATTTGTAAACATATGTAGTGAATGCAGCGATCAAAACAATGGTAATGACATGAGTAAACAAGTGAATCATAAAGCAAAGACTTTTCATGAATAGTACTTCAAGACAAGTGTTAATAAGTCTTGCATAAGAGTTAACTCATAAAGCAATAAATCAAAGTAAAGGTATTGAAGCAACACAAAGGAAGATTAAGTTTCAGCGGTTGCTTTCAACTTGTAACATGTATATCTCATGGATAATTGTCAACATAGAGTAATATAACAAGTACAATATGCAAGTATGTAGGAATCAATGCACGAGTTCACACAAGTGTTTGCTTCTTGAGGTGGAGAGAGATAGGTGAGCTGACTCAACATAAAAGTAAAGAGAATGGTCCTTCAAAGAGGAAAGCATCGATTGCTATATTTGTGCTAGAGCTTTTATTTTGAAAACATGAAACAATTTTGTCAACGGTAGTAATAAAGCATATGAGTTATGAAAGTTATATCTTACAAGTTGCAAGCCTCATGCATAGTATACTAATAGTGCCCGCACCTTGTCCTAATTAACTTGGACTACCGGATCTTTGCAATGCACATGTTTTAACCAAGTGTCACAATGGGGTACCTCCATGCCGCTTTGTACAAAGGTCTAAGGAGAAAGCTCGCATTTTGGATTTCTCGCTTTTGATTATTCTCAACTTAGACATCCATACCGGGACAACATGGACAACGGATAATGGACTCCTCTTTAATGCATAAGCATGTGGCAACAATTATTATTCTCATATGAGATTGAGGAAATATGTCCAAAGCTGAAACTTCCACCATGAATCATGGCTTTAGTTAGCGGCCCAAAGTTCTTCTCTAACAATATGCATGCTCCAACCATGAAGGTGGTAGATCTCTCTTACTTCAGACAAGACGGACATGCATAGCAACTCACATGATATCCAACAAAGAATAGTTGATGGCGTCCCCAGAAGCATGGTTATGGCACAACAAGCAACTTAATAAGAGATAAAGTGCATAAGTACATATTCAATACCACAATAGTTTTTAAGCTATTTGTCCCATGAGCTATATATTGCAAAGGTGAATGATGGAATTTTAAAGGTAGCACTCAAGCAATTTACTTTGGAATGGCGGATAAATACCATGTAGTAGGTAGGTATGGTGGACACAAATGGCATAGTGGTTGGCTCAAGGATTTTGGATGCATGAGAAGTATTCCCTCTCGATACAAGGTTTAGGCTAGCAAGGTTATTTGAAACAAACACAAGGATGAACGGTATAGCAAAATTCACATAAAAGACATATTGTAAACATTATAAGACTCCATACCGTCTTCCTTGTTGTTCAAAACTCAATACTAGATGTTATCTAGACTCTAGAGAAACCAAATATGCAAACCAAATTAGCAAGCTCTAAGTATTTCTTCATTAATGGGTGCAAAGTATATGATGCAAGAGCTTAAACATGAGCACAACAATTGCCAAGTATCAAATTATCCAAGACATTTTAGAGTTACTACATGTAGCATTTTCCAATTCCAACCATATAACAATTTAACGAAGAAGAAACTTCGCCATGAATACTATGAGTAGAGCCTAAGGACATATTTGTCCATATGTTACAGCGGAGCGTGTCTTTATCCCATAAAGTGAATGCTAGGATCCATTTTATTCAAACAAAACAAAAAACAAAAACAAACCGACGCTCCAAGCAAAGTGCATAAGATGTGACGGAATAAAAATATAGTTTCGGGGGAGGAACACTGATAATGTTGTCGATGAAGAAGGGGATGCCTTGGGCATCCCCAAGCTTAGACGCTTGAGTCTTCTTAGAATATGCAGGGGTGAACCACCGGAGCATCCCCAAGCTTAGAGCTTTCACTCTCCTTGATCATATTGCATCGTACTCCTCTCTTGATCCTTGAAAACTTCCTCCACACCAAACTCGAAACAACTCATTAGAGGGTTAGTGCATAATAAAAATTCACATGTTCAGAGGTGACACAATCATTCTTAACACTTCTGGACATTGCATAAAGCTACTGGACATTAATGGATCAAAGAAATTCATCCAACATAGCAAAAGAGGCAATGCAAAATAAAAGGCAGAATCTGTCAAAACAGAACAGTCCGTAAAGATGGATTTTATTAGGCCACCAGACTTGCTCAAATGAAAATGCTCAAATTGAATGAAAGTTGCGTACATATCTGAGGATCATGCACGTAAATTGGCTTAATTTTCTGAGCTACCTACAGGGAGGTAGACCCAGATTCGTGACAGCAAAGAAATCTGGAACTGCGCAGTAATCCAAATCTAGTACTTACTTTACTATCAAAGACTTTACTTGGCACAACAAAACTCAAAACTAAGATAAGGAGAGGTTGCTACAGTAGTAAACAACTTCCAAGACACAAATATAAAACAAAAATACTGTAGCAAAACAAACACATGGGTTATCTCCCAAGAAGTTCTTTCTTTATAGCCATTAAGATGGGCTCAGCAGTTTTAATGATGCACTCGCAAGAAATAGTATTTGAAGCAAAAGAGAGTATCAAGAAGCAAATCCAAAACATATTTAAGTCTAACATACTTCCTATGCATAGGAATCTTGTAAATAAACAAGTTCATGAAGAGCAAAGTGACAAGCATAGGAAGATAAAACAAGTGTAGCTTCAAAAATTTCAGCACATAGAGAGGTGTTTTAGTAACATGAAAATTTCTACAACCATATTTTCCTCTCTCATAATAACTTTCAGTAGCATCATGAGCAAACTCAACAATATAACTATCACATAAAGCATTCTTATCATGAGTCTCATGCATAAAATAATTACTACTCCCAACATAAGCATAGTCATTCTTATTAATTGTAGTGGGAGCAAATTCAACAAAGTAGCTATTATTATTATTCTCATCATCAAATATAGGAGGCATAGTATCATCAAAGAAAATTTTCTCCTCAATGCTTGGGGGACTAAAAATATCATGCTCATCAAAGCCAGCTTCCCCAAGCTTAGAACTTTCTATATCATTAGCAACAATGGTATTCAAAGTGTTCATGCTAATATGTTCCATAGGTTTTTTAATTTTCGCATCAAACCATCCATGTCTTAAATCAGGAAATAGAATAAGAAGCTCATTGTTGTCCATTATGCCAAACTAGTGTAATCACACAACTTAGTATTCTCAACAATACCCATTTAGCAGTAGTAAATAAAGCAAACTAGATAAAATAAATGCAAGTAACTAATTTTTTTTGTGTTTTTGATATAGAGTGCAAGAGAGTAAATAAAGTAAAACTAGCAACTAATTTTTTTTGTGTTTTGATATAATGCAGCAAACAAAGTAGTAAATAAAATAAAGCAAGACAAAAACAAAGTAAAGAGGTTGAGAAGTGGAGACTCCCCTTGCGAGCGTGTCTTGATCTCCCCGACAACGGCGCCGAGAGAATTTGCTTGATGCGTGTAGTTGACACGTCCGTTGGGAACCCCAAGAGGAAGGTGTGATGCGCACAGCGGCAAGTTTCCCTCAGATAAGAAACCAAGGTTTAATCGAACCAGGTAGGAGTCAAGAAGCACGTTGAAGGTTGATGGCGGCGGGATGTAGTGCGGCGCAACACCGGAGATTCCGGCGCCAACGTGGAACCCGCACAACACAACCAAAGTACTTTGCCCCAACGAAACAGTGAGGTTGTCAATCTCACCGGCTTGCTGTAACAAAGGATTAACCGTATTGTGTGGAAGATGATTGTTTGCAGAGAAAACGAGTAAAACAAGTATTGCAGCAGATTTGTATTTCGGTATTAAAAGAATGGACCGGGGTCCACAGTTCACTAGAGGTGTCTCTCCCATAAGATAAAAGCATGTTGGGTGAACAAATTACGGTCGGGCAATTGACAAATAGAGAGGGCATAACAATGCACATACATGGCATGATAAGTATAGTGAGATTTAATTGGGCATTACGACAAAGTACATAGACCGCCATCCAACTGCATCTATGCCTAAAAAGTCCACCTTCAGGTTATCGTCCGAACCCCTTCCAGTATTAAGTTGGAAAGTGTAACGGCCCCGGGTAGAACCCCCTATTAGATTTGTTTGTGCCTTCCTTTTATGCATCATCATGCATCATGCATCATATCATTCATGTTTTCAACAAAATAAAATTATTTTATAAACCCTAAGTTATTTTATTTTTTACCCTCTCATATAGTTTTTACATAAAACCTCTCTTGTCTATTCATTTAACAAAAACCCAAACCCCTCCCATGGGCTCCCTCTCTCCCCTGGCCCTTACATCTTTTTTTCTCGGCAGCCCACCTCTCTCTTCCTCCGGCCCAACTCTTTTCTTTTCTCTTCGTGGCCCGTACCCCTTCGGTGGCTCGTCCCTTCTTTTTCTTTGACCGTCCTGGACAGCGACATCTTCACCAGGTCGACGTGCTCGCTTGACACATCCTCTCGAGCGCCCCACGCCAACCACCCCCTCCTCCCTTTTAATCCCTTTTGAGACCTCCGCAGAAACCCTAGCCTCCACTCCTTCTCTCCTTCCTCGCGCCGCCATCCTCTCCACCCTCTCTGTCTCTTTTCTTCACGTACAGAGAGAGGCCCAAAACGCATGCCTCCACCTCTCCATGGCGCCGCCGCTACCGACGCCCCCTCGCCAAGCTGAGACCACCTCTAGAACCGCCTCATCGTCCTCTACATCCCCGTACAAGGAATCGGTACAGGAGGCCTTCAATCGTCACCAATTCACCGTTTCCCTCGCGCCGGATGTCGCCTATCTTCTTCGATTTCGGCCGCCATGTTGCTTCCCCGACCCTTCCGAGCATGGTTACATGTTCATGGTGATGTTCTCGTTCCGCCAGACCTTCTCTTGTTCCCCGTCTCCCTCGAGTCCGTTCCACCGATGATGAAGAATTTTTTTCTCCTCACAGATGTTCCCGCCAGCGTCGCTCCCGTGCTTCCCCGACTCCAAATCCTCCACGGGCCGACTCCCCTCCATCCTCCGCGTCGAACGCGACTGCTCCCGCGTCCCCGCTCGCTGCTGCTTCACCGGATCGGGTCTCAACCAGAGCTCCCTTCCGCCATGAACTTCCTACCCGAGCTCCGCCCAATCCCCTTCAATAGGTCAAGCGGTCCGCAACCTACAACAAACAGTAGCAACGCGGAGTATTTGGGAATTACCGGCTACGGTTCCCCGCTCCGTTTAACTTTGAAGTAGCGAACCCTTGCCATATTATGTCATGCTAACAACCATTTAAATTTGTCGGTAGAAAATGCAACTCCAACCTAATTTGTTTGTCCGGGTTTCGATCCCGCTTAAATTGGATAAGTGCATCGCATCATACATGCCATGTCATGCATATCATCTTGATCATGCTGGATCTTCTTTATCCGTAGTTGTAAGATTTGCATCCGTTGCTTGTTCCAGCATTTGCTTCTTCCCGGATAGAATCACGAAGTGGTGTGGTGAGATACGACAAGTCCTCCGGATGTTCCTCGACAAGCTTTAACAGGCAAGCATTTCCCCTATACTCCTGCCCCTGCAGAAGTCGTTCACCTATTTTATTTTGCCTTCTCCCTCATGCTATCCTTAAGTTGCGTTCTTGTCACGTGTCCCTTCCACTTGTTACCTCAAGCAGCCCATATTGCCACCACCACCGCCTACGGCTATTGTTTGGTTATCGAGTCTGCCTTGCGAGTCGTAGTGCATGCTAGTGCCGTTTTATTTTGTTACCGTTATTGTTATCTTATTGGGTTATATGTTGGGAAGAATCATGGTTACTTTAGTTGTTTATAATTGTTTAGCGGAGGCATCGGTGGGTCAGCTGATCGTTTTGTGACGGCTCACTTGTGTTTCCTTAATATCCTAGGACCCCGAGTTCTTGTTATACGTTCCGAGGCCGAGCGCTCTAACCACACGTGGGTATGCTTACCGGGTCTCCCCTCGACCCACTGCCGGAATCTACAGCTTTGTCCAGTGGTCACAACTAGTTTGAATGTTTGTTTTGTTTCTCCCGGGCGTGCAAGCATGTTTCTTTGTGGTCAGATGATATGATGTTACTTTTGGGGAAGCCATGTTGCCTTGTAACCCCGTCGTCTCTTGCACGCTCGTAGGGTGTGGTACGTATTGCTGAAGATGGATTCACCCTGCGGGCACTGTTTCCATCCGAAAGCCGTAGACGCAAACAGCTAAGTCCGCTTCGGAGCACGGCCGGACTTCGACACGGGTTAACTTAGTTAGGTGGCTTCCTGGACATTGTTGTAGTGAAGGAGAGTGCGTGTTGTGATATCCACCTGTCGTAAGTGGGTTGATCGTGCGTGTGGGCACATTTGGGCACCCCTGCAGGGTTACAATCTTATCGATAAGCCGCGTCCGCGGTTATGGACGACTTGGAGCTGTATGACTCGACCATAGACAACTTACACCTGTTGTTTCAATACTAATAAGTTGCATAGTAAGATAGAACAACTTAAATAATAACTGGTTAAAACTTGTCAACCGTGTGAGTGCCTTTGTAAGTACCTCTTTGCGAAGGGGGAACGCATCGAGCTGTGTGATGTTTGCAGAGTATAGAATTGTTAGTTTATGCGCTCTCTCATCTTCTCTGATTAGACGAATGTTGTAGATTGTCTCTATAGGTTTTTAGTGCTTGCGCGCTGCCGCTTAACCCCACCATATTGCCTATGACGTTCCTCTTGCGTCCTCTAAGTCCCCTGCGTGCCTCAAGTACAAAGGACGGCGGTTGACGAATGCTTATACGTCTTGAAGTCTTGTTAAGTACGAACCCGTACTTATTGCTGCTTCTACGGGATATAACCGGGCAGGTATGAAGATATGTTCGATGAAGACGACGTTAGCAAGGTTACCCTTCCGGCTTGGCACGGGCAGGGTTATGGACGCCATTGGTTATCTTCGGGACTCTTAGTCCAATTTGTATCTTGTCCGTATTCGGACGTATTTGATCTTACGTCTGATTTGGATCTTTGTATTGTATATTTGTATCTTGACTCGTTGGAGTCGTTGTTGTAATATATGTATCTTGTGGGCTCTATTGTAATCCTGTTGTAATGTTACCGCTCGTGTTAATTCCTCTGGCATCACGTGTGCTTTGTCGCGCACGTCGTGTCGGAGGGCGTGTCGGAATCGATATCGTGCGGTTTTCGGCGGGTTCGCTGGGATCCTCATGGTACCGGTTCCGGGGCGTCACAAGTTGGGTTGGACGATCTGTGCCCTTATCCTATTAGGTACGATCTTCGGAGGATCTCGATGAAAGCGCATCATCAACAGTGAAGCAACAATTCTTGTTAGTGGTGTCGAGAAGAGCAACACTTCGCCAGAAGAAGGTTCCACCTCGAGGTCGGGTGATTGTCAACATGGTATAAGAAGACTCGATAGTTTAACCAACTCCCCCTTAGGTTGGCGTGGAACCTCGGGGCGAGGTTCCTTGTTAGTGGTGTCGATTGTAACGGCCCCGGGTAGAACCCCCTATTAGATTTGTTTGTGCCTTCCTTTTATGCATCATCATGCATCATGCATCATATCATTCATGTTTTCAACAAAATAAAATTATTTTATAAACCCTAAGTTATTTTATTTTTTACCCTCTCATATAGTTTTTACATAAAACCTCTCTTGTCTATTCATTTAACAAAAACCCAAACCCCTCCCATGGGCTCCCTCTCTCCCCTGGCCCTTACATCTTTTTTTCTCGGCAGCCCACCTCTCTCTTCCTCCGGCCCAACTCTTTTCTTTTCTCTTCGTGGCCCGTACCCCTTCGGTGGCTCGTCCCTTCTTTTTCTTTGACCGTCCTGGACAGCGACATCTTCACCAGGTCGACGTGCTCGCTTGACACATCCTCTCGGCGCCCCACGCCAACCACCCCCTCCTCCCTTTTAATCCCTTTTGAGACCTCCGCAGAAACCCTAGCCTCCACTCCTTCTCTCCTTCCTCGCGCCGCCATCCTCTCCACCCTCTCTGTCTCTTTTCTTCACGTACAGAGAGAGGCCCAAAACGCATGCCTCCACCTCTCCATGGCGCCGCCGCTACCGACGCCCCCTCGCCAAGCTGAGACCACCTCTAGAACCGCCTCATCGTCCTCTACGTCTCCGTACAAGGAATCGGTACAGGAGGCCTTCAATCGTCACCAATTCACCGTTTCCCTCGCGCCGGATGTCGCCTATCTTCTTCGATTTCGGCCGCCATGTTGCTTCCCCGACCCTTCCGAGCATGGTTACATGTTCATGGTGATGTTCTCGTTCCGCCAGACCTTCTCTTGTTCCCCGTCTCCCTCGAGTCCGTTCCACCGATGATGAAGAATTTTTTTCTCCTCACAGATGTTCCCGCCGGCGTCGCTCCCGTGCTTCCCCGACTCCAAATCCTCCACGGGCCGACTCCCCTCCATCCTCCGCGTCGAACGCGACTGCTCCCGCGTCCCCGCTCGCTCTGCTTCACCAGATCGGGTCTCAACCAGAGCTCCCTTCCGCCATGAACTTCCTACCCGAGCTCTGCCCAATCCCCTTCAATAGGTCAAGCGGTCCGCAACCTACAACAAACAGTAGCAACGCGGAGTATTTGGGAATTACCGGCTACGGTTCCCCGCTCCGTTTAACTTTGAAGTAGCGAACCCTTGCCATATTATGTCATGCTAACAACCATTTAAATTTGTCGGTAGAAAATGCAACTCCAACCTAATTTGTTTGTCCGGGTTTCGATCCCGCTTAAATTGGATAAGTGCATCGCATCATACATGCCATGTCATGCATATCATCTTGATCATGCTGGATCTTCTTTATCCGTAGTTGTAAGATTTGCATCCGTTGCTTGTTCCAGCATTTGCTTCTTCCCGGATAGAATCACGAAGTGGTGTGGTGAGATACGACAAGTCCTCCGGATGTTCCTCGACAAGCTTTAACAGGCAAGCATTTCCCCTATACTCCTGCCCCTGCAGAAGTCGTTCACCTATTTTATTTTGCCTTCTCCCTCATGCTATCCTTAAGTTGCGTTCTTGTCACGTGTCCCTTCCACTTGTTACCTCAAGCAGCCCATATTGCCACCACCACCGCCTACGGCTATTGTTTGGTTATCGAGTCTGCCTTGCGAGTCGTAGTGCATGCTAGTGCCGTTTTATTTTGTTACCGTTATTGTTATCTTATTGGGTTATATGTTGGGAAGAATCATGGTTACTTTAGTTGTTGATAATTGTTTAGCGGAGGCATCGGTGGGTCAGCTGATCGTTTTGTGACGGCTCACTTGTGTTTCCTTAATATCCTAGGACCCCGAGTTCTTGTTATCTGTTCCGAGACTGAGCGCTCTAACCACACGTGGGTATGCTTACCGGGTCTCCCTCGACCCACTGCCGGAATCTACGAGCTTTGTCCGGTGGTCACAACTAGTTTGAATGTTTGTTTTGTTTCTCCCGGGCGTGCAAGCATGTTTCTTTGTGGTCAGATGATATGATGTTACTTTTGGGGAAGCCATGTTGCCTTGTAACCCCGTCGTCTCTTGCACGCTCGTAGGGTGCGGTACGTATTGCTGAAGATGGATTCACCCTGCGGGCACTGTTTCCATCCGAAAGCCGTAGACGCAAACAGCTAAGTCCGCTTCGGAGCACGGCCGGACTTCGACACGGGTTAACTTAGTTAGGTGGCTTCCTGGACATTGTTGTAGTGAAGGAGAGTGTGTGTTGTGATATCCACCTGTCGTAAGTGGGTTGATCGTGCGTGTGGGCACATTTGGGCACCCCTGCAGGGTTACAATCTTATCGATAAGCCGCGTCCGCGGTTATGGACGACTTGGAGCTGTATGACTCGACCATAGACAACTTACACCTGTTGTTTCAATACTAATAAGTTGCATAGTAAGATAGAACAACTTAAATAATAACTGGTTAAAACTTGTCAACCGTGTGAGTGCCTTTGTAAGTACCTCTTTGCGAAGGGGGAACGCATCGGCTGTGTGATGTTTGCAGAGTATAGAATTGTTAGTTTATGCGCTCTCTCATCTTCTCTGATTAGACGAATGTTGTAGAGTGTCTCTATAGGTTTTTAGTGCTTGCGCGCTGCCGCTTAACCCCACCATATTGCCTATGACGTTCCTCTTGCGTCCTCTAAGTCCCCTGCGTGCCTCAAGTACAAAGGACGATCGGTTGACGAATGCTTATACGTCTTGAAGTCTTGTTAAGTACGAACCCGTACTTATTGCTGCTTCTACGGGATATAACCGGGCAGGTATGAAGATATGTTCGATGAAGACGACGTTAGCAAGGTTACCCTTCCGGCTTGGCCTGGGCAGGGTTATGGACGCCACTGGTTATCTTCAGGACTCTTAGTCCAATTTGTATCTTGTCCGTATTCGGACGTATTTGATCTTCTGTCTGATTTGGATCTTTGTATTGTATATTTGTATCTTGACTCGTTGGAGTCGTTGTTGTAATATATGTATCTTGTGGGCTCTATTGTAATCCTGTTGTAATGTTACCGCTCGTGTTAATTCCTCTGGCATCACGTGTGCTTTGTCGCGCACGTCGTGTCGGAGGGCGTGTCGGAATCGATATCGTGCGGTTTTCGGCGGGTTCGCTGGGATCCTCATGGTACCGGTTCCGGGGCGTCACACAAAGCAACAGACAATTGCATTAAGTATGGTGCGTAATGTAATCAACAACTACATCCTCGGACATAGCGCCAATGTTTTATCCCTAGTGGCAACAGCACAACACAACCTTAGAACTTTTCATCATTGTCCCGGTGTCAATGCGGGCATGAACCCACTATCGAGCATAAATACTCCCTCTTGGAGTTAAAAGCAAAAACTTGGCCAGAGCCTCTACTAGTAACGGAGAGCATGCAAGATCATAAACAACACATATGAAATAACTTGATAATTAACATAACATGGTATTCTCTATCCATCGGATCCCGACAAACACAACATAGAGTATTACAGATCGATGATCTTGATCATGTTAGGCAGCTCACAAGATCCAACAATGAAGCACAATGAGGAGAAGACAACCATCTAGCTACTGCTATGGACCCATAGTCCGAGGGTGAACTACTCACTCATCACTCCGGAGGCGACCATGGCGGTGTAGAGTCCTCCGGGAGATGAATCCCCTCTCCGGCGGGGTGCCGGAGGAGATCTCCGGAATCCCCCGAGATGGGATCGGCGGCGGCGGCGTCTCGGTAAGGTTTTCCGTATCGTGGTTTTTCGCATCGGGGTTTCGCGACGGAGGCTTTAAGTAGGCGGAAGGGCAGAGTCGGGGGCCCGACGAGGGGCCCACACCATAGGGCGGCGCGGGCCCCCTTGGCCGCGCCGCCATGTGGTGTCGCCACCTCGTGGCCCCACTTCGTATGCTCTTCGGTCTTCCGGAAGGTTCGTGGCAAAATAGGCCCCTGGGTCTTCGTTTCGTCCAATTCCGAGAATATTTCGTTACTAGGATTTCGAAACCAAAAACAGCAGAAAACGAGAAGCGGCACTTCGGCATCTTGTTAATAGGTTAGTTCCAGAAAATGCACGAATATGACATAAAGTGTGCATAAAACATGTAGGTATCATCAATAATATGGCATAGAACATAAGAAATTATCGATACGTCGGAGACGTATCAAGCATCCCCAAGCTTAGTTACGCTCGTCCGAGCGAGGTAAAACGATAACAAAGATAATTTCTGAAGTGATATGCCATCATAACCTTGATCATACTATTTGTAAACATATGTAGTGAATTCAGCGATCAAAACAATGGTAATGACATGAGTAAACAAGTGAATCATAAAGCAAAGACTTTTCATGAATAGTACTTCAAGACAAGTGTTAATAAGTCTTGCATAAGAGTTAACTCATAAAGCAATAAATCAAAGTAAAGGTATTGAAGCAACACAAAGGAAGATTAAGTTTCAGCGGTTGCTTTCAACTTGTAACATGTATATCTCATGGATAATTGTCAACATAGAGTAATATAACAAGTACAATATGCAAGTATGTAGGAATCAATGCACAGTTCACACAAGTGTTTGCTTCTTGAGGTGGAGAGAGATAGGTGAACTGACTCAACATAAAAGTAAAGAGAATGGTCCTTCAAAGAGGAAAGCATCGATTGCTATATTTGTGCTAGAGCTTTTATTTTGAAAACATGAAACAATTTTGTCAACGGTAGTAATAAAGCATATGAGTTATGAAAGTTATATCTTACAAGTTGCAAGCCTCATGCATAGTATACTAATAGTGCCCGCACCTTGTCCTAATTAACTTGGACTACCGGATCTTTGCAATGCACATGTTTTAACCAAGTGTCACAATGGGGTACCTCCATGCCGCATGTACAAAGGTCTAAGGAGAAAGCTCGCATTTTGGATTTCTCGCTTTTGATTATTCTCAACTTAGACATCCATACCGGGACAACATGGACAACAGATAATGGACTCCTCTTTAATGCATAAGCATGTGGCAACAATTATTATTCTCATATGAGATTGAGGAAATATGTCCAAACTGAAACTTCCACCATGAATCATGGCTTTAGTTAGCGGCCCAAAGTTCTTCTCTAACAATATGCATGCTCCAACCATGAAGGTGGTAGATCTCTCTTACTTCAGACAAGACGGACATGCATAGCAACTCACATGATATCCAACAAAGAATAGTTGATGGCGTCCCAGAAGCATGGTTATGGCACAACAAGCAACTTAATAAGAGATAAAGTGCATAAGTACATATTCAATACCACAATAGTTTTTAAGCTATTTGTCCCATGAGCTATATATTGCAAAGGTGAATGATGGAATTTTAAAGGTAGCACTCAAGCAATTTACTTTGGAATGGCGGATAAATACCATGTAGTAGGTAGGTATGGTGGACACAAATGGCATAGTGGTTGGCTCAAGGATTTTGGATGCATGAGAAGTATTCCCTCTCGATACAAGGTTTAGGCTAGCAAGGTTATTTGAAACAAACACAAGGATGAACGGTACAGCAAAACTCACATAAAAGACATATTGTAAACATTATAAGACTCCATACCGTCTTCCTTGTTGTTCAAAACTCAATACTAGATGTTATCTAGACTCTAGAGAAACCAAATATGCAAACCAAATTAGCAAGCTCTAAGTATTTCTTCATTAATGGGTGCAAAGTATATGATGCAAGAGCTTAAACATGAGCACAACAATTGCCAAGTATCAAATTATCCAAGACATTTTAGAGTTACTACATGTAGCATTTTCCAATTCCAACCATATAACAATTTAACGAAGAAGAAACTTCGCCATGAATACTATGAGTAGAGCCTAAGGACATATTTGTCCATATGTTACAGCGGAGCGTGTCTTTCTCCCATAAAGTGAATGCTAGGATCCATTTTATTCAAACAAAACAAAAAACAAAAACAAACCGACGCTCCAAGCAAAGTGCATAAGATGTGACGGAATAAAAATATAGTTTCGGGGGAGGAACCTGATAATGTTGTCGATGAAGAAGGGGATGCCTTGGGCATCCCCAAGCTTAGACGCTTGAGTCTTCTTAGAATATGCAGGGGTGAACCACCGGGGCATCCCCAAGCTTAGAAGCTTTCACTCTCCTTGATCATATTGCATCGTACTCCTCTCTTGATCCTTGAAAACTTCCTCCACACCAAACTCGAAACAACTCATTAGAGGGTTAGTGCATAATAAAAATTCACATGTTCAGAGGTGACACAATCATTCTTAACACTTCTGGACATTGCATAAAGCTACTGGACATTAATGGATCAAAGAAATTCATCCAACATAGCAAAAGAGGCAATGCAAAATAAAAGGCAGAATCTGTCAAAACAGAACAGTCCGTAAAGATAGATTTTATTAGGCCACCAGACTTGCTCAAATGAAAATGCTCAAATTGAATGAAAGTTGCGTACATATCTGAGGATCATGCACGTAAATTGGCTTAATTTTCTGAGCTACCTACAGGGAGGTAGACCCAGATTCGTGACAGCAAAGAAATCTGGAACTGCGCAGTAATCCAAATCTAGTACTTACTTTACTATCAAAGACTTTACTTGGCACAACAAAACTCAAAACTAAGATAAGGAGAGGTTGCTACAGTAGTAAACAACTTCCAAGACACAAATATAAAACAAAAATACTGTAGCAAAACAAACACATGGGTTATCTCCCAAGAAGTTCTTTCTTTATAGCCATTAAGATGGGCTCAGCAGTTTTAATGATGCACTCGCAAGAAATAGTATTTGAAGCAAAAGAGAGTATCAAGAAGCAAATCCAAAACATATTTAAGTCTAACATACTTCCTATGCATAGGAATCTTGTAAATAAACAAGTTCATGAAGAGCAAAGTGACAAGCATAGGAAGATAAAACAAGTGTAGCTTCAAAAATTTCAGCACATAGAGAGGTGTTTTAGTAACATGAAAATTTCTACAACCATATTTTCCTCTCTCATAATAACTTTCAGTAGCATCATGAGCAAACTCAACAATATAACTATCACATAAAGCATTCTTATCATGAGTCTCATGCATAAAATAATTACTACTCCCAACATAAGCATAGTCATTCTTATTAATTGTAGTGGGAGCAAATTCAACAAAGTAGCTATTATTATTATTCTCATCATCAAATATAGGAGGCATAGTATCATCAAAGAAAATTTTCTCCTCAATGCTTGGGGGACTAAAAATATCATGCTCATCAAAGCCAGCTTCCCCAAGCTTAGAACTTTCTATATCATTAGCAACAATGGTATTCAAAGTGTTCATGCTAATATGTTCCATGGGTTTTTTAATTTTCGCATCAAACCATCCATGTCTTAAATCAGGAAATAGAATAAGAAGCTCATTGTTGTCCATTATGCCAAACTAGTGTAATCACACAACTTAGTATTCTCAACAATACCCATTTAGCAGTAGTAAATAAAGCAAACTAGATAAAATAAATGCAAGTAACTAATTTTTTTTGTGTTTTTGATATAGAGTGCAAGAGAGTAAATAAAGTAAAACTAGCAACTAATTTTTTTGTGTTTTGATATAATGCAGCAAACAAAGTAGTAAATAAAATAAAGCAAGACAAAAACAAAGTAAAGAGGTTGAGAAGTGGAGACTCCCCTTGCAGCGTGTCTTGATCTCCCGACAACGGCGCCGGAAATTTGCTTGATGCGTGTAGTTGACACGTCCGTTGGGAACCCCAAGAGGAAGGTGTGATGCGCACAGCGGCAAGTTTCCCTCGATGAAACCAAGGTTTAATCGAACCAGTAGGAGTCAAGAAGCACGTTGAAGGTTGATGGCGGCGGGATGTAGTGCGGCGCAACACCGGAGATTCCGGCGCCAACGTGGAACCTGCACAACACAACCAAAGTACTTTGCCCCAATGAAACGAGTGAGGTTGTCAATCTCACCGGCTTGCTGTAACAAAGGATTAACCGTATTGTGTGGAAGATGATTGTTTGCGGTAAAACAAGTATTGCGAGCAGATTTGTATTTCAGTATTAAAAGAATGGACCGGGGTCCACAGTTCACTAGAGGTGTCTCTCCCATAAGATAAAAGCATGTTGGGTGAACAAATTACGAGTCCGGCAATTGACAAATAGAGAGGGCATAACAATGCACATACATGGCATGATAAGTATAGTGAGATTTAATTTGGCATTACGACAAAGTACATAGACCGCCATCCAACTGCATCTATGCCTAAAAAGTCCACCTTCAGGTTATCGTCCGAACCCCTTCCAGTATTAAGTTGCAAAGCAACAGACAATTGCATTAAGTATGGTGCGTAATGTAATCAACAACTACATCCTCGGACATAGCGCCAATGTTTTATCCCTAGTGGCAACAGCACAACACAACCTTAGAACTTTTCATCACTTGTCCCGGTATCAATGCAGGCATGAACCCACTATCGAGCATAAATACTCCCTCTTGGAGTTAAAAGCAAAAACTTGGCCAGAGCCTCTACTAGTAACGGAGAGAATGCAAGATCATAAACAACACATATGAAATAACTTGATAATTAACATAACATGGTATTCTCTATCCATCGGATCCCGACAAACACAACATAGAGTATTACAGATCGATGATCTTGATCATGTTAGGTAGCTCACAAGATCCAACAATGAAGCACAATGAGGAGAAGACAACCATCTAGCTACTGCTATGGACCCATAGTCCAGGGGTGAACTACTCACTCATCACTCCGGAGGCGACCATGGCGGTGTAGAGTCCTCCGGGAGATGAATCCCCTCTCCGGCAGGGTGCCGGAGGAGATCTCCGGAATCCCCGAGATGGGATCGGCGGCGGCGGCGTCTCGGTAAGGTTTTCCGTATCGTGGTTTTTCGCATCGGGGGTTTCGCGACGGAGGCTTTAAGTAGGCGGAAGGGCAGAGTCGGGGGCACGACGAGGGGCCCACACCATAGGGCGGCGCGGGCCCCCCTTGGCGCGCCGCCATGTGGTGTCGCCACCTCGTGGCCCCACTTCGTATGCTCTTCGGTCTTCCGGAAGGTTCGTGGCAAAATAGGCCCCTGGGTCTTCGTTTCGTCCAATTCCGAGAATATTTCGTTACTAGGATTTACGAAACCAAAAACAGCGGAAAACGAGAGCTGGCACTTCGGCATCTTGTTAATAGGTTAGTTCCAGAAAATGCACGAATATGACATAAAGTGTGCATAAAACATGTAGGTATCATCAATAATATGGCATAGAACATAAGAAATTATCGATACGTCGGAGACGTATCACTCGTCGCCGATGGTGAGGGGGACGTGCTGGACCACCCCATGGCAGTGAAGGCGGTCACCGTTGGCCACGGTCACGCGGAGGGTATCCCCACCCGTCGGCTGTAGCGCGAGGCGGCGCATAGTGGCGGCGGGGAGAAAGTTATGCGTAGACCCCGTGTCCAGTAGCGCCACCAGAGACTCGCCCTGGATAGTGACCGGAATCAGCATCGTCCGCTCGTGGCGGATGCCGGCGAGCGCGTGTAGAGAAACGATGAAGGCCGTGGCAGCCGCGTCGGTCGGCCCGGTCGTCTCGGACGCCACGGCAACCGGCCCGGTCGTCGGGTCGCCCTCCTTCACGTCGACTGTCTCCAGGTAGAAGAGGCGAGGACACACGTGACCGGGCGTATATGGGTCGTCGCAGTTGAAGCAGAGTCCCAGGCGGCGGCGTTCGAGCTGCTCCGCCGGGGTGAGGCAGCGAAACGTGCGCGTAGCCGCGGGGGTGGGCCCGGTCGGTCCAGGTGGGGCGGGGCGGGTGGCAGCCGCGGCCGTAGGAGGAGGCCGGGCAGCGCGGGTGCCGCGGGGCAGGGGCGCCTGCTGAACCGCCTGGGCGCGACGCTCATAAGCGCACGCGTAGTGCATCGCCGTCTGGAGGTCCTGCGGGGCCTATAACTCGACATCCACGCGGATGTGGTCCGGGAGGCCGCCAATGAAGAGCTCGGCGCGATGTTGGCCCGTCACGCCGGGCGCATGGCATGCGAGGACCTGGAAGCGGTCGGCGAAGTCATGCACCGTGGTGGTGAACGCCAAACGCCCAAGTTCCACCAAGCGGCTGCCGCGGATCGGAGGGCCGAAGCGGAGAAGGCAGAGCTCACGGAACCGGTCCCATGGAGGCATGCCACCCTCGTCCTGCTCCAGGGAATAGTACCACGTCTGGGCGGCGCCACGGAGGTGGTACGAGGCGAGCCACGTCCGGTCCGAAGCCAGGGTACGCTGTCCCCGGAAGAACTGCTCGCACTGGTTGAGCCAGTTGAGGGGGTCCTCGACGCCATCATACGTGGCGAATTCCAGCTTGGCGTAGCGTGGGGGAGCGAGGCCGGTGGCGCCCTGGGTGGGGTACTCCGCGCGACCAGCGGAGGGCTCGGCGAAGCGTGCGTGCGGCGGGTCCGGAAAGGACGGGCGCGGAGGGTCCCCGGCGGCGGTGTAGACGGGGGAAGGCGCCGGTGCGGCCGAGTAGACGGGCGGGGGCTCCGTCGCGGTCACCCATGCCGGAAGTCGGGAGGGTGATAGCGGAAACTGTACCCGTTGGATGGGCACGCCCTGGGGCAGCGAGGCGGGGCCCGCGCTGGGGGCCGGCTGCCATGATGCCCACGGCGGCGGCGGCGGCGAGGCCGGGGGCGGAACAGGCGCGCCCTGGCCGGTTAGGGCTGCCGGCGCGGCCGGGTAGGTGGCGAGGGGCGGCGGCAGGGGCGGCGTGGTCATCCCCTGCGTACCAATGAGGTACAGGCGGATGCCCTGTACGGCGGTGGCGAGGTCGCGGATGGCCGTCGAGAGCTCTTGCTGCGAGAGGAGGGGGGCGGCGCCGGCGGCATCCGCCAGGGGCGCCGCGTCGCCCGTGGAGGGCGGCGGCAGGTGCGCGGCGGCGGAGGAGGCCGGCGGCGTCGGTGGTGGCGGTGGGCTGGCTCGAAGACATGATCGTAACTGAGGTCTCTGATACCACATTGGTAGAATCTAGGGTTCTACCAGGACGGGGGAGTAGATTGTAGGGGTGGAAGTGCTGCGAGCGAGAGGAAGAGAGGCGGCGCTGGCGGCAGGGCGCCGTCGCGGGCGCGTGGGAAGGCGGCGGCTAGGGTTTGGGGCGGCGCGGACAGGAGAAGGCCGACTCCTCTGGGAGTCGGCAATAATGATATTGATTATTGCTTGATCGATATAGTCTATTACAACTTGTATTTATAAGAGAACTGCAAAACCCTAATCTGCTAACTGGGCTAAGCCCCTAACTAAGCCTGGCCGGTTGGGCCAGTGGGCCCCCTCCGGCGGTAGACCAGGCTGGTCATAACAGCTGGCGTAGGAATTACCATGCTTTGGACCTGTTTATTTCTATCTTTCAAAGAAAGTTATTGGTTCTCTGATTGCTTAAGCTATTGCATCGTTAGCTCCACCTTATTTTCTCTTATAAATTGAACTAGAGATAATTAATGGGCCAAAATGACGACCGAATTTATACTAAATTCTCTATGGCATAAAAAATCCAAAACACCAACCGGGGGAAACACATGGACTTTTTTTGGGATTCATATCTTACTGAAATTTAAGGGTGGCGTCTTCCATCATTACAGTCTACGAAACTACAAGTCGGTGCAATGAGGGGCTCGCAATTTAATCTTCTAAGCATTTATTATATTCACTATGAATAAGACAAATTTAACCACTATCGATGATGGATACAAAGACGAGAAGTGTCAACATTAATGGTTTGCTTAAGCATTAGAATATTTGTTTTTCCTGATGCAACGCATGGGCACTTTTGCTAGTATATAAAAATTTACCGTCGGGGTTTCCCCTACGGTTTCTCGGTCCAAAAAAAAAACATCAAAGGTCTCACATTTTTATCGGTATCAAATTGTTTGCCATGTCTAAGTCGTCACCACGAGGTAGCAACTCAACTATTTTGCTACAGGATAAACTAGGGTATACAGAAAAAGAACTCAAGGATCCGAGCATAGATTCGCACATAAAAAGGGAGGGATGGGGTGGAGGGGGAGTAGACAACACCTTACACCTCCATAGCCAGAACCTCGTCGAGAGTCGGCATCTTGAGCAGCTCGCCACCAACGTCGGCGTGATGGAGAACAACGAATGACAATGGGCGTGGGCTTCCCTCCGACTCTGAGGTTGCGACAATGGGTGTGTGGTTTTATTCTACCGATCAGGTCAGTGTGGCAAGGCCTACTCCGGTGGGTGAGGGAGATTTCCTAGGGATCAGAGAAGGCCTTGCAAGCCCAAGAGCGGTCCAAATGAACTTTTTATTTCGGTATTTATTTTATTTTGAGGAAGAAATGAACCTTTACATTACGAGACGTGCTAAAAATATTTCTGTTGAGAAGATGTCAGTAGCCTACTTGATTCAAATTTTATAGTCCGTCGAGGTTGTCCTTCTCAGCACGGGTCAAAAATCATAGGCACCACGAAGGGCTACTTTGATTCAAATTTTATAGGATTTGTTGTCCTATGCAGGTCGTATTATTGGGGAAGTTGTTCATCCACTGCAACCTCTTTTGTATAATTCAGTTGTTTTTTCTCATCAGAAACTCTTCGAGAAAAAGTCGTGTAGTTTCTCAATCTTGAATAATGAATAATAGTACTTGAAAAGGACATGTCACTCTAACTATGTGTGTTGTGTTCCTGTGTTTTTAAACATATTCAGAAGCTTCATTCAGGTTGACCGCAGTGTTTTGCTTAGCCTTTTGATTGCGCGATACTAGTCGCCACGATCGTGACGGACTGACTGTTGTGCAGCAATTCTGTAGTTGTTCCACGTACAGTGCTTGGCGTCATGTTATCAGCTTAAGGGTTAAGCTGCAGCAGAAACACATGCCCCGAGGCATGCAACACACAAACAGAATACATGTCAAAGCAAAAGAACAGAAAAAAAAAAGAAACACGAGGGGTGAGTAGGGATCTGCGGCACTCCAGCAAAACATCAAGCTGTGGAAGAAATTCTACATTTGCCTGACTGACCAATCAATGCCAAATAGACAAGTAGTGGAACCAAAGGATTATACAGTCAACTGTAAGGGACTATATCTCCCACCGATATTAACACCCCAGGTATCGCACATGAAGAACTCCTGCGCTGACACTCAACAAAAGGAGGTTCGATGTACCGACAGACCAACCCATAAACCATGTACAGCAAAACGTGAATCGAATGTTGAAAAAATTGCAACCTCGCTGCATCCGCCATCTCCCAATGCTAGCAACCCAAGGCCGTGGCGCCTTCTTTTGGAGCAACAGGGGCACCGTCTTCTTTTGGAGCAACCAGGACAGTGCCTTCTTTTACAGCAATAGAGATGCCACCTTCTTTAAGAGCAATGCCGGCTTCTTTTAGAGCAACAGGAATGCCGGTTTCTTTTGGGGCAACAGGGACACCCACAGTGGCCCGAAGGATGGCTTGGGCGCTTAGTGTGGAAAGCTTAGATTGGCAGAAAGCCTCCCAGGATTCAGCTTCTGGTGAGGTAGCAGATGTGCTGTCACCTTCGCCTGAACTTGAGGCTTGAGACCTCTCGTAGAATGCTTGTAGCTCCAGTGACAGCTTGCGCGCAGCCTCCCTTGATTCAGGAAGCTGGTCACTGAGCTGGGTTGCTGCAACCTGGACGAGCTTATCCATTCCATATTCTTTGACTCCTTCAACACCCTGGATAGAAGAAAAAAAAGTTACTGGTGTAGAGCAACTGGAGCATTCTATTCCTCATATTCAGAACAGCAACCAAGAGTGGTTGGTCAGTACATGCAGAGCCCCACCACATAACAATTTCTATGATCAATTTCCAGCAAATAGTGGCCCTACTGAAAATGAGTACGGAGTAGAAAATTGTGAAACTCTTTGAACATACAGCTAAGCATACATTTGCCACTACTGTTCTGAACATATCAAAAGTTCTACCGTGTCCGCTATATCATCTGAAGCTAAACTCCAGCTTCATATTATGACGCAGAAAATTCAAACCAAGTATTTGCATATGTAAATAAACTACAAAGTCCTGGAAGAAGTTGAATGGAAATTCTAACTGAGCCCATGGACAGGAAGAATAGCACAAGGAAGTCAAAACATCCATACGTACGACTGTATCTAGCTGAGCATTACTATGTGGTGTATTTAATTAATCCTTTGGCTTCTCTAAGAATCACTTGGAGATAGTTTAACAATAACTGGGACCAAAAAAATAGTGGTCTCACAGGGTTTCACTTACAAGGCGTGGTACACTGTTGCTGAAACAAACAGATGCCTTTGCTCTAATCCGTGGATTCCTGTTCTTGAGGTAGGGCTGCATTTTAGGTAACAATACAGAAGGGGAGATCCAGCTTGTCATTGACGTAAGGGCTGCCTCAGCAGCTTCACAAACGAAGCGCTTGTCTTGTGAAGATTTCAGAAATAGCGGCATCAGCTGCAAACACATATAACACGCATGATGTTTTGAGAGACTTCATGGTTTGTACATATAATCATCATGCGGAAACTAAACAAGTGCACTAGTGAACATCATATAGTGGGAAGAGTAGAAACACACCAGAAGGTCAATTGAGTCGACCATTAGTTCACCATACGCCTTAAAGATGTCAGCGCAGGTCATAAGCGCGGTTTTACATAGAGCACTCCTTGGATTCTTAACAGATTTCACAACGAGAGGAACTAGAGGCTCCCTGGAAATTGCATTTATAGCACATAGTCAGTATAAGAGATGTAATGTAATATCATAGAATTATTGGATGGACAAATGGTATTAACACAATCAATATATAGCAGTTGTACTGTAGTTCCACAGCATTCTGGAAAGACAAATGATATCAGAAGCTAACAGAAGCTACGGCAAAAACAAGGAAACAACTTACAGCAGCTCCTGCAACCTTTCCTTGTGATATATGGCCAGCTGACGAACATTGTTGAGAGCTTCACATGTCTTAACCCAGTCCTTTGACTCCAACCTTGCAAGCAGAGTCTGTCGAAAAACAAAAAATGGAAAAACCTTAGGGCAGAGATTTTTTTGTTTAGCTGTAACGCACCAACAAGAAATCATGAAAATGATGAACAGCTAGTGGCATACGCTAAGGCTTGCGACAACATCCGGGAGATCAGTGAGATTCTCAGAATCAATGTACTCAACATCTACAGCTGCAACGTCGCATCCATTGGTAACATCAGGACATTCAGGCAGAGCCTTCTCTTCCTTCTTGACACATTTGCTGCCGTTCAACACAGGCTTAGCATTGCAGGGTTCCACGGAAGAATCTTTGCTTTTCTCCAGCCCAGCTGGCTGAGCTGACTTGAGGTCTTGCAACGCGCTATCTGACATACTCACAACCTGCATTGATAGCCCAAAATAGGGATAATAAGAACAAAACGAGTAAAATGCAGTTTCTCCTAGCAATTACACAGAAAAATAGTGTGGGGTATCAGCGATCATTGTGTGGAGCATTTTTTGTAATGTACGGGCAGACAATAGTAAGCCATTCCACCAAACAACAATATGAAGAAAATGCAACTATCCAAAGCTACAAAAACTAGTGCAACTGGTCTACATTATAAATTAGGTTTCACCAAAGCTATTGGACCCATGAGAGATGAGAGTTGGTTCCAGTAGACTGTGGGGACTGGGGAGCTCTACTCGAGACCTACTATAGCAAACGCATGATAGCTAGAACTAGAAGCACTGGCACACTGGAACTGAATATGAACTGGATCACTGGCTTGGTACAGCCGACTCAGCAACCGAAGCCATTCCACCAAACAACAATATGAAAATGCAACTATGCAAAGCTACAAAAACTAGTACAACTGGTCTACACTAAATCTGGTTTCACCAAAGCTATTGGACCCATGAGAGATGAGAGTCGGTTCCACTACACTGTGTGCATCAGGGAGCTCTACTCGAAACCTAGTATAGCAAACGCAAAATAGCTAGAAGTACCGTACCGGCACACTGGAACTGAATGTAAACTGGATCACTGACTTGGTACAGCCGACTCAACAACCGAAGCATCGCCAAGCGTGGAGGTAGCAGCACCGGATTTCGCCGACCCTGATGGCTAGCGTGATCCCATCCACTGCCTAAGATTTCAACCTACCGCACCGAAACCGCTAGTTCCGCACCGAACTCCGAACGCCGCACAGATCTCCAGCCCCGCCGCTGCTCGCTCCCCGGCCGTTACCCGGGCGGGGCGCGGAAGCGGTAACCCCCGCCATTTCACCACCAAATTCGGCGAGATCTATCTAACCCCCGGAAATCCCCAAAACAGTGCTGGGTAAAACAAGTAGGAAAGGCCGGCGCGCGGGGCAGGCCAGATCCGACGGGCGAATGCCGCTGCGGGGAGAGATCGGGGGGAGGGTGTACCTCGGGCGGCGGCGCGGAGAGGAGGAGAGGAGACGGCGACGAGGAGGCGGCCGGCGGTGTAGGGAGTTGGCTGTCGCTGCGGCGCGGGGCGGGGCGGAGTGTGGGGGATTGGCTGATTGGTTCCCTTTTGTGCTGCTGTCTTGGAATGGGCTGCGCTGCGACTGTCCTTTGCTGCTGCCGTTTTGTGCTTTGGCCGCTCGTAGACTCGGTCTGGGAAAGTTGCATCCAGGTGCCTCCAGATCTTGGATATTCGGTGTAGGTGTCTGGTTTGAGCTCTTCTTATTTTTGACGGTGCGGTTTGAGCTTAAATTCACCTCACCCATTTGGAAAAAGCTGGCGTTCCCCCGGGGGATCCGTCGTTGGTTTCCTCCGCGTCGCGCGACGTTCGATCGGCCCGATCGCGCGGACATAAACTTGCCACGTCAGCCTCCCTCAGCACCTTATCTCTTCACCACGCGTTGTCGTCCTGCACATCTTCTCTCCTCCACCGCTTCCTCATCCCAATCGAGAGGATAAGGCGAGAGCTCGTCCATACACAGCACCCGCCGATACCCCTGCCACCATAGCATGAGCTCGTCTCCGCTGCGCGCCGCTCCCCGCCTCCCCGCCATGCCGCCGGCCTCGAGCTCGCCCTGCTGCCGTCTGCCTCAGGGACGTCCGGCAAAGCCTCTACCTCCGGCGAGATGCTCTCCTCAACCTCCTCGTCGCGTCTACAACGAGGTGACGCGGGGACCCGGCGGACGGCGAACCATGTAGCGGGTGCTCGTAGCGGCAGCCGGCGTTTGCTGCTAGCGGCGCACGGCCTTGCTCTCACCGGCGCTCTGCGGCGCTACAGTACATCACCGGCGTTGCTGCTGCGAGCGGCGCCCGCCGGTGATACAGAGGAATGGCGGCGGCTACTGTCCATCTGAGGCGTTGCTGCTAGCGGCGCACGGCGTTGCTCCCACCGGCGCACGGCGTTGCTCCCACCGGCGCACGGCGTTGCTACAGTACATCAGCGGCGTTGCTGCGTCTGGCATCCGGCGGTACTACAGAGGAATGGCGGTGACGCTACCGTCCATCAGAGGCGTTGCTGCGAGCGGCGCCCGGCGTTGCTCCGACCGGCTCCCCGAGTTGCTACAAAGGAATTGCGGCGTCGCTACCGCCTGTCAACGGCGGCGCCGCCAACGAATTTGCAGGGTGCTGCAAGCGATTGCCGGCAATGCTACTACCGGCGGTCATCGGTGCTGCTAGCGGCGGACTGGGATGCTGCGAGAGTTCTGGTGATCTTCTCCGGCGACGGTTCAGCGTTGCTACCATGGTGGACGCCGATTGCTACCATGGTGGAAGGCGACTGCTACCACGGTGGACGCCAAATGCTACAGCCGCACGACGGCGCGAGTCCTCTGCTGCGAGTGGCGTGGAGGCCAACCTCACCGGAGCTGGACGCCGGCCAGCCGGCCAGTGGCCAAGCTGACCCGCCCATGGTCACGGGGCAGGAACCGCCTGCGCGAGTCGAGCGGGACGTGGTGGTGCGATGTTTTTTTCCTTTGGAGCATGAGGAGTTTCGGTTTCCAATCGTGGGAGTATTCTGTATGCGTGAGGTGGACACGTGTCGATCGCTAGAGCCGGGGGATCGGAAGCTCCGATCCCCCGGGGGACGCTCAGCGCTACCCCACCCATTTTGTACCTTGTGATGATTGTAGTTTGACAGTGCCTTACATGAAAGCAGGATTAAGGTGGGAAACAATCATCAAAGATTTCACGGTAGAGTTTTGCCCACAGCCCGGACAACTAGTGTCAATGGATAGCGCAAAATGCAGAATGAAACTTCGGTAAGAAGATTGTCAAAAAGAAAAACCTGGATAAGAAGAATTGCAAAATGGTGATTATGTTAGGGGCTGTAGGCAAAGCCTTTCATCGGATTCCCGTAATAATTCGGCAATAATTAGGCCTTGTTTACTTCTATGGTATTTCCACACCCTAGAGGTTTGGGGATGGTAGGGGAATTGGTGAAACCCCCCATTTCACCCAATCCCCACTTTTACCCACATTTCCCCTTATTTCCCAACCCCATCCCAACGCCCTCTAGTTACTTTGAATTTGGGGATGAGAGGGGATACGAAAGAATTGAGCTCAGAAATAAAATAAAAAAAACTTTACACCCCACAACATGACAATGTACAATCACACATGTAAAAACTCAAACTTTGCACTACGTGTATGATTGTCTATTGCACGACCAGTTCATAACCAAAAATTGATCCTTATTTTGCACGGAAATACAAGGAAACAGGTAAACATGAACTCAATGTCATTCAGATTTTATTGAACATGAACAGAGTTTAAATATATGCTCGACAGATCGGAGCTAAAACACATGCCTCGTTACGTTTACAAGAATATTTTGCCAGGTATAATCTTTTTATGCTCCTTCCAAAAAAACAGTCGATTGGATCATTCATCCGTCCAGCAGCTTCCAAACATTGTCATCGACACCAACCTGTTACAAAAAGTACAACTTGGTCAAATCATCAGCCAGGCTTGTCAATACACCCAGCAACCAAGAATGTACAAGAACCATCATAAGGATAGGCTCCAAGAAACATTCATCGACAAGAATGTACAAACACTTGAACGGGATACTTTTGACAGCAATGGCCATGTAAATATGCTAGCTGACATGACACTAACAAGTAAAAGTATTAGAGGCTTAAACTATGATTCATTCCAACTTGAGTTCAGAACAGTATAAAGGCATTTGGTCAAGCAAATACAAAAGAAATCTTCTAGTTCAGAACAGTATAAGCCATGTATGGCTAGATAGGTCGGCACCATCACTGTCTAAATATATAATCCATGTACTTAAACAAATGAACTCAACATCACTTGTTAATATCAAGCAGCAAATGAACTCAACAGCACTGCATGGGCTACGCAAAATCAAATAGGAAAATAAGTTGACATAAATGAATAAACTATTGATTTTTGTTAGCTATGCACTCAAACATGACAACAAATAGTAATTCTAGAAGTGCGCAATGAAAATGCAAATCAGAGGATAGACAATACAGAGTAGCATCAGGCATCATAACTTAACAGAGCTAGGCATCATACAAAAATGGTCAAACATGGAGCCAGATGGAGCAGATGCAAAATCTGAATTCATCTTGAACAAATCCAGTATAGGCACAACCAGTACAGTATAGAGGCATTTGGTTAAGCAAATAAAAATCAGGGACAGTGAAGGATACATGCTGTAAGTTTGCACATATCAGATGTGAAAAATCAAAGTAAAAGTAGTAGAAGCTATTTAAGGTAGGCATGGATGGAGCTAAGATTCTATCAGGAATACCACTTGGCAATCCAGACCATGCCATTTTCGAATACAGAGTAATCACTTTATCTTACAAATAAAGTGCAAGCAGCTAAATAAAATAAACCACAACTAGCAACAACAAGGCAGAATAAATAAATACTGTGAGTATCACTTTATCTCGAAAAGGGCAAAATAAATAAATGCTGCAACTTAAGAAGCCCATACAGGCAGCAGCAGTACAGTTTCATTGTGTGAAAATCTATACATTGCACAAGCTAATCAAGCTTGACATTTGAATACAGGAGGGTATCCCTGGTTAGCGGCATGTTCATGAGCAAACAGATCCCTGGTTGGCTAAGGAGTTAAATGTTGAAGGCTGATTTTGAGTGCAGAGTTAGGAGGAATATGGTATAGGTTAATACTAACAGGTGGTTTCCTGATTTAGTCTGAATTTTAGATAAAATTGCAGAGGCAGCAAAGATGAAGAGAAAACGATCCTAAACTTTTGCCACAGGGGAAGTGAAAGCGCAGGTTACCAAAGCAGCAAAGCGTGTGTTTTGGCGAAGAAACCAGAAGACGTTCCAGAAACCATATCCAAGCACAGGATGATCAGCTAGACAAAGCAAACAAATCCTTAGAACACCACCGCAAGCATGAAGCCAAATCACTGCTCCTCCAGCAAAGGCAGCACCGATCCAGGAGCAGCCACCACACAATCAGTACCAGGCGCGTCCAAAGCAGATGTTGTACCTACCTGCATGAAATCTCTCCTGCGCCCGCACCCCATGGCCATCGGAACCGCCAGCTCCCGGAGCTCCGTCGCCGACGGCGGCAACACCAAGAAATCCTAGGAAGGAGGGGAAAAGGGGAGGAGGCGCGAGGACTTACCGGGGACCAGTCGCCGGAGGAGGATCTCGTCGGCGCCTTCTTGATTTGCTAGTTCTTTCCCCGCCGCCGTCGCCTTTCCTCGCCGCCGTCGACTCGCCTCCGTAGCTCGTTCCCCTGTTCACGATCGAATACACGGGGGGGGATTTACACAAAAATAACCCAAAAGTGGAAGAAAAGCACAGACTGACCCTCCGGCGAAACTATTTCACCAATCTAACCCTTTTGTGTGGCGCCCCTCCCACGGGCGCCACACATGCCCATGTGGCTCCCCTCCGCCGGCGCCACCGACCCGGCCGACGTGGCGCCATCGACGCGCGAGCCGGTGCGCCCATCCGACGTGGCGAGCATGTGTGGCGCCCCTCCCAACGGCGCCACACATGCCAACTTATATCATGTTTTCGGTCGAAAACATCCAGGGGCTCCGGAACGTCTGGGACTTAGCCGTTTTGCGAGGCTCGATGTGTGGCGCCGACGCCACGGTCGATTTGGTGGGGGGGGGCGAAGGGGACTCGGGCGGCGGCGGCGGTTTCCTGGGAGGAACAGAGAGAAGAGAAGAAACTGGCTGCGTCGGGCTGGGCGCGGGCGCGGGCGCCACACTTAAGTGGATGTGTGGCGCCCGTGGCATCGGCGCCACACATGCTAGTGTGGCGCCCGTGGCGTCGGCGCCACACATCGAGCCTCGCAAAACGGCTAAGTCCCGGACGTTCGGAGCCCCTGGATGTTTTCGACCGAAAACATGATATAAGTTGGCATGTGTGGCGCCGTTGGGAGGGGCGCCACACATGCTGCCACGTCGGACGGGCGCACCGGCTCGGCCGGCGAGGGGCCACGTCGGCCGGGTGTGTGGCGCCGGCGAGGGGGAGCCACATGGGCATGTGTGGCGCCCGTGGGAGGGGCGCCACACAAAAGGGTTAGATTGGTGAAATAGTTTCGCCGGAGGGTCAGTCTGTGCTTTTCTTCCACTTTTGGGTTATTTTTGTGTAAATCGCCTACACGGGGTTGACCTCGTGGCTGAGAAAACCGGAGGGTGCAGCTTACTGGGTCGGGATGATCCGGGATGGGCCGGAATGTTACCCAAAAAACCAGAGAAGTAAACGGCCCGTTCGGTAATTTTCGGGATTCGGTCGTGGGCCGGTATTTTACCCTCCCAAACCCAAAAATACTAGACAAGTAAACAAGGCCTTAAGGGATTGCGTTCCATTCCATGTGAGATCTGATGGGGTTGGGGTTGGGAGGGGCTCAGTTTAAAATAACGGGAAATCCGGGGGAGCCATTCATGGGCCGCGGCAGTTACGACAACAAGGTCGGTCCTCCCTGCTAGTGGTAGCACGCATGGCCCACTGTCAGTGTACGAAGCACGCGAGTAGCGGCTCCGTCGCCGGTCTCACTCACTACAGTCCACCTCCCGGGCGGAGCAAAACGAGCGAAACTGGCCGTCGTAAGAGCATCTCCAGTCGCGTCCCCCAAACCGTCCCCCAAAGCGATTTGGGGCGCGCTGGACAAAAAAAGCGTTCCAGCCGCGTCTCCCAAAGCCCTTTTTTGTCCGGCGCGCCCCGATACGGTGTCCGGCGCCCGAGCCCGTCCCCGTCCCACGTGGGACGCACCGGGGACGCCGGACACAACGAAAGCGAGGCCAACCGACGCGGGCCCGACCCGTCGGCGGCACGGGAAAATTCGTCTCACACTCCCGCCAAATCCCGCCGCTCCCGCCAAATCGCGCCTATACCGCCGCGCACGGGCCTCCCAAAACATATCCTGCCGCCGATTCATTTCTCCTATCCCGCCGATTTCTTTCTCCCTCCCGCCGTGCACCCGCCGCCGCCGCTACCCTCTCCCCATTCCATGGCGCCGCCGACAGCCCCCAAAAAGATGGCGAAGAAAGCGGCCAAGAAGCCGCCGGGCAATGCGACGATAGGGGCGAAAGCGCCGCTCGCGAAGCCGCGGAAGGCGCCGGCTGCGAAGAAGAAGCTCGAAGGCATGACCGAAGATGAATGGCAGCAAGATTGCCTCGCGCCGGAAGCTATCGACGGCGGAGCAGAAAGGACGGAGGGCGGCGGAGGCCGGAGAAGAAGGCTCGGCGGCGCGCCGGCCGCCGCATAATCGCCGGGGTGTATCGCCGCCACCAACGCGAGCCCATATAGTACGAACGTGCCGGTGTACGTTCCGGGAGTCTTCTCTCCGTCGCAAGCCGCCTTCTACAACGACGGCCCCTCCGCCACTCCCGGGTGCGTGACGCCTAACTTGTCGCCGCACTACCAGGATGCGCTGCCGCACGGCGGCTTCAACCCCAACAACCTCTACTCCCCGGCGTACGAGCAACAAGGCTGCCAAGGCCGCCTTGGCCGACGCTGCGTCGTCTGAGAAGACGCAGGCGTCGATCACGAAATGCCTCGCCGACGTCTCCTCGACCTTTATCTCCCGCGACAAGAAGGCCGACCAAAGGTGGGCCGAGCTGCTCAAGAGGCAAGAGGAGAAGCCGGAGCTCAAGAAACGCAGGGACGACATGTCCCTGCCGAGAACGTCGACAGAGGGAATGTCTCCCCGGACGCGAGCGGCGCACAACTTCTTCAAAGGCCGGATCCTCGACGACATCGAAGCCAAAATGGCGGCGGCGGACGCGGCGGCCCCTGGCAGCGGCATCGGCATCGGCGGCAGCGGCGGCGCGCAGCAAGAGCAGGTCGACGCGTCTTCTCATCGCTACACCTGCGTCGGCCTCCGCGTCGGCGACGGAGCGGACGCACCATGCACGGGAACAGAGCAGATCGCGACGAGGTCTTCGTGCTCGACGGGCCTGCGTCGACTCAGGACACGACGCCGTCGACCAACCCCTTCTTCTAATTTGCATGCACCACCGGTCCAGTAATATGATCGCGCGCCCGAGTACTTTGATCGATCGCCGCTACTCCGATCGCGACGAACCGGCGGGAACGATCTCTTTTGAATGCATCTATTTGAATTTCTGATTGGGGCGGCGTTTGGGGGACGCGGCTGGGGAGCGACGTCCCCCAAACGCGGCACGAACAAAACACGTCCCCCAAACGCTCAATCCGGCGCGCTTTGGGGGACGGTTTGGGGGACGCGACTGGAGATGCTCTAACGTTCTCGCGCCGGCGACGTTCCAGAAAAAAAGCAAAGCGAACTGGCCGTTGTACGTTCTCGCGCCGGCGACGAGATGCATTGCAAGTGTTCTCCGCTGCTCAAAACGCAGCAAAATCATGCTAGCAAGCCTGAGCTGTGTTCTTTTCTTTCCCTTGCGGCCGTGCGTGTAAAATTGAGTTGAGTTTACGTTGCTAAGAGCATCTCCAACAGAAGCTGTAAATATCGGCGCGCTATACGTCCCTTCCGACGCGCTGTAAACGTTTGCCGCGCGTTTTGACGAACTTTCCCCCGCCGGACGCGCCAAAATACAGCGCCTGCGCGGGCGGTGAAATTGGGCCTCCTGCGGACGCGCTAAAATACAGCGCGCGCCGTCACGCGAACGGCTAGTTTTTTTGTATATCGTTCGAAACGGATCAAACAATTCAAACAAAATTACGAAAATTTAACCGAAATTACGAAATATATTAAAAGTTCGACAAATAACGACATTTTATTTAAACTAAACTAAACTAGACTACTCTGAATCCTCCCAGTCGAAGTCCGACGATCCGCTAGTCGGAGTCGTGTCGGAGACGGGAGTGCTCGTCCACTCCCAGGAGGAGGAGGAGCTCGGCAGGTTCCTCGACGGTCCGGCGCCTCTCTTCTTCTCCTCCGCCCTCTTCGCCCTGCGCGCCGCCTTCGCCGCCCGCTCCGCCTTCCTCGCCGCCGACTCAGCGCGGCGCCGGTCGCGGTCGGCCTTCTTCTTCGCCGCAGCCTTCGCCTTGGCCTCCTTCTTCTGCGCGTAAAACGCCTCCGTGGCGGCGACGTCCTCCGGGAACGCGCGCGCCCACTCGAGGCGCAGGCGCTCGTCCTGCTCCGCCACGCGCGAGGCGCTGCTCGAGGTCGCGGGCGCGGCGCCGCTGCTCGGCCGTGATGAGCGGCGATGGCGGCGCGAGCATCTCCGCCTGCTCGCGCGTCCAAACGTCGTCGAAGTTCATCTGCCGGCGGGGGCGGCCGAGGCGCCACGCGACGGCGTCGTAGGCTCGCGCCGCCTCATGCGCGGTGTCGAAGGTGCCGAGCCGGATCCGCTCCTCGCCGGAGCCGAATCTCGGCGTCGAAGCGGCCGCTCGGCCGCGCGCGGACGCCGCGGTAGCCGGAGGCGGAGCGACGCGCGCGGAGGCATGTCGCCGGAGGCGGAGGCGGACAGGCGGCGGAGGTAGAGCGGTGGCGCGTGGCGCGGAGGCGGAGCGGTGGGGAGAGGCGGAGGGACACGCGGAAGTTTCAGAGGTGGGAGAGGTAGTTGGCGCGTTCGCGCGTGTCGTCTATATAGCGCGCGCGGCAGCGCACGCGGCAAATTTCCCGCGTGGGATGGCGCAAAAGCGCGGGCGCGGCAAAATTTTTACCGCGCGCGCTCTTTTCCCGCGTCTGCTGGAGCTTCGCGCGAGCTCTCGCGCGCGCCAAACTGGCAGGTATTTTGCCGCGCGCGCCTTTTACAGCCTCTGTTGGAGATGCTCTAAGAGAACACATGGTCACCAATCTCGTCCCCGGACACTCCTCCTTGCATTGCTCCTCCTCTCTTCTTTTGCCACCCTCGATGGCTCGTGTCGCGGTAACACCACGGCAACTAGAACTACTAGGAAAACCTCTGCTGCAGGCGCATCAAATTAGCTTATTCCGGGCGTACCAGGGCTTGCCAGCGATACTACGTCGATGATATTTGCCTACCGCCGGCGCAGTGAACCATTCGCGAGCAGTACATCCATATAGCAACGGCGCAAGTGATGTGTTCACCGGAAGTAGTACGGATAGGGAACAAAAAAGGCCCACCCACCACCACCCCACCAGATGCATGCATGTCCATTTCCTTCATCATTACATTTACAGAGCACCAGTCAAAAGGAACAAAATTACAACTAGCCATGAATTTTGCACAAAACACCCTAACAAGAATTTAGAAAAGCAATCGGATCCTGAATGCGACGACCGTGGACGGCGAGCCCTGCTCGACGCGACGGCCATGGACGGCTAGTTGATGGCTGCTACAGGTGGCGGGGACGCACCAAGACGGTGGAGGAATGGCTGCTGCTGGTGAAGTCCTCGGGGAGTAGGCCGGAATGGCACCGTGACGCAACCAGGAGACGGTGGAGGAGGACATGGCGGGCGGGGGAGTGGGCGGGCTTGACCACCGCCAGGACGTCATCGTCGCCCCGCGGCGGCGTCCAGGTCCATCCCCGCCCTCCTGCAGCGAGTCCCGGTCCTCCTCGACGAAGACGTCGCGGCGAGTGAGGATTTGGAGGCCCCTGCCGTTGCCCCGCCCTCCTGCAACGAGCCCCGGTCCTCCTCGACGAAGACGGCGCGGCGGGTGAGGATTTGGAGGACCCTACCGCTGCCCCGCCGGCGACACCACTGCGAGGTGCCCACCTACGTGTTGCGCGGCCGCGGCCAGCACGCGCGCCGCGTTGAGCAGTGACAAGAACGAACTCCGCAGCAACATCCCGCCGGCGAGCTCTCGTTCTCACGGCAGACAGAGAAAAAATGGGGAGGAATGGAGGAGGGCATGTGGGTGTGGTTGCGGTAGGGGAAGGGAGTAGGGTAGTGTGTGGTGGTAGGGCTAGGTGCGGGAGAAGAGAGAAAGTGGATCTGCAGCACATTACACCGCCGGCGGAGCAAAATATTGGTGCGCCAGAGATACATCCCATGGTACGTGGCCGCATGGTTCGTAACCATACATGCATCTATCACAAGCGAACGAATATAAAGATGCGCCTGGGTAACAGTGTACCGCTGGCGCACCAAATAAGTGGTGCACCAGCGCTAAATATCGCTGGCGCACCACTGGTGCACCAGCTATACACGATTCAGCAATAGGCCATTCCTAGTAGTGTAGTGCTAGGGTTGCTGGGGGTGGTGATGCATGCATTCATGACGATGATGATGATGTATATTTTGTGATATCTTGAACTTTTGAAAATTGATGCCAAGGCATGTGTATTTTCTGAGGTGGTGTATACTAACCTCTCGGATAGTGAACTACTTGCGGTGGTAGCATGACCATATATAGGAGCTAGGGTGAACTTGTAATGTTTTTTTTTAAGAAAAAAGACACTCAAGTGCCCAATTTTGAATTAACAACGATCGTCCAATTTAATACAACGTGCTGATCAAAACAACTTACAATCCAAGGTAGACAAAAAGCACAAAAAAAGAAAATTGAAGTGTTAACGGTGAAGATGAAGTACAAGAGGAGCAGCCACTATCTTGAAAACAAGCACGCGAACAGGAGATCCCTGGGGTCGCGGCAGGTCTAAACCTTCTCTATCGCCGAAGTGAGCAGCCTGCTCTCTCATCCTAGATTGAAGGACGCCGTACCGTGGCCGGTAGAGTTGCTTCTACTAGAGCTAAGGAGGAGCTACGCACATCGGTAAAGCAACTATACCTCGTGGTGCATCACAGTTTTATCACACGAGGGGTTAGTATATACCACCTCGAAAAAGTTCATCATTACAGACCGAGGATCGGGCTCAAGCAAATCCTAACTAATGGATGGATACGAGAGCACCTCCTAAAATCAGCAGATCATGACGAAGGAAGTAGAAACACTAAGAAGGAAACTACTTGCGTAGCCAAGTCCTAAGCCAACCCCTCCTCTCCGTTGGGTGCAGCTTACGGTACTCGGCATACTCTTCTTTATTGTCTACAATATAGTCGATTGCCCCGACTAGCAAGTTAGGTTCAAACAGCTGCGCTCTGCATACAAACCGGGGCGTGAAGATCGTCTTCATATGAGCATAGTTCGTGATCGGGGTCCCGACGTACTGACAATGCCTCGGGTAGCGCTGCAATCCACAAGGAAAAATTGTTAGTGCGGATGCCAACGACATACTTTCAGATCTATGAAGGAACTCAGTGAGGCTTACTACCTGAATGTACTCATCTGTCGTCTCTTCATCAGCAAGCAGCAACTATCTTAGCTCCTGTCCAGAATGCGATCGTATTTCATTTTGAGTATGACGCTTCACTTGGTCCTCCAGTTTCTGATGTGGTTGTAGATCTGAAGAGTGGTCACATGTATGCCATTGAATGCAAAAACATCAGCATCTAACTTCTTCATCTGCTCCTCTTTGAATTCCAGGTTAAAACAGACGTCGCTATGGACGAGCTAAACAAACCGGTTGTGCACAAACTTCCACATCCACATCCTAAAGCACTAGCACATCAATGAACAACACTACCACATTGACATCCTTAAGCACTAGCACATTAATGAACTAACACTACCACATCCACATCCTTAAGCACTAGCACATCAATGAACTACCTCAACCACATCCACATCCTTAAGCACTACCACGTCAATGAAATACAAGAAAACAAAGAGCGGCCTTAAAGTCAGAGGAGCCACACGCAGCGCCGAGGTCGGGGAAGCAGGGGACCATGGCGAAGATGCAGGCAGCACAACCGTCCCCGTGGAAGAGTCAGATGCAACTGCGACAGCCATCCCTGTGGTAGAGTCAGATGCAACCTAGACAACCTCGACAACCTCGACCGGCGACGAATGAATGGCCTACAATAGATACATTCAGACCCTTGTGTACCCAAAAGATCTAGATCTAAGGCTATGGTTTGCAGAAGCTTACAACAACCGAAGAGATCGAAGCAGAGGAAGAAGACGATCATCCGTGGCCGGTAGGCCGCCGCCACAGCCAACGTCGCCGCCGCAAGCCTCGCCGACCGTGCGGGTGAGAAAGAGCCGGCCATGTCGCTAGATCGGGTAGGGTGGATAAGCTCGAAATAGGGGAAATAGGGGATTTGGATTTGGCGGTGAGAGAGCCGCCCCAATATACGGTGGCGAAATTTCGAGCGCGGTGACCGAATTCATCCCTCCGAGATTTTGCCGTTCCGCGCCAGCTCGCGCCATCTTCTGTGGTGGCTCTGGGCGAACGCGGCGTTGTCGACTTTTCCGGAGACAAATTTGATCGTCATGGGGTTCGTCAAGGAAGCTCCGTCATAAAATATCGGGGTGACGGTATGCATTTTTTCGTCAACGTCAAATGTTTGATGGTGACGACCTACAAATTCGTCAACATCAAAGGTTCATTGTTGACGAGACGGGTTTGTCACGAAAAATTGCAACTTTCGTCAATATCTAAATCTTGGGAAGCTTCGATTGGTCCAAAAAAGCATACGTGGCCTTACATGTGGGTCCATTTGGCTTCGACAACATGGGTCCGACGGCGCTCGACATGGATATCCGGTGGGACCCACAAAATATTATGACAAGCTGGACCCACAATATTCCGACCGGTGGGATCCACAAAATTCAGACAAGTGGGACCAGGTTGTTGCCGACATATGGGTCCCAATAATGCTGATCTGGTGGGACCCACAAATTCCGACAAGTGGGACCAGAAATTGGTGCCACGTGGTTTCATTTAATAGTGACGTTGTGACATTTTCCGTCACCTTTTGAATTTGACAAAATTTGAGAGCATTTGAATTATTTGCAAAATTTGGGAAACAAAAAACTGGCGAAATATCAAAAAGTAGACAATAAATATCATACTTAAATGGTGGCACAAGAAGTATGTATGTCTCTCACAGACCGAAAGATTCATAAGAAAATTACAATTGGAACACAAAGAAATTAAAAGACCTATGATTAACAATGTTGTAGGACGGTGGTGCAATAGATTAGTTGCCCTGGGATTGAGACATGGATGGTGGCTGGGATGTCCTCAAGAGCAAATTAAGCACGGCATCCATTTCTGTCGACCTCTTTTCATAAGCCAGAGTCTTTTCTTCTTGGGCTTTCTTCACAGCTTCAAGTTCTTCCTCCTGCTTCTTCCTGATCTCTTCAAATTTTTCATCTTGTTCTTGCGAGTCTTGCATCGCATGTCATCGTGGTACGTTTCAGCTGCTCGTATGGAGTTCTGCTCTTGATCCGCCAGTCTTTGTTGTAGCTCTCGATGCGTGTAGCTGAGACAGAAGACTTCCTGGAACTTGTTGCGACGCCCAATCTTGGTAGGAATGTGCTCGTTGCGAGGTGGTGGATGGGCTTTTCTCGCTCGGAACTAGCTCGAACAATTTGCAAATCAGATCAAATCAGGTTCATCTTCATTGCGTGGCGCCGCTTTTTTGCCACCATTTGATCCTGCATAAAGATTACAATCATTGCATGGACAACATACAAAACTGGATTATATTATATTGTGCTAATAAGAAATATTTCTTACATATGCACTTTTTGCTTCAAGCACTCATAATGTTATCCTTGTTAGTGTGTGTGATTCTAAAAATTCAATTGGAGAGGTTTCTTCTTCCTGCTTGCTAGCCTTCTGCTTGAAAAAATGTAGAATGCACATTACCATTGTACACTGTGTATGACAGAAGTATGAACTGTATTGGGAAATTCAGAACACTTACTAGATGTTCCCAGTGAGCAACATAGCTTCGAGATCTAGTGGTATGGAACTGTTTCACAACTTCTCTGTTCTTTCCATTTATTACACACAGTCCCTATGTTCAGTACATGCATTTTATTTATCCAGATCAGAGAAATGTAAGAATTCAGTAGCTGTTACTGAAAGCAATAACGTTTATGTACCCGGTACTTCTCATCAAACCATCTTTTCACCAGTTCTTTCCAGCTATTCTCTTCTACATGACCCGGCTTCTTGAGATATGCTTGCTCCGAGTGTGAGATTTTTAATTTTCGGCCAATACTCCTTTTTAAGCCTATATCGGAACTGCCGAATACTAACTTGCAGCATATCGGTGCACACATCTTGAGCCACCTCATCATTTTTGTCCATATTAAACTTTCCCTTCAAAATAGTGATGCATTAATCGGTAGATTCTTAGATAGATGATCATGTAGCATACTAATTAGGTTAAACCAAGATTATACAGGACTCACCACTATCGTACTTATAGCATGAGGAATGACATGTTTGAGAGTGTCATCTTTCTTGTACTCGTGTCCAGTGTGTTGCAAGCGGCATTTTTCACGGATGTGAATACCAACCTCATTGCTCGGCTTTGCTGATCGGACATAATCCTTGGGTCTCCCGACACCAGGAGTGAATTCAATTGGCATCTTATTGCCACCATTTCTTCTTGTGTACTCATGTAGTCCATGGCCCATGGTACGTCCGCGTCCACCTCTCTTTCTCTTACTACCACCGGATGTTGTCAATGTCTACGAAATAAGAGATATGAAATGATTCTCTTTTATATGAAAATATGCGGTACGGTGTTTAGTTTTTACAAACTTTCATACCTTGCCGCTCAAAGTTTACAATTTGATTGTCCTCGGGAGATGAGGTGCTGCCTCCGGATGTCATGATCCGGTTAGGTGAGGGTGCTCCTTCGGTGTTCGGACCAGCAGTGGCCGTCGGCTCATCGGATGACCCGACTTCGGGTTCGATTGTTGCCATTGATCTTGTTGCAATGTTGGATGGTGCAACTTCAGGTATGGATCGCTTCTTATGTGCAACTATTGCAGAAGAAGCAACTATCTGCAAGCAAAGTAGAGGCTACATTAGTAGGAAACATTTAGCATGTACGTATTTCCTATCATAGTTCAGACATAGTTCCACAGACCTGAGCTGAAGTTTTGCCGACAGTGCGCTGATCCTCATCTGAATGAAGATCATCATCGGCAGTAGCTATCTCTTCTGGATTCGGTTCATACGAAGGGTCCTCTTCGACCTCCATCTCTTCGCGTGACCGTGTCCTTTAGATTGTTACTAGTTCCTATTTGTACCCCACCATACACTAATGTACGTGCAAAACGAGAGAAATCTTTCTCGAAATTTGTAGGCGGGTCCATATTTTTCAGCGAAATTTTTTTCCATGCGTACTACATTTTCTTGCATTTGTTTCTCCTTGGCAAGCTCATATGCCGGCTTGACGGGGTTTTGTGTCTCCGCTGAAATAATCGGAAGAGCGGAGCGTGAACAAAACATAAGAGGGCGCCAATTCCATAGAAAACAGCAAATAATTGTCTTTCCAAAATATTGTACAACGAACAAATGATTGAAAACATAAGAGTCTACGTATGATGTCGGCGAACAAAACATAAGAGGGGGCATATGGCAGGCTAAGGGACATCATGTGCTTTTAGATATCTACTCGTAACAAATAATTGACACATAATGAGGTATCGGTAGTTCAGTCCTATACCGATAGAAGTTCGAATGTGCGATAGAGTTCGATATGTCTGATAGAAGTTCGGATATGTGCTGAAATTTGATTTTTGACTTTTGAAAGACATAGATAAACAAAAATTGTGGAAATAAATAGACCGATGAAACAAAGTACATGATTAAAAAAACTTCATTACATTGTTAAGACGTGCATTGCACGTGCAAACTAACTAGTTCCATAGAAAACAGCAAACAATTGTTCTAGATCAAACTCTGCTTCCCTCTGAAACTGACGAATAAAAGTCTGAAGCAATGTCGTTGTTCACTGTAGCTCGTCAGGCTATTTTCGGCAACGGCTGGAATTAGTTCAGTTAAGTGTTTCGGCAAACAATTGTCTATGCAAAAGATTGTACAGCAGCGGGATGGCAAAGATTGTATAGCACGGCATGATTGTCTCTGCAATAAAAACGATAAACCCTATACGTATGATGTCGGGATTGGATCTATCAAATATGCAAGATCTAGATATAGGTCAAACGGGCGTGGTAGACATGTAAAACCGATCTCCGGATCTAACCATCCGAAAAACACAACAACAAGCCGATCACCGACAGCATTTACCTTGGCGTTTCTTCGAGCCGGCGCCTTCTTCGGCGTGTGTGTGCGATTTTCCTTCACCCCGACGTTTCGACGATCGCCGGCCATGGCGACCACCGGCCGGGGAGATAGATGCGAGATGGATGAACGTCCGGCGAAGACACCGGATCGGGGTGAGCACGAGAGGATGAGGTCGGGTGTGTGGGTAGTTAAGATGCTCGTAAATCATGGGGTAGAGGCACGACGTATATAAGGGAGGGCGAAATATTTGATAGGTGGGGTGCGCGGGAGGAGTGGAGGGAACAAAAAATTTGGGCGTTTTGGCAGCCGGCGTACTACAATTTGGAGGGAACAAGTTTTTGCCGTGAAAGAAAAAATATTACTCGAAAATGGAACTCGTACATGTATATTTTAATTAAAAAATGACAGAAAACGAGTAAAACTCATAATAAATGCTAAATTCAATGTAAAATCATCGAGTAACTAGTGGGACTGAGTAAATGTTGTGACATTCATGTGCAAAATTCAAATTTAAATTTTTCATGAGGTTTGGTGTAGTTTGATGTGAATTTACACAAGTGAGGACATTTTCGGCGGAACGGTCGAATCGTCGACCCCGAAGTTGTAAAACCTTTTGCATGTGAGGTATATGTGAGAACACATCCCACATATACATGTTATTGTTCACACATGTGAGATTTTGTCTGAAAACACTTGTGGAACCTCATGTTGGTTGGGTCGATCCATGTGTGGACCCACATCGATCATGTCGGTGAAGGGCTCTTTTTCAAGCAAGCTGCACTTCAAATACTCAGATTGAGCTGCAAATTTTTGTGAGTGGTCATGAAGGGTAGGTATGTGTGCCTAAGGAGTTTCAGATTTTTCTGACATTTTTAGGTGTTTGTTGATTTTTTTATTAAAAAATGACAGAAAACGAGTAAAACTCATAATAAATGCTAAATTCAATGTAAAATCATCAGTAACTAGTGGGACTGAGTAAATGTTGTGACATTCATGTGCAAAATTCAAATTTAAATTTTTCATGAGGTTTGGTGTAGTTTGATGTGTTGAAGTGATGCCTACTTTGGTATAATTGTGCACTTCGTCCACAAATGAGCATTTGTTTTTTATGTATGTTGAAAAAATGACTAACATGCCATAATTGTTCCGACCTAACCTATAGTCCGAACAAAGGCATGTAGTCAACATGTTGTTGTACATTTGAAGTTGTAAATCATATGGTTTTAAATAATTTTGAAGTGCAACTTTATGATTCAATGTATTTTTGCATGAGATACTTTGTGTTTGAATTTTGAATAACTTAAAGGATAGCAACCACCATCTACCCCACAGACCTCATTAAATAGCGGTTGTAGGCAGTTACTACTACTTATTGTATTTATAATGCCCCTGGTTGGTTTTGCCTTCTGCCCTCCGTTGTTCATTCGGTGAAGCAAGTCTCCTTCATCTTCTTTCTCTCTCTCTTTTCTGCTGAAAAACTCTTTTCTCTCTGAAGATTTTCGTTTGTTTTGAGAGGTAGGAAAATATGTTTTTACATGTCACTACTTCACCTCACCTCCTTTTTCTCTGTTTGTTGAAAATCCTTTTTGTCCTCTCGAATAATCTTGTTTGTTCGGATCTATGGATATATGTGTGTATGGTTTCAGATCTATGGATAGATTTCTATGAATATGCCCTACCTACCTGTATTTTTTACTAGCTTTGGTAATTGCTAAATATACACAGGATGAACTCGTGTTGTTTGTGGTTCGATGGGCAATCATTGTCGACAGAGGCGGGAGACTCTCGGTTCATTTCGTTGTTATCTTGGAAGCGGATTTGATGACTTTATGGTATATATCCTTTTTTAGAATGTATCTTTTTTGTTGACAGATTCTAGACTATATCCTTATTTTCTCGCATTTTTGTTCTACTTGTTTTTTCAGATCGTGCCTTGTTTTGTGAGGAGGCGGTTCAACAACCTTGTTGGTAATATCTTCTTTGTCGTTACATCGGATGAAGTGAAGTACAAATTTCATGTTAAGAAAGGCAGTTCGAAGACACGTGTTTTTGGTACTGGATACCAAAAATTTCTTCATGACTACGACTCGAAAGTTGGTGACTGTATCATGTTTGGGTTTGATAGTGCTCCTGAACTGTTTGGGATTTTTGCAGTAGGTCCTGATGGCACTGAAAAGCATCGTGTCGATGGTAATTCTGTTTTATCTTTTACCATGTGTTGCCCATTTTTTTAATATAACTGATGTTATATCTCCTCTTTTTTTATTCTTTTATTGATTTTAAATTTGTATGCAGAAATTCCAACTGCAGTTGTCCACACTAAAGGTGTTATGCTTACTATTGCTCAAACATTGAAGAAGGAACAACTTCTCCGTGAGCGTGGTCTTGGTCTTGGTGTTGTTTTTGTGCACACCTTGACGAATACTGATTTGAAGGGCAATGGACTGGTATAATTCTCGTTTTCTTTATGTAATCTTAGTTATCCTTTATATCCTTCCCATATATAATTTAATTTTTATTATTCAGCGTATACCGAAGGAAGTTGTTAGGTCCTTGAATATCTCTCGAAAGCGGGGAGGCATGTTTTTTTGTTGATGACTATGGCTACCACCCTCGGGGTGCATACTACACTACTACCGATGGAAGGATGAAGTTCGATTCCTGCCGGTCGGAGTTTACTAAGGAGTACAACTTTGAATCCGGGAATGTTGTTCTCATTCTTTTCAACCAGGGCGGCCGTGGTAGTATTGAAGTTTCGAGTTGATATCCTATGATATAATCTTTATCATATGATATAATTGTTTTAGTCTACAATTTGTGTGTGCCCATTGTGTGTTTATGTCATATCGCTACCCGGCCGCTCTTGTGTGAAGGGATTGTATAGTGGGATTATGTAGGGGGTAAACTTTACGATTGACTATTTGGTCCTGCATTTTTTCTACTGCCAGTTCAATTTTCACTGATTTGGTCCTGCATTGTATAGTGTGAAGGGATTGTTCATTTTTTGCAAATTAATATGTACTTCCCTGGGCCTTGGGAAAAACAGAACAAGCCCACTAGGTCGGAAGTTAAACAACCGGGTATGATTGCCCGGGTTCCAAATAACAAAAGTAGAACATAGTCTTTGAAACATGACATAGTTTAACCATGAACCTCCGGGGGAACAACTAAACAGAAACTAAATTTAGTGGAGAACATGAGGGCCAACAGCTGGACCGACGAGCGGGATGAGGCCGGTCCTGACGTAGTCCCTGAGGAACTTGCCAAAGGCAGCGTGCTTCGCCTTGCTAGCAGGATTGTGCTTCTGCTTGCTACCTTTTCCAACTCCCGTGGCGTGCCTGGATCGGACACACGAGATCGTTCGGGAAAACCCTCGCCGCAGAATGGGCAATGTGGCTTTCCGTTACGACGGAAAGGATCCGGCCGGTCTTCGGCTTCTTCGAACGAAGCGGCTCTTCCGGTCCCGGTCCTCCTTGTCGCTGTCAACGTCCTCAGAGTCTTCCTGCGATTTTGAAAGTAAAGAAGAAGTGAGAGAAGGAAATTAACCGAAATACAATTGAAGCATTAAATATTTTTGTATGAACATTATTAAGAATTAATCATGTAGAATCAACATTTATGATCCAGATCCAACCATACATAATTACTTCACTAATATAAATAACCACCAATTTAAACTGTTGTCACAACTTGTTCATGGGTAGTCCAATCATTATTTCAGTATTATAAGTAAGCACCAATTTAAGAGAAAATGGTGATTATAAATTTCATGGATCGGGGATCAATCATTTGTTCCTCGAAGATGTACCGATTCATAAAACAATATGGATTCATGACGTCAATAAGCAGGAATTGAACAAAAATTATGGTCATAAATTACATGCAACCGATAATTCACTTGTTCCCCAAATTAAAATGATGTACACACTATGCTTTCATCGTATCGTAGTTCAGTCCTATGCCGATAGAAGTTCAAATAGGTGATTATAAAATCCATGTATCGGATCAATTAATAGTACCTATAATATAATTCTTGTAATCATAATCACTCGGTATGATTCATATTCGGATGAATTTAAGTTTGACATTTGTATGAGCGTCTACACTAAGCTAGGTATCATTCATCACTACAAAAGGAATCATTACAGTTGAATCAAGATGTGCATCAAATATTACAGATCTACTAACTACAAACCATAAACCAAGATGAGCAAGAACCCTGAATCATCAATTTGTACAAGAAGTCGTTGACAGGCCAAATCAATCTACCCTATGGAGCAAACCCTATGGTGAACAATAAGATCAAGGAAAGCATGGAGATCGATCTGAATAGTACGTTAACTCATCTGCGGTTGTCGGAGGCTCTCCTCATTCGAACTCGATCGCACTCATCCGGGGCCATGTAGCTTGCGACCTTCTGGCACAGTGACGGTAGATCGAGTCATTCGATCTTATGTCGGTTATTTTAATTATGCAGCTTACTACCAGCTTGTCCCGTACGAAGCCGTGACATCGTTGACTCGCCGACCACGGCCGGTTGGAACAATGATAAATTGGAGGATGATGCATACCGTCATTCTTCAGGTGGACAACTTGGACTACCTTGTTGACTACCACAATGCTGGAGATTATGATCAAGGAGCACTACTTGTCCCAATGCTGCATACTCCGAATTGGACAAACAGCGAAAATTACAACAAACACGTGGTAAGCAGTAGATCATATCATTTCATTAAGTTTGCGACCTACATTACGTACAAGTGTTAACTAAACTATGTCCCTACTGTTGGAACAGAAAATCCCTAGCCGTTTGGTTCCTAAAGGTATGGAACAATATGGTGCAATCCGTATTGTGTGCCATCCCAGTACTTTGGTGCATTCGTCCTACGCAATTTCTTCAGACGATGGTCGTATGTGCGTCAGTGGGTGGAAGGAGTTCATGGACAAGGAAAAGCACCTTCAGATGGGTGACAAGATGCTGTTCTTGCTTTACCTGGGAAATGCAGGGGTTTACTTGTTTGCTACCCATGTGCCTGAAATCGATCTGGAGTAGCTAGTCCGTGATTCATGGTGCCGTTGTGTCCAACTATGCAGCCCCTTTAGGTTTAAATTAAGTTGTAAGACTCTTTATGCGATTGTCGATTTTGCTTGTGTTAAAACAATAGTTAGTCATATCGTGCTGCTGGTTGTAATCGTGTCAAGTGTCGATTAATTAAAACCATTGTCAAAGTTATGTTACCGACATGTTGGCTTTCTTATATTTGTCCATATTTTTGCTTATATTAATTTGCTCTTAAAACCTTCTGGATAATTCAATGACAAGTTCGAGATCGTAAACATCTAAATAAGAACATTTCAAATGTTTGGAACAAAACATATAGTTGTATGCATTACATGTTTCTATCAATCTAAATCACTATCTTCTTCTGAATTTTTTCCCTCGTCATCATGTATGTTCTCTTCCAAAATGAGACTATCATCCCGATTCTCTAGTTCATCTTCGCTCATATCCATGTCAACATTGGGACTATCTTCCGCATTCTCTAGTTCACGGATTGTACGAGCATCATGAATACGTACAACTTCAGCAGCACGATGATCATCCTCCTCTCGCTTCCACATCTGCTTCCTCGTCTAGGTCGACAACATCATGAAATGTATGGTCGACTGAACCTTCATCCTCCTGGTATGCGTCTTCATTCCGTACAAATGCATCATCGTTACCATCTTCTAATTCCGGAACGTCGTACACATGTCTATGGCTGAACTTCTGCACCACTTTCCACGGATCACCAAACTTTGTATCCTCCAAATAGAAGCATGTTTCAGCTTGACTGGCCAATATGAATGGTGAATTCTTGAACCATAGGATAGAAGTGTTAACGCTTTTAAAAAAACCATCATCTTTTATCTTCGAACCCTTGCTCGCAAGGTCGAACCGATCGCAACGAAACAAGTACACGGACTGTCACCGTGTTTGTTACTCCCGTACTTGCAGTTCAAGAACTTCTTGCAGAACACCATAGTAGTCGGTCTCATCCGCATCACCAAAAGATCCCTTAGTCGCTACGCCCGAATTTTGAGTCTTCGGGTCTTTATCCCGAGTAAGCGTGCGAAACCTCGCACCCTTTACGTTGCAACCAGCGTATACTACTACACGCCGGTCCGGCCCGAGCAGCCGAGACTTCAAATCTTCCGATGCATTGTCCAACTGTCTCACATGGTTTGCAAACCAACCTCGCAAACTCTCTCTCGAACCGTCTCCTCGATGTCACGCACACCCCTACCTCCCAATTCTTGTCGGAATTCACCGAAACATAGAAAAAACACATATGAAATACGGGACAATTATGTCCGCAACATTGAGAAGTAGTTATTAAAGTGGAGCTAACTACTTACTTGATATAACGTTCTACATCGTCACGGTTGTTCAGCACATACCAAACCATTTTGTCAAATTCCTTGTCAAAATGTTTCAAAATGGATTTCCCAAGACCTTTAGCTCCAACCGAAAATACTTCCATCTCGTCAGGATCAGGTTTTCTCCGAATGTCTTGGTTCCTATCATCTTTGTTAAATCTTGTTTCTGTGCCATCCTTGAAAAATCTAGAGCAAAAAATCAAACACTCATCAACAATGTAGCTCTCTGCGATAGAACCTTCTGGCCTTGCTTTGTTACGGACCGTAGACTTCAGATAACCTAATCTTCTCTCAACTGGATACATCCAACCATAATGAACAGGACCCCTCAAAAGAGCCTCCTCAGGAAGATGAATAGCTAAGTGCACCATTACATCAAAAAAGCTGGGGGGAAGAGCTTCTCAAGTTTGCATAGGATCACAACAATTTCAACCTTCAATCGATTCAGCACATCAACTTTCGTGGTTTTGGCACACGGCTCCCTAAAAAATCTTCCTAGCTCCGCAATAGCCACATACATTTCCTTAGATGCAATTCCCTTGAGCCCTGCCGGCAACACTCGCTGCGAAGTATGTGGCAATCATGCGTCTTCATACCGGTAACCTTACAACCATCAATATTCACACATCTTCCCCAGCTTGCGCAATAACCATCCGGGAACCTAGTGTTTGCCAAATACCTACACAAATGTCTCTTCGTTCCTTCGAAAGCGTCCATGGTGCAGGGGGCTTCGCATAACTTATTGCTGCATCATCATCATCCTTCTCAATTTTCTTCAACCAATACTTCTTCCACATTTTGAATTTCCTCAAATCAATTCTAGCACTAACAGTGTCCTTATTCTTGCCCTCAAGTTCAAGTAGTGTACCAACAATATTGTCACATATGTTCTTCTCAATATGCATCACATCTAAGTTGTGAGCTATCTTAAGTTCTGCCGATACGGTAGATGATGTAAGTCGACTTTCGGGTGCCATGTTGGTTCACCGGGTACAGCTTGCACGCTTCCGCTTTCTATTTATTGGATTTTTCCCATGTTCAAAATCCTTAACCATTTCTACCTTCGCAGCTACCTCTTTGGGTGTGTACTTCCTTGGTGGATCTCTAATCTCAGTTGTACCATTGAAAAGTCCGCTTCTCCTGTATGGGTGTTTTTTATCAAGAAATCGCCGATGCCCAATATATCCAATTTTGTTTTTCAAAGGTTCAGCGCAAGGATTCTCATCGCAATGCACACACGCATGACATAGTGGCATATCCAGGATAATCATGAATAGACCAAAGAAACGCAGCATGCAATGGGAAATATTCCTCTGTGCATGCATCAAATGTCTCCACACCACTCCATAGCTGGATCATATCTTTTATCAGTGGCTGCATAAATACATGAAAATCTTTCCCCGGGGAATACTTTCCGGGGATTAGCAATGCCATCATGTAATTCGATTGATCCATGCACATCCATGGTGGAAAGTTGTAAGGAATCACAAAAACAGGCCACATACTCGTAAGGATTACTCATACTTCCAAAAGGACTCGAAGCCGTCCGTGGCAAAACCTAGTCTTATGTTACGAGGATCTTTAGCAAACCAATCAAACTTGCCATCAAAGTGCTTCCATGCCTCACCATCAGCGAGGTGCCTCAGTACATTGCGCTCAACAACCCTCTTCTCTTTGTGCCATCTTGTATGTGTCGACATTTCCTTTTTAACAAATAGTCTCCGCAACCTTTTAATTATAGGAAAGTACCTTAACACCTTGTGAGGGATTTTCTTTTTTCCAAGTAGGGTCTCTATATCTTGATAATCCACAAACATGGCAGTTCGTATCGTCCTTGTGATCTCCCCAAAATAAAGAACAATCAAACTTGCATGCATGAATTGTCTCATAACCAAGCCCAACATCAGAAAGAACACTCTTAGCATCAGCATATGATTTGGGAAAGTCCACATCTGGCAAAGCTGTACGTAAAAGCTGAAGTAAGAGATCAAATCCTCTGTTTGTTATCCGGCTGTATGATTTGACATGAAGGAGCTTAATGATGAACGACAACCTAGTGAAAGAGGTGCATCCCTCATAAAGTTCTTTTTCGCTGACTCAATTAGATTAGCATACGGATTTGGCAGGTCGGGACCTTTATTTCCGGACTTCACGGTTCATCGATCATACTAGACGAATCATCAACATAACAAACACCATTGTCTTCCTCTTCATCGTTGTCACTATCATACGCACCATCATCGTTTCTATCCCGCCCTTCGTCATCACTAAAATCTTCCCCATGTCTAGTCCATCTTGTATACGTCATGGACATACCTGAACAATTGCAGTGATCCTCGACTGTTTTTATATCCTGACGTATCAGATTTAGGAAGTCCTTGCAAGGGCACAAGATTGGTTCATATGTATTGTCCAAGTGTTCTCGCGCAAAATTGATGAAATCCCTAACACCTGCCATGTACTTTGTTGTGAACTTCTGGGTGCCATCAGTTATCCAACTTCGATCCATTGCCTACAATTCAGTTAAGAACATGCCAACGTTCTTCAGAACAGATCTTGACAACTGATTAAAAAATCTAGACCTAACGAACAATCATGACAACTCACCGATGATGCGTCTCGCCGCCACCACAATGGAGCCTTCACGGAATTCTTCTCACCTCGACGAGAACCCTAGTCGATTCGACTGTTAGCAAGAGCACCTATATAGGCCATGTCTGCTAGCGGCGCGACTTAAACGAGGCACCCTCGGCCGACATAAATATTAATAAGGGAATTATTATGTCGTAACATCTAGATCACACCATTGAAATAAATATGTAGAATAGACTACTTACGGATCCCGATCAAAATTCCATATCTACCTTAGCGGTAAGACTCCGCGTCGGTCACGCCGAAGCCCTTGTTCGATTCTTCCAAACCACAATTTTTACTTAATTAAATATGTTCCTGACAACTGGGTCACGCATGATATATAAAACTAATAACATTTAATAAAGTAACTTAGTAATATTTCGTCACCTCGATCTTTGATTTCGTCACCTATTAACAGACACGATGGAAGCCCTTCCCGCTTGGGTAATGGGTGACGATTTTTTCTTGACGAGAAATCATACCGTCAAGCATTACCTTAAATGCTTGACGAAAGATGAATTCGTCACCTATAAGGACACATCCATGACGGTATGCATTTTTGTCACCAGGGTTTTCGTCAACAAATCTCCCATCTCTTGTAGTGCCGAGATTTCGCTGTTCCACGCCAGCTCGTTCCATCTCCCGTGGTGGCTCCACGGGAACGCAACGTTGTCAACTATTGCGGAGACGAGGGTGGATCGCTAGAAACGGTCGATCCGGACGTTCCTACATGATCTAGCCTGAGGGTGCTTTAAAAATCATGCCATGCGATAATGAGAGTGAACCCAAGCAACTAAACATGCAAAAAATTATACCCTCAAACGAGCCAAGGGGAGCCTATGCTACCAAACGTGCTCTAGTGTGCTTCTGCGTCATACTGGTTTCGAGAGAGCCTTTCGATTGGATGGCGCGTCAAACTTGTGCTTGTACACTGGATCAACCGGTCACGCTACTAGTAAAGAAATCTAGCATGGTTGGGTTGTCGTTAGAGTCTGTCCAAATTCACAATTCTAACCCATGTTAGAAAGTTCATCCGAAAATAATCAATTTTCAAAAATAATTTCAAATGTTACTCTTTTGCTTGGCACCCTACATAGGTCCTGGATCATGGCATAGAGGTGTCGAGACAATCTAGCGCTCTTGTTAGGACCTAAAACGGCGACTCATTCGGTCTATTTTGGTTCGAGTGGGTCAGCCCGCGGTCCGCGCTGGCTAGTTTGGCATGTTGGCCAAAGACAGAAAACTAAATCTAATTCAAATAAAATTTATAAGTGCTCACATTTTTAAAAAATATCCCATTCCATACATTCAATATAATTTACATGGGAAAATAAACAAACTAAGCCCTAGCCCTAGTTTGTCCCGACGTTGCCATCTTCCTCGTTGTCAGAGGGATCACCATCGGCATGTGCTGCAGCAGATACGTCACACACTGCTATGGAGTTGGCGGAAGCATGTACTACTGTGGAGGAGGTGGAACCATCTGGTCATCCCAGGGTCGCCATCTTCCTCGTTGTCGGTGGTGAGGTCGATGAAGAGCGGAGGCATCCACGGCCCCTATTTTTAGTGTGATTCAATTGGCAGTTCGCACTTGTAGAAATGAAGAGACACATATGTCACTTACATTCTTCAATGTTTCTATGGTGTAGAAATATAGAGGAATAGCCAAATTTCCACACTTTTCAATACATATGAAGCAAATATAAATTAGAGGGAGCGTAATGTATTTAACATTTGGCCAACTTTTATCATAATTGAGAGAGCAGAAAAAAGAGGTGTGCTCATCCTCCAATAGTTTTTCCCGCGTTTGCCACTGCATAAAGGTCTAATAGGATCTTAATGTGAGAAAAACCAAATCATGCATTTGGGTGCATGTATATGGATAAATACCAAAACTAAGTGCAACAGAATGAATTAAAGTTTAATTCTTCTGTGATTGGACAAAATAATTACTACGAATTGATTAAAAATATGGATCATGAATTTCATGGAATAATTCATTGTTTGTCCAAACTTATGTTTTAGAGAAAGTTCATTCAAAAGGACAGTGAACAAATAATGGTCTTATTTGGAACTAGCTAGTCGAAAGGAATTTTCACAAGGAGAAACACGCAAAATAATATTGGCTTATATGCAGTACAATTTCATATGAGTAACTTATAAATTGCATATGGTGATATCACAAGGAATAAAGGGATAAATGGAGAAGTTTCGTCGTGAAATTATCTACGGACTTATATTTAATATATGTTTGTCGATAACCCCCAAGTGTAGGGATAACCCTAGTCCAATTCAATAAGTATTTCAGTGTTGAACCCACGAGAAGCTGAAGGTAAACTATCTATTCTCTAAATCCGCATAACCCACTTATATGGCCCTTCATGCAAAGCAATGGATTGTAGTTTGTGTAAAGTGGTTTCTACTAGGAATTAGAAGACCGTAAAGTACTGTAAATAATTGTAGGAAGTAAACTAGTGCAAGTAAAGTAAAGTCTATGCGGTGAAGTGGAGTAAGGTGAAGTAACTCAAAGATGTAATTTTTTAGGGAAATTTATGTTTCATTTATGTAGTTTTCACAATTATTGAAGCTCAGCCGATAGTCTTTTTAGTGTTTCTTCTAGAGAGGAGCCATAGATAGGGGCAACCATTGATATGAGCAAATACACCCCTAGTGATTGATCATAAGGCCATAGGTATGAGCAAACAAAGAAATTATTAATACATAAAGTTCAACCACCCTGGTAAGTTTAAAGATCCCCATAGTTATACCCCCGTTCAGTGGCGGAGCTGCCATACAACAATTGGGTTTAGCTAAACCCAATAAAATCAGTAAACCTTCATTATATTAGTATGTGATATCGCTAATTATTGGAATATTATAGAGAAACACCAAGAGCTGGACCCAATGAATTTTGCATCTAGCTTCGCCCCTGCCTCCATTGATTAACCATGAATTAATATAACCTGAATATCTAAGAATTGGGACATGGTTCCCGTCAAATCCATCCGTCCCTCCTATCATCATGCAACATGACAACCTCATGTATTCCGCAACATATGTGTGCACTCATATATTAGTACAAGAGATTATTATACAAGATAACAAATACTTGTATGAAACCATCAACAAATTATCTCACAATTGCCAAAAACAAGTCTGTACTCAAACAAAGAGATATATGTACAAAATATCATGAAAAAGTGATAGATTGCAGTACACATCATGTTTGCCAAGAGATTACAAAGGGGTAGATGGAGGATGTTGTTGTAGGTGTTGATGAAAGCGTTGGTGATGAAGAGCAACTTGTGGAGGAGATGGTGATGAGCGCCGACGTGGCGCTCATTTTGGAGACCCTTGGCCCTCCTTCTTCCTTGGTGATTGGTACGTCTCCAACGTACCTATAATTTCTGATGTTCCATGCTTGTTTTATGACAATACTTACATGTTTTGCTTGCACTTTATAATATTTTTATGCATTTTCCGGAACTAACCTATTAACGAGATGCCACAGTGCCAGTTCCTGTTTTCTGCTGTTTTTGGTTCCAGAAAGGCTGTTCGGGCAATATTCTCGGAATTCGACGAAACGAAGACCCAACATCTTATTTTTCCCGGAAGCATCCAGAACACCGAAGGAGAGTCGGAGAGGGGCCAGGGGGCCACCACACAACATGGCGGCGCGGCCCCAGGCCTGGCCGCGCCGGCCTATTGTGAGGGGGGCCCAGGCACCCTCCGACTCCATCTCTTTGCCTATATAAGCCCTTTCGACCTAAAAACGCGATACAATTGACAAAACTCCAGAAAGACTCCAGGGGCGCCACCACCATCGCGAAACTCCAATTCGGGGGATAGAAGTCTCTGTTCCGGCACCCTGCCGGGACGGGGAAGTGCCCCCGGAAGCCATCTCCTTCGGTTCCACCGCCTCCATCATGCTCCGTGAGTAGTTCCCCCATGGACTACGGGTTCTAGCTGTAGCTAGTTGGTACTCTCTCCCCCATGTACTTCAATACAATAATCTCATGAGCTGCCTTACATGATTGAGATTCATCTGATGTAATCGGTGTTGTGTTTGTCGGGATCTGATGGATTGTTACATTATGATTGTCTATCTACAAAGTTTATGAAGTTATTGTTGCTGCAATCTTGTTATGCTTAATGCTTGTCACTAGGGCCCGAGTGGCATGATCTTAGATTTAAGCTCTATACTTATTGCTTAGATTGTATCTACAAGTTGTATGCACATGTCTATGTCCGGAACCAAAGGCCCCAAATTGACAGAAATTGGGATAAGCTGGAGGGAAGGCTTAGATATGAGGATCACATGTTTTCACGGAGTGTTAATGCTTTGCTCCGGTGCTCTATTAAAAGGAGTGCCTTAATTTCCAGTAGATTCCCTAGAGGCCCGGCTGCCACCGGCTGGTAGGACAAAAGATGTTGTACAAGTTTCTCATTGCGAGCACGTATGACTATATATGGAAAACATGCCTACATGATTAATGATCTTGATGTTCTGTCTTAATGCTATTTCAATCCTATCAATTGCCCAACCGTAATTTGTTCACCCAACACTTGTTATTAGAGAGTTACCACTAGTGTAGATAGTCGGGAACCCCGGTCCATCTCTCATCATCATATACTCGTTCTACATGTCATTGGAAGTAGTATCAACTATTTTCCGGTGCCATTGCTCTCATACTACTCATTCATCGCTGCTGTGTTACTTTTACTATTGCTCCCATATTACTGCTGCTTTCACATCACCCCTGTTACTAGTGCTTTTCCAGGTGCATCTGAATTGACGACTCAGTTGTTAAGGCTTATAAGTATTCTTTACCTCCCCTTGTGTCGAATCAATAAATTTGGGTTTTACTTCCCTCGAAGACTATTGCGATCCCCTATACTTGTGGGTTATCAGTGATGGAGCAATAATGGAGGATCTCCTCCCCCTCATTTGCTTCCAATGGGGAGGAATTTCGTTGCTTGTGGTGGCTTCCTCCGAAAATAGGTTTTCTCTCAATATATAGAGTTGGAGATGCAATCTAGGCCATGAGATTGATGCCCCTTTGATCTAAGGGATCCTGGGCACCTCTAGATCCTTCCTAGGACTCCCCTCTATCCTTCATCAGACCATGAAGTTGTGGCTTAGCTGAATTCATCAAGTATGACAAGAGTTTGTGTCAATCACGTCACCAACTTTTGAAATCCTGAAATTACATCTGAACTCCGCAGTAATTGGGTTTTAGAATGAGCTTTCATAGTCCGTTTGGGATGAATTTTATGTCTAGAAGCATGCGCAGAAAATTTCCTAGAACATTGTGGTTTGCAACCTTTTCATTGGACATCGTCTTCGGGGGTTTACTTTTTTTTATTGACTTGTTTGGGGGAATACTTGGCAATATTTGAAAAGTGTTTTGCAGGGACAGATTCCAGGAAACTCTAGATTCACCATAATGAGCGATTTTCTTCCATATTTGACTATTTCATACACAACAAAGTATAAAAGAAGAACTTGCGCATCTTTTTAACTATTAATAGGTTAGTACCAATGAGTATAATAAAGTTTCATAATAATAATGATTTTAACACAATAAAATATAAAGTTCATGTATGCATGTTACATGCATCAAACATCCCCAACCTTAACACATGCTCGTCCTGGAGTATGAAGGTGATAAAACTAAACATTGACTTTGAAGTTTATTTCTAAGTATGATATAGCAAGTACTAATGCACAAAGGCAATGAATCAAACTTTAATGAATAGCAATAAGCAAATGCGATATAAAATGATACTTCTTTTGCACTGCAAACGTGTTCAACAAGAAGTCGAACATGTTCAACAATAAGTCATTATGTGTAAGAACAAATGAAATAACTATGGACATTAAGCTTGCAAGTGCTTTTGTAGTTCAGAATTTTCCTTCCTTTCTATCGGAACAAGTGGATATTGAAAGTAAGCAAGGAGTATACATGCAAATACTTTGATAATAATATAGAGTAAACTGAATTTTGTGAGATGCAACTCATGTCAACGGTAGTGAAAACAAGTATGGTTTTATATGTTTGACCCCTTATAAGTTGGATGTCTCATGCCCCATTAGTTAATAGTACCTACACCTCATACTACTCAATTTTAAATTAGCATAGACCTTCCTCATATGCATATTATTTTAACCAAATTTCACAAAGGGATACCTCTATGCCTCCTGTACAAAGTGCCTTAGGGATTTGGGGAAGCCCTTTTAGGGGCCATGTATACCTGGAAGACATGAAAATAGAAAAATGGACTCCTCTTACAATTAATACTAATTGAATAGCACTTTTTTATGAAAGGTGATTGATGATGTCCATGCTGAAAACTTCCACCATGATTATGTGTGGCTTTAGTTAGCGGCCCAATGTTCTTCTCTAACATATATACATACTCCAGTCTTTTGCATGATAACCCACTTTATTTCACACAAATAGGCATGCATAACCAAGAGTTTAAACATGACATTAACTTAATATAGTTTAATGTTAAAAGTCTTACCCATGACAACATGGTTTAACTTAACAACCATCTCATAAATTGTCAAACATATAACTTACATAATGGTAATCACAATAGTTTCTAGTGCTAATTTCCCATCAGCTTTGAGTCACATAAAAAAGAAGTATAATTTTGAATTCAAAGGCATGGCACATATACTATGCTAATTGACTCGAATTTAGTACAAATTTGTACTAAATCCAAATCAATTAAAAGAGATCGGAGGGAGTACATAGGTACGTATGGTATATTTGCTGGAGAAGTTTTGCTAAGGGATTATGGATGCAACAAGTATTTGTTTGTTTGCTTTATTATTTTTCTTTCTTTGGATTTTAGGGAGTTGGTATATAGTCACAAGCATGCATAGTGCCATAATGCTACACATTTATCAATAAATAAAGCAATTTATAGTTAACCATTTATGTGTGAATAAAATAGCACTAAATACGGCACAAGTAAATTATTATTCAATTAAAGCATGTGAAACATATAACCATATGCCGTACTTGTGTTGCCATTTTTATTTTCCTTTCCGCATTTCTTTATTTTTGATAGCATCCAATTTAAAATTTTCTTATAATCCTAGAAGCTCCCTCATTCTCCTAAATTATAAATACAAGTGGTGGCATCTCAACTGAAAAAAAATGCAAAACTATATGAAGATGCTCGAAGTTTATGTAAAAATCTTATGTTGCTCAAAAAACAAAGTTTGGAGGTGTGCAAATCAAGAGTGTAGTAGGTCCAGTGGGTTCCTTGGGCCTTCCAAGCTTATGGTATTCACCATTTTTGGATAGATCTTAGTGTGGTGTTCCTCCATTCCCTCTGAAAAACATCAACACAAACTTTCTCCTATCTCTTTTCTATGGAGTGACATTAATTAGTGGTATAAAACTTTCCCTCTGCCGCCTCGCTTGCAACCTGCCACCGCCCCGACTGCTATCGGCCGCCGCAACTCCCGCCTTGCCTCACACCGTGCTCGTTGTCGCCGGTCGCGAGAGGAGACGAGGGAGTGAGGTGAGGGTTTCAGTCAGGTCCGCGTCGGGTCAGAAGGAGGGTTATGATTCTTTTTTTCGGGTGAGCGATAGTTTCGGTGATGGTTAGACTCCCGTTTCACCAGATTCCACCGAATAGGTGGAACGAGTGAATTCCGAATATCACATATTCCCTTTTATGGAACTAGTTGGTTCCACTCTTTCTCCACAATTAAACACTAGAATTGCATCTAGGAGCGGAACCATTCGATCACATTCTACTTCGTTCCATTACCAAACATACCCTTAGTTTATTTCCATCGTTGTTACCACGAGATTGCTTAATTATGCGCTGTAGCATCGTAGCTCTGACGGTGCGATCATGACTCAGACGAATCGTGGTACCTGACAACCATGGCAAGCTCGTTTTGCTTGCACATTTTGTGTAGTGTGTCTGGCACCGCCGCTGATACGTATCTCTGGCAGTGGGAGATGTCCTCTTATAATTCAACTAGATTTAGATGTGCGCCTTGGCGCACGACCCCGTAGAATTGGTGACAATTTACACATTGTATAACGTGGCTAAATGATTTTCAAAACGAAGTCAATAGGATGAAATTAGGATAAACAAAATACACAAAATCACGACATAGTAATCAAGTATTTATACAAATCGATGATAATAGTCAGAAAATAAGTCTATCGGTCCACAGAGCCACCCAACCTTTCACATAGTCAATCGCTGGGTAAAGTATTTTGGGTATTGTATCATTTAGAATATACTAACCACATGAAAAATATAATGTACCTCTAATCCCTTTTAGCCAAGGAATAATATAAATCACTTGTCAAGCGGCAGCCACGTCTAACATAATTACTTCGAAGTCATCATGAGAGAGGGTCCAACGAGTGTAAAGTGCGAGATAAGTTGTTCGATAAGAGCTACTCAAAATGTTTACAATGGTGCGGAAATAGCATAACAATACATCAAGAGAGGAGCTGATTTCGGAACTTGGAACCCATTGAAAATAGTCCATGTCCGCACACATCGGAGAGGATTCAAATTAAAAGGTTGTAGTCCAATGAAAGACACAAAGAAAGTATGAACCATTCTACGGATATTCAACGTTTTTAGTTTGGAAGTGAAATGGTCTAAAAGAATCTTATCTTACCACCTGAAGTGACACAACTAAATATAGTTCTCCATGAAGTACAGTTCAATTTGCTACAAAATTGTAGTTTCATCTATTTCATATTTTTTGATGTCTTTGTGGATGCAAGATCTAAATAGCTAGCCTTGCATGAGATGTGTTACTCTCAACTTACTTCAGCTGGTGGTATATCGACAAGCTGATACCTTTAACAAGGAGAGCATCTCAGTGGTAGATTAAAAAAGACCAATCTTTGGCCACACTACAGAGCTCAATTTTGACATAACTTCCATTTACTTTTAAAAAGATGGCTGCTCCAAAAAAAAAATATACAGGATTTTCATGTGTAGCTATTACAACCCCAAATATATTTTGTGACCGATAATTAAAATATGATGGATATATCGGAGCAAGCAAAGCAATGTCAAAACAAAAGAACTACCTTGGAGCTTGAACGACAATGAAACTATCGATTCCTATTTCCACGGCATAACCAGATGGAAGGCAAAGAATAATCTTTCCGACACGGCTAGTAGGAAATGCCAAGCTACTCGTGTGATAAGGTAATTTTAGGCGGATCTATGGAAGCATAAAACGTTTTAGTTGATTAATTTCAGAGTAAAGAGTGGTGTATTAAAGCACCATTTTCCAAGTAGGGAAGGAATCGAAGTCACCCAAGATACCGAAAGTGGATTGGCCAGGCTGTAATTAATTCAATGGCTAGCCCCTCCTACGTAATACTCTTTGGTAATAGTTCGGGCATCCAGCAAGGAGGACCATTCTAGTATGAACAAAAAGCATGATGACGATACGGAGAAAAAAAGTCAGATCATTATTAGATATATATGATTAGATATATATATATATCTATGCATAATTATATATATATATCAAATCATTATTATAATTCGTAAAGGGCAATGAGAAACATGTCGTGCTGCAATTAAATTTTGGTGTATAATCTGTGATGCATAGTTCACCGAAGAAACAAATGGTGGGCTTGCACTCGCACAAAAAATTAGCCACGGTACCATTCAATTACGCATGTATTATCCATATTTATATAGATTTAGGACCAAGTAGAGTCAAAGGGTCGAATTAAAAAAAAACATAACCTAGCATATTGTCATACATCAATATTAGGTACAATCAATCTGGAGCATATTTGTGTATTGAGGGAATCTAGAATTTTCTCGAGAATTTATTGACCTACCCGGGTATTATGCCAATGGATGCTAGAACTTTTCTGCCCAGAAGATGGTGCCCATTATTAAGTGTGCATCCTGCCTCTACCCGAGCAAGCTATCTTTCAATAAGTAAACACAAAAATCACACAGGAGCTACAATAAGCCACTTCCACTCTAAAGTTATGTAGTAACTCAACAGGTTCAAGAGTAAGTAAAACACTAATTTTGGAACTGCTACAACGAATTTAACATCAACAAACAAGCCAACTACCTCGAAAAAGATCATATCGTATTTAACAAGACCATCTATTGGAAAGACCGCATAGGAAATACGAGTAAGAAACAACTAATGATGATTTAGTACAAAAAATTAATTGGTATATTACCCGATATATAGATTTGGGATTCTATAGGCAACACTAAATTTTTGCTATAGTGTAAAAATAGTGAATGTTAGATCTGGCAAGGCTCAAGCAAGTATAGATCAGCTGAACTATCAAAGAGACACATGGACGAAGATCCAATGCCAAATACTTGACACAGTAACTATTCAAGGTTGTTTTACCCCAAGAATTTCCCAAAAGGAACAGAGATAGTCAGACAATCCGAAGGAAAGATCTAGCAGCAAGTACAACATAAATTTTAGGACAAACCTTTGGATGCATGTATAGCCAGAATTTTATTTGGTCCCCACAATTGCAAGGAGCAACTTTTGAGCACACGCGGTTTTCCTTTGGTAGCCAGCACTGCAATTTTAGATCTCAACACATCAGGTAAACTCCTGAAGAAGATGGGTATAGAAGAGTATGCAAAAACAAGCTTTGGTTTAGTAAACCGAGTAAATCAAGAAAATCATCACGAGAGAGCAAATACCTTTTTTTCCTGTTTTGCTTGGACGTTCCCCTAAAAACTGAAAATATTTTATTAATCTTGTATGAAACATAAGCACATGAATTCTTACACAAAAAATATATAAATCATCGTTTGAATGTAGCAAGTTGAGTATATGCTCAAGTTAAGTAGATACAACCATCATTCACCTAGTATACCTTTGTTTTAAGTCTAGGAATAAGAGCTCATCCTAGTTTTCTCCAGATGTTTCTCCAAGCATTCGCCTGCAAGTTTAAGCGTAAACCCCACATCTTAAGTATTTCAAACCTTATCCATGGTACCTGCCGATAAAAGTAAGACATATGTCTGCTAGGCAAGAAACCAGCCTCTTGCAAGAGCTTTCTTGTATTCATCTGATCACCTACATAATTAATCAAAAAAATCATATCAATTAGCATAAGACAACAATAGTTTCACATCCACGGTTCCTGCAAATACAATACATCAGCCTGCAATACTTGTGCATGTTTATGAATCATTCAATAAGTAAGACAACGTGATTAAGCATAGCAGTTTCATCAATCTGATTTTACCATGGAAAAAGGGCAGCCCTTAATTGGGTCATTGTACGCAGGAAATATTTTTCATTGATTTTACAATGAAAATGGCAAGGAAATATTTTTTCGGAGGAGGATGTACCAGTTCATTCACTTAACTACATCAGCCTGGCCTGCAGTACCAAACATTTCCTATGGAACTTGTCCTAGTTCGTTCACCTAACATTTGTTTTTTTAGTTGCGGGAGCTTGTTCATTGTTACTTAGAGAACACACACCCTATTATAGTCTCTCTAATGCGCAACTATGGTTGGTTTTTAGAAGAAACCGCTTGAACATCTTTCTGGTCCTAAATTGATAATACTTCAAGCTATATCGGTGACAAAGCAACAGAGCAATCTTAAGGTCCAAAAACAACGAGAGAAACCTTCAAGCGAGAAAAAGGCATGAATTACGGTTTAAGGTTGACATATATCCGCATATAAGCATATAGAGAAGAAAATTACAACAATCGAATATTAGAATTACCAATACTAAACCATAGCATTATAAAGAATAGAAGTATCCTAGTATCCTAATAATAGCAACGGTAGCCATGGTGAACAAATGGATTTAGCACAAACCAGGCTGCTCCCTCGATCCTTCCCTTCGAATTATAAGATGATTTTGATATTTCAATGTGAAATATTCAAGTGTATAAGTGGATTTTTTTTAAATGAGTGTATAAGTAGATTGATTAGCACTTATATCAGTTATGTAATGTGACTATATTATTGATTTTACCACAAACATGACAAAAATTAGCAAGAGAGGTAAATAGCAACATAGTGTCATTGATCAGCTTACCCCTGGCACGAAGAGGTTACCATGTTGGTCAGCGCGCAACTTCGCCTTGCTGCTTCGCGAATAGTTGTTTTCATGTACTGCAATCTGAAATATACATAGTTACGTATGTTCGGACCCAAAATATAGGTGGAAAAATATATGTACAAACTGTGAATAAGAAGGCTGGGCAGTAAAAGTAGTATCAACCGGACAGACCGGGTGACCGAGCAAGCAAAATCATGAAGCGACCTTGGACTGAAAAGAATCATCTCCTGCGATGAAACATGGTCAAAACTGCAGCCAGAATATGATTTATAAGTTGCTTTCGAAACGATATCATAGAACAGGTCTAAAATTTTACAAAACTGGCACCAACATGTGAATTAAATTTAAAAGTGGAAGTCATATAACCAATAGTGACCTTATTTACAGCAAGCATTGGTATAAAAATATCTTACAGAGAGCAAATATGTTCTTGTACTAATATCGTTACGGAACATGAGATGTTTTGCACCTCATTCAGAATGGCAAAAACAAAAATAGGTTCACGGCAGGGCGTATTTATACCTATATAGAGGTTGTATAATGTATAGGCAAGCTATCTTTGGATGCAAGCTATTGAGTACATTGAACAATACATAGATTGATCTTCTCTCCTGCAGCTAGCTTGGCACTTCATGGAACGCCGTTATGTAGAAGTAAATGCACATGGGGCAAAATAATCCATGATCTAGAAGAAAAATAGTGAACACACACACATTGGAACGAACCAAACAAAGTACGATGCAAAGGATGTGAACAAACCTGTCGAGGAAACCACGAAGATAGCGAGATCCCCTACCAGCCAATAACCGAGACGAGAAAACCTGAGATAATTTGGCAAACCTGAGACTAAGCAAACCTAAGATGATTTATCATTCTTTAGCTTAAATGGATTTTCTTAAATCATGAACTTTGGAACAAACATAGTGGTAGTCAGATCTTCAGGACAATACATTTGAACACAACATAGAGCAAACAATGTACAGAGGAGAGTGTATTTTTTTGCTAGTCCAAGAATGTGCAGAGGAAAACATACTGACCTGGGGCATCCCAATGAGCCGCATGAGCTCTCCCACCAGCCACCTCTGCTTGTCGTCCCTCAGCTCCAAATCCCTCACCTTCCATCGCATTGCCTTCTCCCGCTCATCCGGGACCCGGTCCGTCGGCTGCCTCGCGGAGTCCTGGCACCTTCTCTAGCTCCTCCGCTAGCGACGCCTCTTTCAAAAACATATTAAAACTCTAGGGATTAGCACCAACTCCGTTGTTCCACATTCATCTAATCTATGAAAAGAAAATTTTAAGCTTCAGTGAATATATACGATGCGTGTACCGCAACTTAGAGACGAAACAGCCTATCGCAAAACACTCATAATATCATGATCGCAACTTTTATATTCACATTGAGCCTAAATTGAATGAACTACTTAATACTCCATACAGAAATTTTTATATGAAATCCTAAATGAACCATTTGTTTGACAAAGCAGACATGATATGAACGGAGATGCCCAGACAGTAATTTTTAGTAGAGATACTGGAACACACATGAAAAAAGAAATTCGGAGACATATATTGCAGCAACATAAAATTATTTGGAAGTAACATAGTTGTTTAAACATAATAAGACACTTGCACAAATAAGAAATGGGGGCCTATTATTCAAAGGAGAAGTAGTACATATTTAGTTTCTCATTCTATCTAGGAATCTAAATCTGCAGACTGACAGTTGAAAATAAACCAACAGGGATTAATCACCGGTGGCTGACAAAGACAATGATTATATAGACTTTCCAGTAAAACTAAGGTACCATCAACCCCTTATCTAAGGGCCTACATATCTTCCAAAAAAATGTATTTTTGCATCTTGTATATGTAAGAACACTTAAGCAGAACCCTCCATTTAATCGGCATGCTCAGTGCAACCTGGAAGTCTGTTTACACGACCAAACAGACGAGATCGGTCTCCTTTAGGACAGATTTTGGATGCTTATTTTTAAGTAAGTATGAACAACTTAATAAGACAACATCTATAAGTAGATCAATTCAAGTGGTCGAGTAAGTAACAGCAAGATATACCCCAATTTTCACATTAAACCAACAAATGTAATAATCTCCACAGCAGCTCAAACCTCATACATGAGCCAAAAAAATTATGCCCGGAGGTAGATATCTGGATGTGGCGAGACACCTTGCCACCATTGACCACCTGCAATATCCTTGGTCGCAACGCTAGCGCTTATGCCACGACGCCCTCCCGTGCCTACTTCGGCAGCAAGTGCATGGTCAATCTGTAGTGCCGCCTCTCCTTGGCCCGGTGACCTCCTTCATCTCCTGGGTGAATCCGTACAATCTTCGAAATCATTTGAGAATGCTAGAGTCGGAAACTGAGTTATAATTTAATTTCATAAATGAAAACATAGAAAGGTAGAGTTTGTACAATTGCATCTTTGCGTGTGTCAAAAAATTCAGAAATGACACCACACAAAGGATGAGCTATAACCCGATGTGTGTGTCTCAAACAATGTATCACAAATATCTTTTCCCATGAATCACTCAGCCATTTAGCAATAATAGCTTGCACAGGGAAGTCACATACATCAGCCAAACGAGAGATTCTTGAAGCTAATATATCGTAGTATTGTATTGGAACACTAAGAAACAACTTCCAAACCGAAGATCAAGTAAAGCTAAACTATAAACCTTAAATATTCATGTTTCGACACAATACAGTTGCAAGACCTGCTGCTTTCACAATTAGTTGTCGCTGCTTTCTTGCCAAATCATCCCACAACAACAAAAAGCATCTACATATACCAATTTACTGCCCATAAACATTAAAAAAACGAGAGTAGAAGTGGTACCTCACACACTCGACCTGCTGGTCGATGAGAGCAGGAGTGATGCGTCCGGCTCGCTGCAGCTCGGAGGTTCGTGATGACGCGGATCCGGTCGATCCGGTCGCCGGCGTCCTCGCTGCGGGTGAGGAATGGCGTGGAGGTGCAGGTTGCGTCCGGCTGCTGCAGCTGGAGGTTCGAGATGATGCGGATACGGTTGATCCGGTCACCGGCGTCCTGCTGCGGGTGAAGAAGGGCATGGAGGTGGAGGTTGGGTGCCCGCCGTCGCTCGCTAGGGTTAGGGTGGAAGCTCCCCTAGCTGGACACGGCCACCGCGTGGAGATGCGAGGTCGGGGAGAGAGGGAGGTCGACGGCCATTGGAGGAAGAGGCCGGCGTGCGTGCGGACGGCCGGCGCACGGGCGGGGTCGAGGGAGGGCCGGCTCAACCTCGGACGGACGGATGGCGAGCTCGCGACCTCCATGTAAAACTCGCTCTCGCCGGCCCCGGAGGAGATACAACGGCGCCATGGCGACGACGGGAGGCGGCGCCCGCGCCCTGCTCCCGGCCAGCCATGGCGACGACGGAGGCGGCGCTCGCGCCCTGCTCCCGGCCAGCCATGGTGACGACGGAGATCGGCCAAAGGAGGGAGAAGCGGCGGCAGAGCGGGGCGACGGCAGCTCGCCGGTGAGGACGACGGCCGCGGCGGGGAGCGGCGGATGGGGAGGCGGCGGGGAGCGGCGGATGGGGAGGCGGCGGTGGAGAACGAAGAGATTGGGGGAGGAGCACGACTGGTTAGGTTTTGGACCACGGGCTGCGGCTTTGCTCGATCCGGTCGCGGTGCGAGGAAATACCCAATCTGCCCCTGCGGGTGGAGATCTTTTCTCGACCCGAAGGCAAGTCCGACCGGCCGAAATCGACCCGAGTGACCGACGTGCGGGCCCGGACGGAAGTGGGACCCACGCGCAGTTGTCTGGCGGGTAACACATCGCTGTTGCATGGGGTTAGCTAGTGGGAGGGCCAATCTGAACACTTGTTTTCTGCCTAGAATCAACGGACAAGATTGACTCGATGTGAAGATCCGACGACCAAGAATCGAGAATCGCTGTGAGAGCCCCATGGGGGTGCAACAATCATACCTTTAGATTCGTTGACACACGCTCTGGTATCTTTGGAATCTTGAGGCTTCAACCCTGGGGTGATGATTGCTAAACAGTTGCTCACGTCTCGGGTGACCGAAGATTGCACGTAGCACAGGCAGCCTGCAGCCAGGCAGATTTTGCATCGTTGAGGTTCAGGCATGCGTACATTTTTTGTGTGTGCACAAACATGCGTACATTTTCTGAATATGCCGATGCAATCATGATGAATGAGGTTGGCTTCCCAACGTTTGACCTGCATAGGGCTGCTAAGCGACTGCAGTTAAATGATTCTCTAACAATGAGTCTCGAAACTGAGTCAAGAACACGATCTGTCAGCGGGTCAATAGGAGGCAGGTGACGATTGAGCAATAGAAACCCAGCGTGTCATCCGCTATTGAATACTCCCTCCGTCCACAAATAAGTGTACTTCTAGTTTTTATACTAAGTCAAACATTTTAAGTTTTAACCAACCATGGAAAAAAAAAGTAGCAACATATATAGTAAGATTTTGGTATAATTTGAAACTACATTTCAAAACGAATTTCGGGATACTAAATTAGTGTCATAAATGCTACTACTTTTCCCTATATATTTGTTCAAAATTTAAAGAGTTTGACTAGACACACAAAACTTAGATATACACTTATTTGCGGACGGATGGAGTACGTACGTTTGCATTCTGGCAGAGACCGAATTGTGTGTTTGGACTTATTGCCTTGTGTGCCATGACGTTGGCTCTTCGATTTATACATAAACACACCGCTAGTCAGAGCACACGCAGGGACACACACACTTCATTGGCTCATTGCACACCCTTGCATGGATTTTTTTTAGCGGCTAATGGCCTGGTTATATTTGCACACTGGATGAAGTTTCAAGCGTTACCACATCCCCACACAACCCTGTGTGTCTCGCATTGCCTACGCGTCTGTTTTGCCTGGAACATCACACACAATCATGTTTGAGCAGCTGTGTGTGGTTATAGCATTGCATACATTCTGGTCGTTTTGTGTGTCATGGCCCATGAGGAGCCTTAAACGGACAATCTCTTTTTTCGATAAAGGGAATATATTAATATCAAAAGATACTAATTACATCCAGCTTTCGCACTACCCTAATGGCACTACGGATGCACACAAAAAAAAACTAAGAAACAAAAGTCCCGCTACTGTATCTCAGGCCTAACAACAGTAATATATCCACCGCCAAGACAACACCTGAAATACAGACTCTCCAAAAACGACGCCTTCAAGAAGGGAATAGTGCTCTAACACCGTCGTCGTTCGATCAAAGATCTTAGGTTTTCACCCTGAAGATAGCCCCCGCTTTCAAAACAATGCCTCAAACAAGGTCATTGCCAGGCACAACCAGTTAAGGCCAGACCTTGGGGTTTCACCCTAAAAGGTAGGACCCTGAACTTCACCTGTGTTATCGCCCCCACTTTCATACCGCTGTTGTGAAGCCCGGAACACCAAGCCAGTTCCATCTCACCACCAAGATCCGACCACCATTGCTCTTCCACCAATCTTGACTTTCATGACCTTCTCCGCCAGCACCATGGAAAGAAAACAAGCTCCATGATATTAACAGCCAGCAGAGCTTCGAAGCGCTCCCTCTGAAACCAAACGGTCAGATAAAAAACATGGGTGCGCTCGATCGAAAACACCCAATCCAGCAATCTTCAGGCATTGATTGCACAATGAATTTCGCCGGCAGGGCCTTCCGGAACACGACAATCCAGCAAGCTCGGTGAGAAGAAGCATCCGAACGATCTTCACTTGGCGCGAGAGAAACCCTAGGACTGCCACCTTTATAAGGCAGAGCAGCAGGCCCGCTCGCCGCCGCCCGCCGGTCAACCTCATCGGCGGAAGAGGAGGCCGCCACCGACCACAAACCCATCGCCGAGTCGTCCGCCGCCACCCCCAAAACTGGCGTGAGCCGCCGGAAGGAGGGGTGCAGAGGACTCACCGACCACCACCAGGCACGACCACGTCAACGAAGAAGCCGGATCCGCAGCCTTCGGAGTCACCCCCGCCGTCGGCCGCATCGCCGAAGCCTCACCCAGCCACCGCAGCCCTTGCTAAGGCAGCCGGCGCGACGCGCCACAGAAACAGCCGCCCGAGGCCGCCGCCCCGGATCCCACCCTGGATCCCACCACGCTGGCCACCGACCAGCCCCGCCGCCGGCCGATGTCCCCGCCGCAGATCCAGCGCCACCTCCGCGCGCGCGAGGCGAGAAGGGGACCTACCGCCGCCGAGAGCTTCACAAGCTTTCCTCGCACGCGCGCGCCAGCGGCGGCAGGGAAGAGGGAGATCGGAAGAGGGGGAGGCAGTGGCGGCGGCGCTAGGGTTCCGCCCGAGTCGCCCGGTGCAGGGGGCGACGCGGGGGTCTTTCCCTTTAGAATATACACACACGGTCTCATAGAAGCGATGGAAAATGATCAGAATAGTAGAAAACGTTCTAACTGTCTTCAGATTGACTAGAAGTAATCAATGTCATAAGAGACCCAACAAAGAGTGGTTATCATTCTGTCCTTATGAAAATTGATTAGCGAATGAACGAGTTCGAGATGGTGCAGTTTAGTCATGAGCATAGAGTCTCAAATATATACCTTGTATTACGTTGGTTGAATTTACAACCTACGGACACACGCCAGTCTTATAATCCCGATCGGAGGGAATACATGTATAGCAGTATTTTGCAAAAAACATTTATTGATTCCTATGGATGGTACTCTTTGAACAATTATAATACATAGTGAACATGCCCGTGTTTGTCTCCTTGCGCGTTGCAGGAAGCAGTGAATGCATAAGGATGAGAAAGAGAACATGCACACTGAATGTGTGCATGTAGCCCACATGTGTGATTTATGTAACTAATGACAACTTCTATATACTAGTAGTTTCACTGAATTGTGTATAAATGCAAAATTTCCATAGTTAATACATTGAGGACATTGGATGGACTCGAGGATGAAGGACATCAATATATGCAAGGATATGCATTGAGATTCGATACATGACAATTCTTATGGATCAAATTTTTCATTGAAGATAAATATGAGGAGATGCTCCATAAGTGATGCATTAAGTATATTGGATGGATTCGGATGAATGCCATCAAAATCAAGATCATTGAGTTCAAGATATGATTATATGACAATCAAGAGGAAACAAAGGAAATGATATTTGAGGCTTCATGATTTCGTGTATTGAGTGAATTATGACGATCAATATGAAGTCCATGTGAAGATGAATGAATGACCAAGATGGAGTCCATTGGGGAACTCAAAGGTGGTCATTGTTAGGCCCATGAGTTGATCGAAAGTTGATTAACTATTAAAGAAAGTAATTCAAATGAAGATTTCCTTTTGGCTTTCAAGAGATCAAGTTAGAGCATAAAGATACTAATCTCTTATCAAGATGAAGTTCTAGGATTGGATCCTATAAGATCCACATACAAGTGTAAATGATTTAGTGCGTGAGATTAATTCATCTAGTGGTATGATAACAAATTATGAGTTACAGTTTGTAAACTAACCCATAACTATGTATTCAGTGTTTCTATGTGGATTAGGTGCCACTCATGGGCTTGCATCAAAAAGACATCAAGTGGAGATGGTCACCAAGATTGAGAAGTGCAAGTTGAAGATAATTAAGCAACCACAAGGGATTATAATCTTCAAGCTTGCCGCTCCATTGGTAATAGTGGACAAGTGAACATGTTCTTAAGTGAAACTTTCCCACATAGATATGTGGGGGAGAAAATTGAGAGTCTTCACCAAGTTACCGTGACCAAGTGAAGTGTTCTCACTGGAGACAAGCATGAGCGCCATCGTTAAGGTCAAATATAATTCACAAGGATAATATATGCATTTTCTAAGTTTTCCTAGTTTTATCGGTCTTAAAGTGATTGATGGTAGACCGGGTCAGAGGTTTGATAGTCCTACTTTAAAGATAAGCTATCGAATGAGTATGTTCATCACATTGTTCACAAAAATCTCAAACCTTCGCATGTTTTGCATCCTCTTAATTGTTTTCTCTTGGGTTTTTGTATGTGAGGTTCTAAAGCTTCTTGTTAGGTTCAAAACAATACCAATATTGTCAAAAATGAAGTACATAAGAAAAATTTATCACGTATCTCATGTTGATTATTGTTGTTTTGTGGTCCATATTTTTTCTAGGTTTTGTTCGGACTACTGGAATGGTCCCGTCAGTGGTCTCAACTGACCATGTTTCGTTTGTATTATTTCTAGTAGGGAAAGCAGGCAGAAACTTTGGAATCCTATAAAAGAGGGTCTTCTTCCCCAATGGTTATCCATTGTTCAAATCTGAATTTTCCCAATTCCTGGCCTCTCCCTTCCTCCTCTAATCCTCAATATCCCCTCTTAGTGAAGATAAGCTTGTGGATATGGATCTAATACTCATTTGTTGACCTCCTATGTTGTTCCTGTCCGATTCCAACGTTTCCTTGACCTTTTGGTGGTTATTGGCTTGGTGACCTCTTTATGAAGGATTATGAAGAGTCCCAAATGATTTATGAAGTTTTTTAAAGCTTGGCATCCCCGTGATGTAGGAATAAGATATTCGTAGTTAAAGAAATCACACTTGGTTTGTTTATCTCAAGGGAGAAGACAACTATGTCTAATTGGGATGGATGTGGGGTAGATTTGCCACAGGCTCTCCAACAGAGAATAGGATATCTTTGGATATTTGAACTTTGGTAAATACATCAGTTGTCTTATGTCCCCTTTACTTTGCACAATTCACACGTAGTACCATCGATACATCTTTTGTAGATTTTTAATTGCTTGATTGTTCTTGTAATTTGTATGTCTTTGTTTAGCCTTAAGTTGTTGGTCACATAGTTGAGCCTATCATATCAAGGATTTGTGCTTGAAAAGAATTCACCCGGTTTAACTCCGCATTAGAATAAATCCAAACCCATTAATTTTTTAAAATGGCCTAATTTTCCCATTTTTCTCTTCAGCTCTTAAGTCTCTAAACTAAGAAAGTCTAGTTTACCACTGAGCCTGTTTTTATTAACATAATGACAACGAGCACTCGTTGCAGCTAATGCTACTAAATTCGTCGCTCTTTTTCCCTGACTTGCTGCATCAAAAACAGATTTATGATATGAGTACCTTTCGCGCTTTGCCAAAATGTAAGCCCCCCCCCCCCCCCACCCACACACACACACATGAGATGTAGGTCCTTTCACATACAGTAGTGAACTTGAATCTTCAAACCATGAACCTAATTTACCTTCCGTCTTCACTGTAGGCTTTGTCACAACAAGATCTTCTGAATTGTGCCCTATGTTAATATGTTTCGATGATTTTTCATCCTCAAAGTTATCAGCCGATGATTTATAAAGTTGCCACCCCATTGGTACTAAAGTCACCATGTGGTAACTTGTTGGAAAATAGGGTGGTAACGAATGTATTATTTTCCTACTAACAAAAGAGTGAAAAAAATGTTTAAATTTTACCCATGTGGGATCCAGAGCTGGAGCCCTCCTCAACACGAAGCCAATGGTGAAAACAACTTTAATATGCGGATGCTTTGAGCTATGCAACTTTTTTCTTCCAAAATCAACTTTTGTTCTATATTTAGTGATTCTCCTTTTATCCATGCGTATACATATCTTTTTGCATGTAATTGGCTTAGGTGATAGTGATGACTCTACATTTGTATGGGCAAAACACGAGTGATCACGCTTACTTATGCATGCACATTTTCCATTGATTTAGTTCTACATGATAAATATGAATTCGATATTACACGACGCGTATTACTCCAGTTATTATTTTCTAGTATAAAACATTCTTACGAATTTTGGAGCATTATTTTTAAGGTATTACTCGAGAACCAGTATGCACGATTGAGCATTATGGAGAACGCAAACTCTAGTTGCAGTTGTAGAGCTTCATCATACTCATTGCCCAGAAAAAATGGAATGATGTGCGGAATATTCTTATTCTTTTTGGGTATTTAACTTGTATACTATAAGCTCATTCACAACTACAAGACAAACATCATGGACTGTCATGCACTCATGCCTATGAAAACAGGGTAAAATGGACAGGAATATTTGATGGATTAAACAAACACGAAGAACCAGGTGGACAAAATAATACCAGACCAATGATTTGGCGACACCAGAAAACAACAATAATTCAGGCGTATATAATATTCCACTAACATGCAATGACAAAAGGAATATGAGATGGCATGCCACCCTTTGTCATGACAACAGAAAGAATTGCGGCTTCTCTTTTTTACAGGAAGAATTCAGGTTTCAACAGACAGTATATAGCAGAAAATGATGTGATCACAGAAATATGTTAGATGACAACTGCCACAACAATTCACGATCTTGCATTGCATTATACTATGACAACTACCAAGTTCCAGCTAACCACATAATATTATACTAAACACTGTACTTCAGTGGAGACACAAATTTGCCGCTAGAGCAAACTTGAAAGAAAAAAAAAACGAGACAATCTTCTTATGTGAAGTTGCATCTGAAGGAGAAAAGAAAATGTTGCCCTCCTTGTCTTCACAAGTTGCAGAGCCTCTTCCAACTTTCGGTATCTATCTTTTTTGCTTATTCTTCAGCCATACATGCACTCCCTTCAGTAACCGAAGTTACAAAAAAGCTTCTGGAGAACAATGCATTCGGTCTCTGTTTACACCTGGGAGAGATACACTGCCGGAATAGCTTATTGGTTGCGCGTTAGTAATAAAAACTTTTGAGCTAATTAACCCAAATCGTATTTACGGTAGATATCTGCTGCTTTTTTAGAAACTTGAGACTGTTAGATGTGTCTTATTAGTTCTAAGAGAGGTTCAAATCGATCCCGATGTTCATCCCATTGTACGCAATCGGCGCATACATCCACATATCATCGGAGCTGAGGACCTGCGAGTAGTAAAGAAACCATTAAGTAACTCAGACAAGTGCATTCGTAAGGGATGAAGCACTGCACCGAACTGTCAAAAGTCTCACCTTGATTTGAAGCTGCAAGAACTTCACATACTGCACCGCCTCCTCAAGCATAGTGCTGATATCTACCTACAGGAGAACACAAGTGTTGCTGTTTGAGTTGTTGCCCTTTATTTGTGATCCACAGTTACTATGAACAACAGCTTTTTTTTGCGAAAACTATGAGGGATGTGTTGCTGAGACTCTTACTTTGGTTCCATTCGGAACAAGTTTCTGCAGTACCTTCAGCTTCTCATTGATCCTTTCTCTTCTTTTCTGTTTCCAACCAAAAAAGAGCATAAATAACTGCTGATTTAGCTATCAACAAAACATTGTTCAGTATCAAACTCAGAGGATCATCTGTCGCTTACCCTTGCATAGAGGCTCTGGGGATCGGTTGTCGGCTGACGGCCAGCCTGAGTCTTTCCCTTGGGGTTAGAGGCAACAGGAGACTCTTGAGAGTCAATTTCAGACGTGCAGCAGCTTATGCTTTGCCCTTTTGTGGTGGCAGCAATGGCGCCATCCTCGCCTCCATGTTGCATGATCTTCTTTGCCCGCTTTGAGTCGGCCTTCCTCGAGCATTTCCGACCCTGTATTTCAGAAAATTTCAATCAACATTTGCACCGAGCGACGAAAAATTTCTCGTGTACAAAATCATTGAGCACTCACCCTTGTTTCGTCAGCCTCTTTCCCTTGATCCTGGCGCTTTCTCTTGTTAGAAGTGTCATCGATGGAGTCTAGCAGGTTCATGCTAAGATCTTCGCAGCTTGAATCGCCATTCCCATAGGAAGGGTTGAGGATGGCATCCATAAACTGAGATGCACCTTGCTCCTGGACCATATTCAGGTCCAGCCCATTTGAGTCGCCCAAATAGAAGCCCCCGTAATCAGACGGCACATCGAGGATGAGACTACCAACACTGTTGCTACTAGCGGAACTGTACGCATTAGAGCTACCATTACAATGGGCATAGTATGCATCTGAGGCTTGGACAGACCAAGGCAGCTCCTGGTGGTGAGATTCATCGCCATTGGAGGGGAAGGTGCCGAGCAGCTGCTCCATCATCTCCGACTCCTCAGCCTGCGACGATAGTCCAAGCGAGTCCCAGCTCGCCTCCACAATCACTCCTCCAGACTCCATTGTGATATAAGTTTAGGGTGTGTGAGGGAGGTGGTCGGTATGAGCCTATGAGGAGAACTGGGCTGTTTGATACACTTATGCTTGCTGAAGGAAAAATGCATGTCACGACAGCTGCATTTATACTGATGAGGATGCTGACGGAAACAAAGCAGTTGCAGGATTAAGAAATGCAAGATCATGCTTAGAGAAATGGACGCCCCACGGCTGGGTATGAACTGTGCTGACAACGACCCTTCCTTCCAAGTATGGCCTGGGAATGCGCACATAATGAACTTAGAAAACTTCAACTGCTAGTTGGTACTAGTTGGTGTTATTTTGTGATCCAAATTCATATACTAAAGGAAGGCTAACTTCTGACGAGCGGAGCGAGGCCCGTCGCCGGAGGCTTGGGCCGAAGCGTAGCGTTCCCCGCGGTACGGATCGTTGCCACCGCCTATTTATATTCCCTGTAAGCCGCCGCTAGGGTTATCATCGCATCATTGTAAACCCACGGCGTTTGTAAACACCACCGAAATAGTGAAGTTTTGCTGGCTGGCGCCCGTGGTTTTTCCCTTGTGTGTTGCAAGGGTTTTCCACGTTAAAATCTCGTGTCCCCTGCAGTGTTTTACTTTTCGTTCTTCGTTTATTGTGCATCTCGATTATAACAGTTGGTAGACAGGATTGTTGAATTATCCAGGATCACATCTTAAGAAGTCAAGCCAATCAGAACTCGAGTGGCAAGTGTCTCAATGATTGCAGAGAGCCCTCCCTCAGCGCTGTTGCATTAATAGGACAAGGAATCAAACATGCCTGTGGTTCAAAACCGGGGCAAACATGGGATTATCTTAGCAATTAATACAGAATCAGGCATTATGAAAATTGTGGAGAATGTTATTGGAATGAAATAATCCCACCAATAAACTGGAGAGCTGCAGAGAGAGGCTTGCACGACCATGATGGAGGGAATCTGAACATTCTTAAATGCTAGAAAAAAAAAGGATTAGACAGTGTCTCCGATCCTCCGCGTATCCCGATGATTTGCCATCTTATACTCAAAATGTACAGCTTTCCATCCACCCTATCCAACAGAATCTGCCCGCAACCTTCATTTCGGTTTCATACTTGTAATACTACATCACCATATCGAAAGATCGCCACTGCGACGCAGAAATTGCACTCCATAGACCTTTTCTGAATAAGTGTACAGAAAAACTAACCCGGAGTAGATCTAGACACGCTGAAAACTGAGAAAATCTGTTCCATTGTGTAACTATCAGATAATATTGATATCTTATGGCCAAACAGGTAACAGTATCAGACAAGATTACCAGAGTCTCACACGTGGACACTTCCACTCTTATCTTGAGATTATGCCATATCTTAGCATGTGGAATCAAAAGACTCTGCACAGTATGGGTCTTACAATGAGCAGACAAATCTGAGTCATTGGGTGATCTGATGATGATATTCTCATTAATTGGATCTGATTTTCGTATATTCAGGAAATTAGGAGATGCCCATGGCCGGGATCTATTGGTCGTGCAAGAAATGAGCTGTACTTCTGTACTGCCCCTTCATCCCCCATAAAGGACTTGCTCTTATTGCCTCTTTGTCCCACACAGAGGATCAACGAAGGGAATAAACAATGCTAGCTAAGATGCTGGCATCGGGAAATGAATCGAAAGGAGCAAGATGGTGTGCTTTCTTTACAACTGTCCTTTTATCTGTAAAAAAAATCAGGAACTTCCAAATATTTGGCAGCCAAATCATACAAAGTGAATTTTGATACCACAATAGCAAAAAAAAAATCAATGTTAGGCATAGAAATGAACAGTATGGTTCACAGAACATACCCTCAATGCAAAAGCACTTTTCATATGTGCCTGACCCCTAGAAGATCCAACTGCATCACGAGCAAGCTGAATTGCGCAAGATTTTTCCCTTGAAAGCCTTCAAATCTGAAGGGGAAACATGAAATCCTCCTTAGGTCATAGAAGCACAGAACCACTAATCATATGTGCATAGAAAGATAGACTTGTTGAGGTCATATTAACATTAAACAACACTGATGAATTTAATTAACCTAATACAAAATGACATGCATTTTGACGTGTATTCGAGATAATACTGTTTACCTCTGGAGGTTGAGGTTGAATATTCACTAAATTTTCTGTTCTTTTTTCGGTCCTGCATATCAAGGAGGAAATGGTATCAAAATTATGCATGCTTATTGAAAACGTAAATTTATGTGTACTACATTCATGGATATTTTTAAGCATTGTATCAGGCAATTTTAGCCAATTGGTATGCCAGATCCCCTCGGCGCCAAGTCCTGATTATTTGCTTAATTTTTTACTATGTTATATTTCTTAGTGTCACTTTCAGTTTTTGGAAATGGTACATCGGTTTCAATTGACCAGAAAATAAGGGCAAGTCTGAATAATAATCGACGTTACAGATTGACTTGAACATAAATGTCAATATGATAGAATGCCCAGGAACACAAATCTTGGATACAATATATTTCAGAATTATTCAGTGGACAGTTGTCAAACAACATTCTAATCAAATAGTCAGACAACAACATCTATGACTTTTGATACATGGACAGTTTTTACTACTGTACTAAATAGTACCTCTGTCCATACAAAGATGTCTTGGATTTGTCTAAATTTGGATGTACTAAGATACATCCAAATTTAGACAAATCCAAGACATCCTTTATGGACGGAGGGAGTATTAATTTATGGAACTCTATGCTATACATTGAAATGACAGGGAATGGTAAAAAAAAGTATATCAAACATGTGAAATTGCATCCTAAAAAACTTGGCTGCAGAGTTACAGCCACAATAGAAGTTTGCTGCATAGTTACTGATACAAGAAATATTTGCTGCAGCAATGCTACAGGAAAGTAAACTACTAGTACATCAATATAACTATTGTGGGTTACAAAAATTACAGTAGGTTCTTCTGCTGCAGCAAGCATTGAAACCTATCTAGCTCCCTACGATAACATGAATAATATAACTTAAAATAATGGAATAAAATATTCTTCACGTCTTTGAGCTCAAGTGGAGAAATATACCTCTTGATATGTTATGAACTAAAACATGGATGATTTGGATGTGTTGCAGTATCAAAATGTTATTCTCCTCAACTTAACAATGTTTTTTTTTCTCCACACTTCCACAACTATGATATTACCATGAAAATAAAACAGCAGAAAAACAGGTAGATTGGTTTAATTATCTTGCACTTACATAAAATCTGTGTGCAATTACAGATTTTTATAAAACTTAATCTTTGCCATCTCAAAGCCCATCCACATTTTACCTCTACCTAAAATACCCCAAAATGAGATGACTAAAGATAGAAGAACATGTATCATACTTCAAAGTATTTATATGCATCAGTAACGTGAAGAGGTCAAACTAAAAATTATAATTCAATAATAGAGAATGAACTAGACATCAGAGAATATACATAAAGAACTGAAAAGGTCAAATGCTAATAAAACATTGCAAAAGCATTTCCATGTCTATGGCGATTTCAAGTCAAACAGCACATAGCATCTTTGATCAGCACAGCCAGAAAGAAAGTACTATCAACAATTGAGTTTAGCTCAGAGATCAACAGGGCCTGAATACATCGCCTAACAAGACCCAGCAGCAAACTTTTAAGAAGATATACTAGTGAACAATACCTAAGGACCATACACAATTGCATCCTGGACAAAGACCTTTACTGCAGAGTTGCTGCTATAGTAAAGATAAATAGTACAGAAACAAAGCTAGAATAGAGACTAGGGTCAAAGAAAAAGGTAAGAGGAGCATGCAAACTCTCATGAAGTACAAGTAGGTTCTCCTGCTGCAGCAAGGATTGAAACCTATCTACCTCCTTGCAGTAATATGAACATCCTCAATGAATATACCTTAAAATAACTGCAACAAAAATCGTCGCTTGTTTAAGCTTAAGTGGGATTAACATGGATAGTTTTGGATGTGTCCAGAACATACCAGTTAAATTGTTTTCCACAGCAATGTCATGAAAACAAAGTAACAGAAAACCATGTGAAAAATGGCTTGTTGTAGGTAAATACATCTGTGCAAAATACAGACTATCAATAGAAATATCTTAGTCTACCTAAAGCCTATCTGCATTTTAGCACAACACAAAAATACCCCCAAATAAGATGATTAAACAGAAGAATGCTTCAAATAATTCATATGCATGGACAAACACATGAGCCAAGAAGTCTAATTGAATGCAATCATTAAGAAACCAGATATGAACTAAAGTCAGAGAATAAACATAAAGAACTGAAGGTCAAAGGCTAATAACATAATGCAGAAGTGTTTACAAGCCTACACAGCTGATTCAAGTCAAGCAGCACATAGCATCTTCGATCAGCATGACCAAAAAGAAAGTGTCAACAATGATTTTAACTCAAAAATTAGTGCTGATGTCTAGATACATCTCCTCCCTAAGACCTAGTTGCCAAATTTAAGATTCAGTAATGTTGAAGAGCTAAGAGACCCTTGAAGATGGGTACCTAAGGAACGTAGGATGTTCCCATTTCATTGCCAGGCTTCAAATGTACTTGCATGTAACATCAGTTTTCTTGACAATTGCTTAGGTAGGGGTGTAGGCTGACCAATCTTAATGCAATGGAGCTTTTCACTACCAAGCCTCATCGTAGTCATAAATGTGATAGTTAGAAGATCGACATGTGTACCTATATCTTTGACAAGATTTTACGGTTGCATCAAATTATTAAGTTTTGCACAGAATTACTCCAGAAAACTGAACAATAATAGAACTACTGAAACCTGAACAATACATTGAAATAAACTTACAAGCTCTGACTCAATTGAGATTTGCGACCTTACATTTGTCCAGATATCAAAGATCTAGTATGTAGGATAGCACCCAGCCATGATTTTTGAGTCGCCGAGTCAAGCCAACTCGCCATGACTGCAGCTAGTGACTTGCTGGCTTGACTCGGCGACTTGGCTTGATTAGTTGCCCCAAGTCGCCATGGCAGTAAAAAGAGCACTACCGCACTTGATTCTCTCCTTTGCATAGCCCATTGATACCATATGAGCAAAGTTGGCCTGTCATCTATCGCAGCCAAGCCAGTCAGGCCCCAGCACGGCCCAGCTAATCGCTCCCAGCCTTACCCACTCGCTAAACATAGCACCCCGTCACATGAATCCTCCTAGTCCCGCCAGCCCATAGGCGCACTCCTGCATGCAGCCTCGCTCGAGCCTATCCCCTCAAACCATCTCCTTCCTCTGCGCCGCCGGCGAGGAGCAGCGACGGCCTCTCCTCCCGAGCTCTGCCCTTTCTCTCCCTTTGCATCTCTTTATCTCTGAAATCTTGAGGTAGGAGAGAGCCTATATTCCCCCCCCCCCAAAAAAAAATCTGGCAGGCAATCGGCAACTATCACGCAACTAGGCCGTGAGTCGAGTCGCTTGCACGACCCAGCCACCCCACGCCGACTCGGCGACTATACGGCAACTCAAAAAGCATGCACCCAGCAACATAACAAAGAACCACCCAGACATCACAAGAACAATGGGAAATAAAAAAATCTCAGCCTCCTCTTTCAATGCATATATACACATCCGCCATGCAAACACGAAATCAAATGAACACAAGCAATTTCAAATAAAATTGCTGCTACCAGACACCTCTTGAGCCACAAATGCCATAAGGACCAAAGTAACTCAACCCTACTGTTATTCTTTTAAAGTTAACCAAACTATGGCTAGAGCTTTATCAAAGCATTTCAAAAGAAAGATATGGCACCTTATTATAGAATTCAAATTTTACTCAAATCATGGTATTCTGATAGGCTAGAAAGGACAAAAACAATATACCAGTCACCAGCATTATTGTGGTAAAATTTAGGATCTGGGTACATCACACAAGATAAAATTTGACAAAAACATCAGAACTAAGAAATGCTCTATATCCAATGATATCCGCAGTGGTTGATGCCTCTGAGTTGACTTTTAGACTTTTTTACTGATCTCATAACAACGTAATACATGATACATAGCCTTATGACTACTCTTATTCAACTGCTAATTGCTGCTCATCTCTAAAAACTGCACCAGCACAAGCCTAGTTATGCTTTTGAGAAAGTTTGAGTACACTCTGACGTTGAGCTCTTTCCTCTCAACAGAAAACAGCAGAGATTGCTACTCCAAAGCACCATCACAGACAAGACCCAACAAATACTGGCACAATATATCAAGGAAACAGGGGCTGATATTGCAGCCCCGTATTCTCAGGCAGACCCATCATCAGATTGAGGTTCTGCACAGCCTGGCCAGATGCCCCCTTCACAAGATTATCTATCTGCATTGTTGAAGAACAAGAAATCACGATTTTCCATCTTAAGTATGCAACATTATTCGCTAGTGTTTGAGCAACTTGAGACACTTACGACAGAGATGATGATGGCCCTTCCAGGAATTCTGTCCTCGAAGACATTCATGAAGCAGTAATTTGATCCAACAACATGGCGTGTGTGAGGAACATTGCTGCCATTTAACAGGTTGACAAATTCTTCACCCTGAAAAGATGCACCGGCAGAATGTTATGATGCTAACAAGAGTAAAGGTGTTTCTCTCAAAATTATAGATCTCTGCAGACAGATAATTTATTCCACTTGATCAAACAAACAAAACCTCGTAAGTAGACTTGAGATGCTCATACAAATCACTGACAGTCACTCCAGGTGCCATTTCAACAAACATGGTAGATTGCATCCCACGTTTCTGTTCAACATACAGATAAAAAAAGCAATTGAATTCTACACATTTCTTATGCCTTTAGTGAAGCACACAGCAAACTGTAAAACCAGGAGTTATCTCTGAATATGTGCTTACCATACAGATAAGATTTGGAGTGAAGCTGATAGTAACTTTAGATTCAGCAGCATCTGAAAGTCCTTGTTCAACCTCGGGAACTGAAATGGTGTTATCTCATTGTCAGTAAGGCCACCAAAGCCACAAGGATAGAATATTAAATTGTAACTAGACTGCATTTTACCAAAGGGGGGGACAGATATGTTTGTGAACATAACAGTAACAATTTTTTTATTCAAACTAAAAATAATAATAATAAATACGAAACTAATGTCGACTTCAAATGTTTGCAAAAAATATGATTACCATGCCGGTGGCCTTTTATTCCATAAGCATGAATGCCTTCAGCTATCTCGGTGTAAAGATTTGCTTCCTTAGCTCCGCGTCCTAAAGAAATGCAGGTTATAACAAGCAAATTGGCTATTGATTTAGAATTACAAACTTCTATTTTATAATGTTATCTTCAAAAAATACGGACCTGCCCCAGTAACCCCAGATTTTGCATCAATTATAATGTTACTCAGCTTGATCAGTTTTGCCTGCAAGGTAAAATAAAATATGCTAAGAACAACTTAGATACTAACAAGATTAATAAAATGATGACATTTCTTAAGTGAGCATGACACAGTGGCAGAATATTTTGACAAAATTAACGCATGTGAAGATTCTTTCTACCTTTGCAGATATAGCACACTAAGCGAGGCCTATTATGTATAAACCTATTATTATTTGGACCAGAGACTAGGATGACTAAGAACTCTAGTCGATTCCCACCTTTATTAGAGGAACAAGTGGGAGCTGAATAGACGTGGGATAACATCCTGGATTGGCAACAAGCCGAGCATTTCGTATTTCGTCGCGAAGAACCTCTGTCAAACCATACACAGCTTCTTCCTGAATAAACAGAGAAACAGGAAATGAGTTCACAACAAACAAAGAAACAAATAAACATAATGACATAGGAGGAACAAAAAAATATCACGGACTACAAAGCATTCTAATTCAAGCCCCCAAAGGTACTATATAGAAAACATTGATGGAACATGTCAATAGGAATCCAAGTTGGTAATCGACTGCTGAACTTGGAACTTAAGAACTGAGTAACAGCAATATAACCAATGGAAGTTATAAAGTCTTTATGGGAAAGTAGAAAAAAACCTGAAGTTCCGGTGCCCTATGAGCATGACCATACCACTCTGCGTACTCATTGATGTCACGCAATCGGAAATCCTGCAAAAATGGTAAGTCACTCATAAGAATCATGGGACGTTCAGTGGCAACCAAGGTGATATCTACATAAACAAAGCATGAGTTTGCATATAGCATACCGCGGAGAGATCAACAATCTTCAGTTGCTGGGGTAAATCTCTAATAATTTCCTGATAAAAAACTTGCAATCAGACTTTGCTTGAAATGTGTTCAGAATAGCATCTTATCTTCCAATGGACAACAGAGTGAATAACTGGATTCCTTTACAAATTCAGCAATTGGCATAAAACATTTCAGAAAAGGCATGATGAAAATAAATAACCTGTGTTGTTCCATGTGGCAAGCAACAAAAAACAGCATCAACTTTTGAGAAATCTGCATCTTTTACTGCAACTAAATTTGGCAGGTCCTGCAATATTGAAAGAGGATCACCCGTATGCCAACACAAATTCACATAGAGAAATGTGCTACTTCTTAAAGGTTCAGCAAAATCTTAATATGCAATGATGAAGCATCACGTGTGGAGGAAGAGAAGAAAAAAAATCTTACCTGTGTTATCAAGTGAGGAAATACAGAGCAAAACTGTTGACCAGCTTTTCTATCTGCGGTCATCACTGTGATACGAAACTGAGGGTGGTTTGCTAGAAGCCGAACAATCTGTTAGCATGAGTGTACGTTAACACATTAGCAACTGAACCAAAATAAGACCAAAATATCGCGATCATAGCACATTAATGTTGAACCGGAAAAGCAAAAGAGGAAAGTTGCATAGACTACGGGTCTGTTGGGTTTGTGCCAAACTAAACCCACCCTGCCAAATTTTTGGTAACAATGCCCAAGAATTTGCCAGGTGAAACAAGCCTGTCCCTGCATGACAAGGAGTGAACAAAGATGGAAAATGACAGGGAAAACGAGAAGAACCTCAGCTCCAGTATAACCGCTGGCTCCCAGCACCGCAATGCGCACCTCCTCCCCTGATTTAACTGCTGATGTCTTGGGAGAGTATTGCTTTTGTGGTGAAGAGGCGATGGATGCCCTCACACGGTGTGATAACCGTCCAACCTACAACATATACCACCGTTTTCATTAGTATGTAGAGTACAAAAGTCAACATCGGTATTTGTTTACTGAAGAAAGAAGAGGCAAAGAAATTCACCTTGGGAGATGTCTTGAGGATGAAACTGGTGCATGGCTTGAAACTAGATCCAACAAGGGCTCCATTCTACACATAAACACGAGAAATCATCTCTCTGCCTTAGCTCAAAAATATGTAAAGGAGCTCCATTCTACACATCAAAATGTAGTATTTGGAACAAGGCCATAGTGGACCGAAGCCCGAAGGACCACCACCTATGGCCAATTTATCCAAGGTACAGTTAGGAGTCGTCCTATTTAAGATGTTAAGTTGCCATTCACAAACATAAGGGTAGCATTTCTTATTACTACTACTGCCAAGGAGATCAAACACATTAAAATCTTAGTTCGGGTCAGACTAATAGATGTGCAGAGATAGGCAAGCAATCCAACCAACGCGGCCAGATAGACAGACCCAATAATCCAACTCGCGGGTCATACCCTTTCTGAATTCGCCAGAGACAAAGCTTGCAAGGGGGCGGAACAAAATGGAAAATAAGGAACGAAAAGGCAGGCGGGGGGTCACCTTGTGGGCCAATCCAGCGCGCGCCGGAGCCGCACCGCCGAGCGCCGTGGATCCCATGTCCGGCAGGAGGAGGACTCAGGCTGCCGCGAGCGAAACCAGCGGGCGGTGTAGGCGGGGAACTGGCAAATCGGAAGGGAGTGAAACACAGATGGAAGCAGAGTGGCGAGAAGTGTGACGAGAGCAAGTGCGACTGTATAAATACCCTTTTTCCGGTGGCTGGCGGAGGCGGCTAGGGGATGGTTGGTGGTGGCGGCGCTGACCGCCGTCTTGTGTCGTCGCTGGTGGATTAGGTGGACGGAGAGGGTTGCGGTTGGTGACGTAGGGTTAGCCTGTGAGCCACCCAGGATGTGCGCAGACTAAAACAAATCGGGAAAATTAGTTTTGTACCATTAAAAGATCCGACTTTAGAAAAGTACCACCAAAAGATTGGGCTGCAGAAAAATACCACTAAAAGCTTACTCCGTTATTGATTTGTACCATCACCGTGAACTCCACGTGAATTGGAGCTAAAAACAAATGAATCAGGGAGAGTATTAGGGGATTAAGGGAAAATATAAGAGTTCTATCCACGCATAAAGGGAAGAAAAATTCATACAAACCGGAAGAATATAAGAGAATTAGTGGAGATTGCCCGTATGAAACTTCAACAGCATTCATCCCCTTTCAAATCTCTGCCCGTATGAACTACAGAATCTCCAAGACTAAATTTACACTATGGAAGATGGAACAACAAGAAAAACAAGAGGGAACCAGAGAAGAGAGAGTGGAGGGAGGGCGCACCATGGAGGAGCCGCCTATACCGCCTCCGGGGAAGCGCGCCGCCTATACCGCCTCCGGGGAAGCGCGTCTTCGAAATCCCCTCCTAGCTCTGTTGCCTGAGTTGTTTTTTTTCTTCAGATGATACTGCCTGAGTTGGATGCGTGGATCTGGTTCAGTCAATTTGGCCCAACTCACGTGGACTTCACGGTGATGGTAGAGATCAATAACGGAGCAAGGTTTCAGTGGTATTTTTCTAAAGCCCAATGTTTGGGTTGATTTTTTAATGGTACGAAACTAATTTCCCCAAACAAATCGCTCCACACTACTACAACAGCTAACAAAATCGGGTTAATTGCTACTCCCCCCTCGGAGAGCCACCAACCCCCGCTCAACTGCTCAAGCGCAGGAAGCCCAAAATAGCTGCAGAGCTCGGGTGAGAGCGGGCACGAGGGATGTGGGTGCGGGAGAGCTAGGACGCCGACGGGCCGGAGCGGCTCATCGACGCTGCCTCACAGGAGGACGGGAACTGGAGCGATGGGCGGTACGATCGATCTGCGGCATACAAGAGGTCAAAGGAGTCCCCCAAGCGCCGGAGAGAGAGGACTCGCAAGAGGCCGCCGCGGGGAACCAGGACGGCGCGTGCGGGGAGTTCCCACAGGTAGGAGACGGGCCGGTGGGTCTCTTTTTCCATATGGATAGGGATTCAGGAGGTTGACCATAGGAAATAGCAGATCACACCATTTGTTCTGTCGGTGTCTTTTTTGCTAACAGGGGTTTGTTGCGAGAAACACCACATTTTATTATAATTATTTGCACTGAACATATAAAAGTAATTAAGCAGCTTGATAGCTAATTAGTTAGTTGGCTTACTATCAGACAGGATAGCATTAATAATTAACTACTTTTTAAAATAAATAAAAATATTTTCAAAATTTGGACACTTTTCAAAATCTATATATTTCACTTCTGAACATTTTCAAAACTGGACAAATTTAAAACTTGGATATTTTCAATTCTAATTTTTTTAAAATTAAAACTTTTCAAAATCTGGAACTTCGCAATTTTGATTTTTTAAGAATTGAATTTTTATTTATAAATTGTCAAAATCTGAATATTTTTCGTAATCTTAACATTTTTAAAATCTAAACTTTTTCAAGATTCGAACTTTCTATCAAAATTTAAACCTTTTCTAATTTTGAACATTGATGCCGGCGGCGGTGCGCCCGCACGCACGAGGAGGCCGAGGGTATTCTGGCTGAGACCGATGGACTTCCTCGTGTTGCAGGTTGTGTGGATTTCTCGATGGCGTGCCACCGGATGTCTCCAGGGTGGCCGCCTCCGCCTGGTAGGGACGAGATAATGGAGAGAAATTACCATGTTAGACTGCTGACAATGGGACTGGCTAATTGATCATCAATTGTGTTATCTATTTGATTATGGGTTGTATGTAAATAATTACCGCAAAGTATGGTGTCCTTGTGGTTCTATGCAACAACAACAAAAAGACACCAACAACAACAAAAAGACACCAACAAGTATTTGATCTCCTCTTTCCTCGGTTGACCAGGGAAAGAGAAGACATGTGCAATCAGGGGTGCGCTCACGAAAGACCTTAAGTTTGACTAAATGATCATAAGATCCATCGAACGTTGGATATCCAATATTAAAGCTAGCTGGACCACGTCACGTGAGAGTGGACATCGGATGGACATCAGTGTTTTGGATCTGGACTCTGATCCAGTTCCACACATCTCTTTTTGTGTCGAGCGTTCATTATGCCATTCGTTTTCTGTAATGCTCTCTGGTCTAAATTTTGTTGATTCCACTTTATCTAGATACGTATGTATATAGTTTAGAAACTTAACTAGATACATATGAATATAGATAAAGTTGAATCAACTAATATGGATCGAAGGAAGTAGAAGAATTTTAAGAAATTTGGGGAGCCAATTTTTGTGAGGCGTGTTTGAGGGACATGGTGTTTTGGCTCATAGGTGCAAATGCACCTATTATAAATAATGCATTGAAATTTCTTTTGAAATGTCAAAAAATTATGGAAAAAAATTTAGGTGTATATCTTGATATGCTATGTTTACACAAAAGATTTTGTGAGAAAAGGACGATTTTTATGGGCTGTGCAAAAAAGACAAAACAACATCCCGTAAAAGGCTATTTTGCAAGACCGAAAATTGACTTTTTTACACAAGTCACAAAATTTTATGTGCGGACAATATAATGTCCGGATGTACACCTAGATTTTGTCTCATATTTTTTCGACATTTTGAAATATGTTTTTTAAACAATGTGTACATCTACACCTATGAGCCAAAAGTGATATCCGGTGTTTGAGCGAATATAGACAAAACCAAGTGTTACCTTGATATTCTAGCGTCATGGAGTCACTAGGTCCCACTTGCCGAGCACTCAAAATGTTATGTGCCCAGTAGTTTCCGTTAACTACCTTCCTTATGTGACAACATGTCAAGTCTACATGTTGTTAGTACGGTCAAGATCTTCTTTTGTCGTTTGTCAAAACCCTCAACCCCTAAACCTGCGATGAATTTCGGATGCGGTGCATGGATGGCAAGTTGAAGGGAGCAGCTTACCCGTTCTCGTCGACGCAAAGAGCAGCGTAGACGAAAGAGGCAGGAGTTGGGAGTCAGGAGAGCAACCAGAGGCCTTGCAACAAACCAAGACCGTGCAGCAGCAAGCGAAGAGCTAGCCCTGGATGGTGGCATCGCCACGACCAACAACGAGAGAAGAGCTAGCTAAACGGCGGCTCCAACGTCGGCTGCGGCGGGGCGGCACATGATGCCTGCAACAACATTGAAATTCCCTAAGATTGAAGGGGTAGGGGCTTCAGCTGACATAGAGAGAGAAGCTGAGAGGTGAATTTTTCTTAGCTTTGCTGGATTGGTAAATCTTTTTACCAATGTAGAGAACCAACATAATTTTCTCTATTTATTACACAATTGTTGACTAGCATCGATCAAGTGTTCGAATACAAAATATTGGTACAAGTTCATCAGTATGCCGCAATACTAGATTATGGCCCACAGAGGAATGCAGCTTCATAGGTTGTAGAATCGGTTGTGTATAGCAGTGAGATTGTGTCCCAATGATTGGCGACAAGCCGAGCATTTCTTAAATGTGGCATATGTCTCATATATACCTTGTCAAGCTATATGTGAGATCTAGGCATCCCTTTAATAACTCAACGCTCTTCTCAATCTCGTGATATAGATTCACTAGACTAACTGTTAATCCTAGTATTCGTTGACTCTTAACAAAGTTGCATGGCCATACTTCCTAAATTAAAACATTCGAGAGGGTCTAGAGAATATCTCCCTAAGTTGGAGGGGTAAATCACATCTCGATCAACCATGCCACGCAAACTTGCTTCACAACCAAACTGAAATCAACCTTTGTAACTACCCAATTATTGGGTAGTGTTTGATAGACCCTAAGTAGGTCATTCCACAACTTATATCATGTGAGGACTTTAGGTCTAAGGAGATGGCATAAACATTAATTGTTGAGACCAAGAAGTGGAAACTTGCTCGTTGCGTCTTGGGCTTATCCGACTGGTGAAGTCCTTTACTAGAGGGCCGTACTATTGGTTTGGCACAACCATGCCATGATAGTAGAACCGAGTCATTAGCTGAGTATTATACTAGTCATGGATATCATCTCCACATAACCTTATCCACTAGGAACCATTATGAAAAGCTTCATACAAAATACAATTTCACACCCGGACCACATATCGGATGACACATATCATTTAGGATGTTCAAGAACATTTAAATAACTTATGAGTATAAATAGGAAATATCATCATACATGACTGACTCTGTGACATATTTCCACTGGTTTTAGACGATGGAAAGAGTGGTTTCAGACAACGTTAGCCGCGAAGGTGTTGGTGGTAAGCGATGGTGCACTGACCAATTGAGGTATTTATAGGCAGTTCTCCCTAACACATGCAACAAGCGGTAAAGAGGAGCTCCCAATTTTGAGAAAAGGGCAAGCAGCTATAGAATGTGCAATATGGGTTTTGTTCTATGGGTTGTGTATGTTGAGCTTGAGTTGTATTTTTCTTCAGTTCTGCTCGGATACAAATCTCATAGGTTCTGAAACAAAGACATGGCCTACATAAATATTCAAATTTCTCCTATGTGTATGTCTAGGATTACCAAATAAATGAATTTGGTAGAGAAAGCATGCTCTATGGGAAGTTTAATTTCCTCGGTCACGACATGTGGTCTCTTGTGACTAACTTGTGCGTGACACGTGGTGTGATTAGGGAGAGGTTGGTGGGAACAGAACAATGAGAATTCCAAGTTTTACGCCTGGAGGCATGTGATTAGTCTTTTGCTTTAATTTGAAGATCGGAAATTCAGACTAAAATATCTTTCTAGTCTTCCTGTTTTAATTATGAACCATTTTCACCATTGTGTTTCTTGCATCAATATCATCAAAATTAGCTACATGTCAATAAGTTTTAGAAAACTTATTTTGTACACAAAAATATGCAGTTAAAACAATGTAAGAGATAGGAAAAAACGCCCAGTAGGACGCTTGCGTGAGAGACATGCCGTGGACTAACCTTCTTCGAGCTTAGCCCATACGCCGTGGACTAGACGTATCCCGCACAGAACGTTCCTGCTAGTGCTACTCTGTAACATACTATAAGTTTTCTTTTTGCGTGACGGTAACATACTCTAAGTTGTAGATCCTCAATCGATGCTACTTCCTCCGTTCCGGTTTATAGAGCTTGCGCGTATTTGTTGGTTGTAAGTTTAGCCATGATAATATAAGATATATTACAAAATATATGTCTTAGAACAATTAGATGTTCTAATATAATTTTTGTGTTGTATAGTTATTATTATGTTGATCAAATTGACAACCTAAGATTACACGCAAGTCCTATGAACTAGGCGGAGGTAGTACTAGTTCTTCTTTGGATGCCTAGTTCTTGTTCTCGATGCCCACGCGCACAGCCCATTGCCCATTAACTTTTTGTCCGTTCGGTACGAGACCGAAGACCGAACCGAATCCTCAGTTTCGTTATTTACCATATACCGATCGGTGTTCCTTTCTTGCTACTCTAAATTTCTTGTACACCTAAGTACTGAACTGAATGGTTTGGGGGAACCGAATGTCCAGTCCATACCCCAAAATAAATATCATGATTTTCTTGCAGAAAAACTTCAACCTCATTTGGTTTCTTCGAAGAAAGTGACTTCGAAATTTGTATAGGGCTGAATGTTTAGTATTTGATTGCTAGGTGAAGACGCCCTAACAAAATGTGTCTTCCCATTTTTTGGTAGTGCTCTCCCAAATATTTTCATCTTATGGAAAACCGCGCATGGAATTAGTGACTAGATTAATATAAAATTTTGCAAGGGTTCAATTTAAAGGAATGGTTTGTTTCGCAACATTTTCCAAAACGAAGTAATAGAAAAAATAGGATGATGTATGTTACATATTTTTTTTGGTTGTGTTACAAGAAGAACATATAAATTTTTCTAGAGAGTTATGTGTATGCCATACATGTCATCTCTACTACTTATACTTATAAAGGCACGAAGTGCCGTAGGAAAATTGAATCTGAACCATCCATCTACTTAGATCACATGGTTCACCATCGTTTATTCTCCCCACCTCCGAAACCCCGCACGCCCCACCCTCCTCGCCCTGATTTAGCGATCAATTCCACCAGATTTTTGTTACGTCGTTAATGAGTAGTTAATAGTATGATTTTTTCCCTTCTTTTCCTACCATCACACGACGCCCTTCTTTCCAATCCACGCGCTGCCCCGACCACCATATCTTATCACGTTATGTGCATTAGCTGCATATCCCCAAATAATTCCAGAAAGGGCACGCTAAGGAAGACCATCAAACGGACTGAACCAAACCTCCAATCGCGATCTGCACTCGCGGGTGGAAACCAACCCTCCAATCGCGATCTGCACTCGCGGGCGGCGATGGATCGCCGACCTCGGCAAATAAAGCATGCGATAGATCGCTGACGTCGGCAGAGAGCGCATGCGATGGACAAGGCGGCGGCGGCGGTGCTGCGGAAGTTTGCCGTGGAACAGCGGAAGGTAAGATGCTGACTGCGGATATCGGCGCGCCCCGGCGCGAGTTCGGCGCTGTGGAGCGCGGCCGTGCACACGGCCGCCAGCCCCAAGCAGACCACGTTCTGCGACCACCAGCTCGCACACACGAGGGTTCTGTGGGTGTACCTGATGGTGAAGGATTTCCGATCATGCTTTACACGGCTGGAGACAATCCCGGTGAACCTCAAGCTGCTCTTTGACAATATTATTAATCTCAGCCGATGCAAGGCAAGCTACTATTTCCGGCATTGATATGTGATCTATAATATTTAACACACAAATATTTTCTTTTTGATATCTTCATAAAATACATGTGTGTCGCACAGCCTCCTATATCAGCTTTGGGTACCGGACAACAGCCATCAATCTTATGTTTATGCAAACTAGCCAACTAGGTTCACGAAATTATGTCAGCGTTATTATCCTGCAAAAATACATGATGCATCTAAAAAGTACCAAAGTTTATCTCGACCTTGTACATATTGTTCTTAACTTCCTCTTTCTTGACCTTGACACCTTGTATATAGATTAACGAAGGAAGAGCAAACAAGGCCAGAAGTACAAACTGATTACAAGACTAGACACAAAAGAACAACCCTACTGACGACCTACGACCTTACAGAGAGACAACGAAAAATTACAATGGGAGATGAAAACGACCGAGACTACTAGAGGCCCAAAGGTGCGTATCTGCTTTCCGGTGGTCTACTAACAGTTGTATGTGATGGGTTTGGAAACTTAGTCAAACGCTCTTCGGTTCCTCTCGAACCAAACAGTCCAAAGTGTCAGGATGAACAAATAGTTGAATCTTTTCTTGTTATTGCCCTTTAGGACTTCTCTTGCTTGATTCCACCGGCCGGTCAGCTGCAAGTTCACTGATGGAACGACCTGGTGGAGACCAGCCAAAACAAACTTTGTTCTAGGAAGTGAATATGCATTCTCTGAATGATCACTTTTCTGTGAAAGAAAAAGATGGACACCATTATATGAAAAACAAATTTTTTGGGAGAGTTTATATAACTAAAACCGTGAGAATATATGAAATGTGTTCACGATTTAACTTATTTGTATATGCTGGGGTGATATGATTTGAGATTTTTGTGGCAAAATATACAAGTTGTCATCTTGGAATGATTAGATATGAGTCTTTTTTCTGCAGCGTGATAGACCATGGGAGGAGTTTTCACTAACACTTCTAATAGAGTCTTCATGTTTCTTCAATGGAACAATCTCAGGTGAGGAGAAGAGGTGCACACCCTAAGGATGCAGCTTGGATCTGTTGGTCCCTATATTGTTCTTTCTTGATTTGCCTTGTACAAAACATAATTACTATTATTGTAAAAAAGGTGAGATATCTTCATCTGTAAAGGCTCTTAAACCTGTCACTGGTTAATTTGGTCCCTAGGACCTACCAAATGACAACACACTTTTTACAATATTTGTGTTGCCCATGAAGGATATGAAGAATGGTACCCCTTTTGATTTTTCATCAATGCACATGTCCATGAAATGTTTTTAGGCCTTTGATTAGTATAAGCAATTCTATTGAACTTTTTAAATTAATTAACATATAGTTATCATGCATTTGTTTTTCATATTTTACTTGGAATTTTCGACCTACAAATAAATGTTGAAACTAAAATAGAATATAGGACACATGTTTTTAAATTTACCAAGGAGTTTTCCTAATATAATACTACCTCGGGTCTTCTTTAATTGACGCGCGGACATGCATACATCCTGTGCTAGCTAGCTTTCCTCCACGTCAATTATATCGGGACGGAGGGAGTACAAATTTAGAACTGGCACAGAGAGACAACAAAAAAAATTCCTAATAATGTTATGACTTACGAGTCATTTTCCATTAACTGGCGCCGATCTTTTATCATGATGCCTTCAGGTGATAATAATGGATGAATCACTTCTACCAGGTATAATTATATATCCTTTACTTCTGCTGTTCTGCAAGAATGGAAGTGTAATTTATAAGAAATTATGAATAGTTACAACCTGCCATAATGAATATATTATTAGAATCTACAAAGCAAATATTGCTGGCAATTTGATACTGCCAGGAGATTAGTTAAGGAGTGTCCGTTCATTCCAAATCTTATCAACCATTGATTTACCAGTAGAAGGAGCGGTAGAACGGAGGTTGCCAAGAAAGGGATTAAATAGATGAGCAGCTAGCACAGGTGCTCTTGCTCCGAAGTTGATGGAGGTCGGTAAGGATCGAGGGGTGGAGCAGAGCGGAGAGAAGGTTGTTCCTGGTTTCATCATGAGAATTGCAGAGGTGCGCAATGCATACCGTCATAATGCTGAGAATATATGGAGTGATGGTCGACGGATGGTTGCAGGCTCGCCGCATTGAGGCGGACCATGTCATTTAAACGCAGAATTTGCAGGAACTTATCGTATGCCAGTGCCTCAGTTATTTTTTTGGGAGATGGAGAGAGTGCACGCCGCACATATAATGGAGAAGACGAAGCCCTAATTGTTGGTGGCTGCAGTAGTAATCGAGGCCTGGTGGTTATTGAGAGAGAACCAGAACAGTGGAAGCCTGAAGAAAGCTACGCAAAGTTGACAGCTGATTTTTTTAATTATCGCTAATAAAAAGTTGAACAAAAGTTGTTCTTTGCTGTGGATAGGCTGCATGTCAAGAGAAATAAGTTAGCGGGAATGAACTACTTAGTTATATAAGATTAGTGGTCAAAGTTGTGCATCAAAGACTGCAAAAAAATCGTGCCTTTTATTTTTGGACGGAGGGAGTAGAAAAGTAGATATACTAATGTATAGCGCCAGAATGATGTAGTGTGGGCTGTCTAGAAACGCTATAGCGTGCTATTAGCGCCGAAATAGCGTGCTATTTTTTCCATGGTTTTTAGAGACATGTGCATGTTAGAAACAGTATTCTGATGACTGCAATGGAATAGTGACACAGTGGAACATCCCAATCATGGCTTCAATAAGCTGAATGTCGATCTAAGGTTCTGTGAAAATTTAAGCTATGGATCGGTGCTTCGTGATTGGAATGGACATGTAATGCATGTTAGAAATAGTATTTCTTTGCGGCGCAGGGCGGCCCTGGAGGTTTTCTGACTCTTGGAAAGTAAAACCGTCTCGCTCCTCTCGCCCCCCGCGCGGGCGAGCAGGGGCGAACCCTAGCCGCCGCTCCCCCCAGCCCGGTCCTCCCCCCTCCCTCTCTGCGCCGCCGTCGGCGCGGGCCGCCGGGCGTTGCCTGTGCGGTGCCGGCGGCGGCGGGCGGCCACTCCCCGCGAGCGTGGAGCCCTGGCGCGGCGCAGGGCGGCCCGTGGCGGTGCACTTCGGCTTATGGCGGTCCGATGCGGCGGCGTGGGATCCGTGTGTCGGGTGGAAGGAGGCGCAGCGGCGCCGTCGTTGGCGGCGGAGCGGCGGTCGGGAGGGGTGGTGGCGGCGTCCGTCCGGCCATGATCTGGGCCCCTTTTGGGCCCAATCCGGGCTTGGCGGGCCGTAGGCCCCTGGCTCGACCTTGCTCGTTCCCTCGGTGGCGGAAGAGGCTCGTCGGCGGTGGCGGGGGTGGTGGCGACGCCACGGCCGGCCTCGCTGCAGCTTGGCGGCGAGGACTTCACGGGCCTGGTTGGGCTCGGCCGGGCCGGAGGGGCCTGGTTTGTCCTTGCTGCCTCGTCCGGTCGGCCGCCGTGAAGACCGCAGGTGGTGGTCGTCCGGTGGAGGTTGTTCCCTCCCGCCGGTAGTGGTGTGCTACCCCGGGCCCTGCTGTCTCCCTCTTCCTCCTCTAGGCCTTGTGCCGGTGTCCACGGCGAGACAGCGATGATGACTTCAAGACCGTGGGGGCGTGTGTTGGTGGGCGGTAGGTTGGGGGGAGCTCATCGAATCGTCCAGGATGGTGGTTTTGGGGGTTGGGAGAAATCCATGTCGGCTCATCCGACTCTGACGCGGTGGCGCCTGAGGGTGCCGCTTTGCCTTCTTGGAGGGCGTCGGATGTACCCCCTCTCCATTTCCTTCCGTGTACCGGGGGAAACCCCAGGAGTTCTCCGGACAGCAGCGGCGTCATCGTCGTTCTCCTTGTTGAAGGTGCTGTCTTGGTATGCGGCGGTTCAAGGTGCTAGGAGTGTGGTGGGAATCCTCCGGAGGACGCAGCGGTTGCGGGGTTGTCATCGTTCTTGTCGAGCTACCGGTGTCGGCATTTGTTTCCTTTTTTCTTTCTCTTCCGTTTCTTTTGGGCCTGGTTGTGCTGCGGCCCCAGCATGCTTGTATCGTGTGGTTGCTATATTAATATAGCGGGGCGAAAGCCTACTTCGAGGAAATAGTATTTCTAATGCTCTGATGATGAAACTTTTGAGGCCACGCCTTCGAAGTCTAAGCTTAGCTACGAGATGCTATGTTGTACCAATTGTGGTGGAATCCGATTGTTAAAATTTAATCAATGAGCTTTGGTCTTCCAAAAAAACCTCCAGGTTGTGGATTCCTCTCATTGTTCAGGAGATTAAAAATATCCCGATAACTTTGAAAGTGTGGAGTTTACAAACGTTTCTAGATAAAACATTGTTGTTGCTCATGGACTCCATTTGTTTAGTAGGATCTCGGGCGAGTTGGTTGTGTCCTTCCATGCGTGGTTGAACACAGGTCACTAAAGATTGTAATCAAACTATTTCAGTTTGTTAAATATAATCTAAGTTTTTTTTATAGAAAAAGACACTTTGGAAACATAAGGTTCAAATAAACCATGTTATATTGCGAAGACGTGTGTTGCACGTGCACACTAACTAGTAAAAACAAAGAACTTTTTCTATGAGATTAGCATAAGGAAATCTTTCTATGAAATTGTATACAAGGTAGATCATAGGAAATATTTATATGGTTTCAAATATTACAATCCAAACAAGCTCCAAAGGAAATACAAAATCTAAGGAATGGGATTCCAAAATTCCTTTAAACCAAGGAAAAATTTGCTAGAGGACACCTTTTTCCGGCATTTGCTGAAACACACCGTTCTTGCCAGGTATCACATTAAAATTTTATGACACACTTGATAGAACACACTGTGTATTTACCAGGTATCTTACAATTTTATGACGCATTTAACAGAACACACCGCATGGCCAAAAATAGAATGTTTGGCAGTTTTGCCTAGGATGACCATGCTATGACGGGTTTTGAAGATAATGTGTCAAACTTTTCCATTTTGGCCATGTGGTATGTTCTAACAAATGTGACACAAAATTGCAATTATACCTGACAAAGATAAATCGGGCGGCGTGATTTGGCAAACGCTAGAAAATAACAAATTTTCCCTTAAACCAAAGGAGCCCCAATTCATCACGAAAAAGAAAAAGAAAAAATAAGTTTGAGCCATCAAAGCAAACATGCTTGAATGCGCTCGCATGGTTTGGTTCAAACAAACTTGTATTTTCGTATCGATTTTGCTTGATATACATATCAACATATATATATATATATATATATATATATATACTGCAATACTATTAATAACCGGCCGTTATTTAACTTAGCCTTCTTCTAGTGATACCCTAAATAAATAGCACAATTTTCTTACAAAAAGTTGAACCTCATTTGGTTTCTTCCAAGAAAGCAACTTAGAAATTTGTATAGGGCAGAATCTTGGTTATTTGATTGCTATGTGAAGACGCCCTAACAAAATGTGTCTTCCCGAATATCTTCATCTTATAGAAAACTACTCGTGCAATTAGTGACTCGATTAACGTAAAATTTTGTAAGGATTCAAGTTAAGGACCCATTTGTTTCTCATCATTTTCTAAAACGCAGGAATAGAAAAATGTAAGGATAGAACATTTGGACATGTTAAATCTTACAGGAGTTGAAAACGCATGAATATATGTTACCATTACATGTTGTTTGGTTGTGCTGCAACAAAATTTATACAGAGTTGTGTGTATGCCATGTATGTCGTAAAAACGAAGTTTTTTTTTCATGAGATTAGATTAAAGGGGAATCTTTCTATGAAATTGTATACAAAGTAAATCGTAGAAAATATTTTTTATGGATTTAAATCCTACGACCCAGAGAACAGACCGTCGGTCTGGTGGCTAGGCGTGCGGGAGCGCACCCTGCCCACCACCTTGGGTTCGACGGGTGCTCGGGAGTTTTCTTCTATAAAAATGCCAATGGGTGCTAGTGCCTGGGTTGGTTGTGTTTTTTTTTTAATCCTACGACCCAAAGAAGCTCCAAAGGGGAAAAAATTATAAGAAATGAAATTCTAAAGTTTCGTTAGGATTCCTTTGAAGCAAATGAGCCGTAATTCGTGAAACATCAAACCAAACGTGCATGAATGGCTCGCATGGATTGGTTCCAACAAACTTTTATTTTAAATATCGATTTTCCTTGACATATATATCAGCACATATATACTACAGGGGTACTATTATAATAACCGCCCGTTATTATTTATATCACAAATGACTACATTAATTGCCGGTATTTGGTGATCACCGAAGATTCACGATGAATTCATCCTAGGCGATGGACTTCCTGAAATGCGCGATCTGGACGTTCTCTACGGCGAGCTTCTTGAAGTTGCTGTTCTTCCTGGTGCTGAAGAACTGGCCCCAGTTGTACGCGTCGTACCTGGGCGGGTTTTCGTCGCTCACCAGCTCCTCCAGCGGCTCGATCATGGCGCCGCTGCCGGGGTTGAAAAAGTAGGGCATGGAGAACCTCTCCTTGTGGGAGTTCACCGACACCCTGTGCTCCGCGCTCTCGTACCTGTCGTTGCTCCAGACCTGGACGATGTCGCCGACGTTGATGATGAAAGAATCTGGGACGGGTCTGACGCGCACCCACTCGCCGTCGGACCGGCGCCGGACGTCGAGTCCGCCGACGTCGTCCTGGTAGAGGACGGTGAGCGCGCCGGCGTCCTTGTGGCGGCCGACGCCGAGCGCGAGGTCGGGGCTCGGGCAGGGCGGGTAGTGGTTGAGCCGGATGAAGGTGGTCTGGTCGTCCTTGAAGAAGCCCTTGAGCCTTTCCGGTCTCAGCCCCAGGCTCCGCGCGATCAGCTCCATCAGGTTCAAGGCCAGCTGCTCCATCGCATTGCCGTACTCCTCCAGCGCCTCTCTGCACTCACAAGTTCGCATCGAGATTAATTAATTAGCATCTGATTCGTATGCACGTAGACATGTCATGGTTGCAGAATTATAAGTAGGCGATCTACCTGAACCCGGGCAGGTCCTGCGGCCACTTGTTCTGGAACACGAGCTCGCCGTCGGCCACGGTGGCTGGCGGCGGAGGCTCGCGAGGGACGAGGTCGAACACCTCCTTCCAGTCCCTGACGTTCTTGGTGTGCTCGGACTCGTAGTAGCCCAGCGGCGCCGCCTCGTCCCTCCGCACGGCGGCCTTCTGCTCCGGCGTCATCGCGAAGAATGCCCTCTGCGCCTCGAGCGCACGCGCCATCGTATCGTCGGGCACGCCGTGGCGCACCACGACGAAGAACCCCCACTCCCGGCTCGCCTTGCCCACCTCGGCCGCCAGCGCCTCCACGCTGGCCTCGTCGCCGCCGGCTAGAGGGGAGATGTCGATCACCGGGATGCCGGCAGCCTCGGCGAGGGCCGCCTTGGGACGGTGCTCGGGGGCCTGCACGAAGGCCTGGTCCATGGAGAGGCCGCCCATGGCGATCGATGTCACGATGATCGGAACGAGTTCTCGGTATCAATGGTGGCGACTGGCGAGTGTGTTGTGGCGGAAGTGCGCGGGTGACGAGAGGATTAAGAAGGCGCGTTAGGTTCGGTTGGATTCAACGAATCTGGACGGGTTTCAGGTGCGTTTGGCTGCATCTTCGGTGCTGGCGTGGCGTGTGATTGTCCTGTACACGAGGAGAGATCTCCCGGTTTGGGCGTGGTGGCTGTTCTGTTCGGTGCGTTCTATGTTTGTGACGTCGCGGATGATCCTATGGCCTTGGCCTTCACCACACGGGAGCCGTACCACGTGGTAGCAAGGTTTCGAATTTTAGTTTCAGAAAAATTTCGGTCATTGCTGAAATTACTGAATTTGACTGATTTTGGTTTTCATTTCGGTCAAAGGACCGAAATTTTGTCTTAAGTCCATTTACCATTCGTTATTTTGAAAAATAATTTTAATTTATTTTGAATTTATGTATAGTGGACATTGAAGGCGAGATCGCGTCCGAGCCTCTTAAAGGGACGCTGTCGACGCCCATTTCCCCGACCACACCATTGCTAGAGCCCACACTATCCACCCGACCGACGCCATGGGGAAGAAATGATGACCGTTCCGCAAGATCAAGAACGACCACGAGGCTAGCAGGCGACGGCCTGGCCGCAGTTGTCGTAGCCTGCCCTACCTCCTCCACCGCCGGTGTACTAGCTTCCATGGCCGACACCGGAGTTCATCGACCTCGTCAGCAACGACGCCTAGTAGGCAGTACCTAGCTTTACCACGCCGGAGTTCATCGACCTCGTCGCGTCTGTTTAGGCGTCTGAAATACGTCGCCCCCTTGGAGATGCCCTTAGTCGTTTTCAGCTGTTCTATTCATCTCCGATGGCTCATGGCTCTCTCTCACCGTCGCTGCTGTGGAAAAGGGAGACGAGCAAGCTCCAGCGGCGGCCATTGGAAAAATGGCGCCGACTAGGCAGCCCGCCCGTTCGCATCCTCTCCGATGTTCCCTTCGGCCACTACTCCGACTTCTCCCTCCGCTACATCCGTTCGCTCCGGCGACTCTCTCTCGCCGCCAGCGCCGTGGGAAAGGGAGCGTTGCAAGCTGCGCCGGCCTCCAGTGGAGAGAACAGCGTCGACGAGGTCCTCCACGGCCGCACCAACAGCCCCGTCCACATTCGTCTCGACTGACTCCTCCGCTCATGCTGACCAATTTGATTGTTTTTTTTGCTGATTTTTGTGATGTGTTGTGCAATTGATTGATGCGTCCTCTGTGTAATTTGATTGGATATGATTGTTGTGCTACGTAATTGGGAATGCTGTGATTTGGTGCTTGAACGGTTGCTCTCGCTGTTTGGAACAGAACCACTGAAAACGACTAAGTATGGAGCTTATCTGTCTTCCATTCAGTTTCTGCCGTCAGATCTGGAATGGATGGTGGATTCTGGGCCTCGAGGCTTCACCTTATACCCCCTCTATCCTACAAAGGATGTCTAAAATTTGCCAAAATTTGAATGTACCAAGACACTAAATATCATTAGGTACATTTAAATTTTAACAAATCTCAACCTTTCATAGAACCGAGGAAGTATTTCATTCTTCTTCTTTTTTTGGAAGGAGTCCTATATTACCCCTGTCGTTCTTAACAACTTCACAGGAAGTTACACACGAGCAGATAATCAGCCACAAGTGATCCAGATGAGTGATCGAGGATGGCGTCAGGAGTTGCGACGTCCATTTTCCCGACTCCAGTTAGGGCATCTCCAACCGACAACCCAAACCGCGCCCGCGCGTCCAGATGGGTCGAACCGGACGAAAACGCGGCCCAGCGCGCGGACCCATCCCTAAAACGGATGGTCGCGGCGTCCGGGACGACCCAAACCCGGTCCAAATCTGGGTCGAGTTTGCGTGGCCGCGGACGCCGAATGCTGGTCGCTCGCGTCCGCCCATGGCCCGCGTGTCATAGAAATAGAAACTTTTTTTCATTGAAAAGAACCATTACAATTTTTTTAGCCTACTACTTCTATCCTAATACGTACGGGGCCGGCGGCATCACCGGCGACTCCCTCGCCGGCTCGCCGTCGGGGCCGTGGATTTCACTCGGCGCGGGTGGCCTGTACGCATGAGGATTCCACTCCAGCTTTACGAGCTGGGTGGCGCGGCGGAGGACTTCATCCTCCTCCTTTCCGCTCGCGCGCCTCGGGCGCGCGAGCGCTCCGCCTCCTGCGGTGGCACCATCCGCTTCCCGCATAGCTCCAGCTCCTGCAGGGCGGCGCGTTCCACAGCGGTGTGATACGTCTCAAAAATATCTATAATTTCTTATATTCCATGCTAGTTTTATGACAATACTCACATGTTTTATATACACTTTATATCATTTTGATGCATTTTCCGGCACTAACCTATTAACAAGATGCCGAAGCGCCAGTTCATGTTTTCTGCTGTTTTTGGTTTCAGAAATCCTACACGGAAATATTCTCGGAATTGGACGAAACAAAAGCCCACGGTCTTATTTTGCACGGAGCCTTCCAGAAGTCCGAAGAGGAGACGAAGAGGGGCGACGAGGCGGCCACACCATAGGGGGCGCGGCCCCACCCCTGGCCACGCCGCCTTATGGGGTGGGCCCCTTGAGCGTCCCCCGACTCTGCCCCTTCGCCTATATAATCCCTCCGTCGCGAAAACCCTAGTACCGGGAGCCACAATACGAGAAAAGTTCCAGAGACGCCGCCGCCGTCAACCTCATCTCGGGAGGTTCTGAAGATCGCCTCCGGCACCCTGCCGGAGAGGGGAATCATCACCGGAGGGCTCTACATCACCATGCCCACCTCCGGACTGATGCGTGAGTAGTTCGTCCTTGGACTATGGGTCCATAGTAGTAGCTAGATGGTTGTCTTCTCCTCTTGTGCTATCATGTTTAGATCTTGTGAGCTGCCTATCATGATCAAGATCATCTATTTGTAATGCTACATGTTGTGTTTGTTGGGATCCGATGAATATGGAATACTATGTCAAGTTGATTATCGATCTATCATATATGTGTTGTTTATGATCTTGCATGCTCTCCGTTGCTAGTAGAGGCTCTGGCCAAGTTGATACTTGTGACTCCAAGTGGGAGTATTTATGCTCGATAGTGGGTTCATGCCTCCATTGAATGCTGGGACGATGGATGAAAGTTCTAAGGTTGTGGATGTGTTGTTGCCACTAGGGATAAAACATCAATGCTTTGTCTAAGGATATTTGTATTGTTTACATTACGCACGGTACTTAATGCAATTGTCTCATTGTTTGCAACTTAATACTGGAAGGGGTGCGGATGCTAACCCGAAGGTGGACTTTTTAGGCATAGATGCATGCTGGATAGCGGTCTATGTTTTTCGTCGTAATGCCCTAAGTAAAACTCATAGTAGTCATCATGATATGTATGTGCATTGTTATGCCCTCTCTATTTGTCGATTTCCCAACTGTAATTTGTTCACCCAACATGCTATTTATCTTATTGGACAGACACCACTAGTGAACTGTGGACCCCGGTCCATTCTTTTACATCTGAAATACAATCTACTGCAATCACTGTTCTCTGTTGTTCTTTGCAAGCAAACATCATTCTCCACACCATACGTTTAATCCTTTGTTTACAGCAAGCCGGTGAGATTGACAACCTCACTGTTAAGTTGGGGCAAAGTATTTTGATTGTGTTGTGCAGGTTCCACGTTGGCGCCGGAATCCCCGGTGTTGCACCGCACTACACTCCTTCACCAACAACCTTCACGTGGCCTTCATCTCCTACTGGTTCGATAACCTTGGTTTCTTACTGAGGGAAAACTTGCTGATGTACGCATCACACCTTCCTCTTGGGGTTCCCAACGGACGTGTGCTTCACGCGTTATCAAGCTCTTTTTCTGGTGCCGTTGCCGGGAGATCAAGACACGCTGCAAGGGGAGTCTCTCACACCCAATCTCTTTACTTTGTTTATTGTCTTGCTTTATTTTATTTTCTGTTTTGTTTGCTTTCTTTATATCAAAAACACACAAAAAAATAGTTACTTGTTTTACTTTATTTAATTCGGTTTGCTTTACTTATTTTTACTACTGTTAAAATGAATACTCCTGAGAACACTGATGCGTGTAGTTGACACGTCCCTTGGGAACCCCAAGAGGAAGGTGTGATGCGCACAGCAGCAAGTTTCCCTCAGTAAGAAACCAAGGTTTAATCGAACCAGTAGGAGTCAAGAAGCACGTTGAAGGTTGATGGCGGCGGGATGTAGTGCGGCGCAACACCAGAGATTCCGGCGCCAACGTGGAACCCGCACAACACAACCAAAGTACTTTGCCCCAACGAAACAAGTGAGGTTGTCAATCTCACCGGCTTGCTGTAACAAAGGATTAACCGTATTGTGTGGAAGATGATTGTTTGCGTGAAAACAGTAAAACAAGTATTGCGATGAGATTGTATGCGATGTAAAGAATAGGACCGGGGTCCACAGTTCACTAGAGGTGTCTCTCCCATAAGATAAAAGCATGTTGGGTGAACAAATTACAGTCGGGCAATTGACAAATAGAGAGGGCATAACAATGCACATACATGATATGATAAATATAGTGAGATTTAATTGGGCATTACGACAAAGTACATAGACCGCTATCAAGCATGCATCTATGCCTAAAAAGTCCACCTTCAGGTTATCATCCGAACCCCTTCCAGCATTAAGTTGCAAAACAACGTACAATTGCATTAAGTATGGTGCGTAATGTAATCAATAACTACATCCTTAGACATAGCATCAATGTTTTATCCCTAGTGGCAACAAGCACATCCACAACCTTAGAACTTTCGTCACTCGTCCCGATTCAATGGAGGCATGAACCCACTATCGAGCATACTCCCTCTTGGAGTTAAGAGCAAAAACTTGGCCGCAGCCTCTACTAATAACGGAGAGCATGCAAGATCATAAACAACACATAGGTAATAACTTGATAATTAACATAACATAGTATTCTCTATCCATCGGATCCCGACAAACACAACATATAGTATTACGGATAGATGATCTTGATCATGTTAGGCAGCTCACAAGATCCGACAATGAAGCACAATGAGGAGAAGACAACCATCTAGCTACTGCTATGGACCCATAGTCCAGGGTGAACTACTCACTCATCACTCCGGAGGCGACCATGGCGGTGAAGAGTCCTCCGGGAGATGAATCCCCTCTCCGGCAGGGTGTCGGAGGAGATCTCCGAATCCCCCGAGATGGGATTGGCGGCGGCGGCGTCTCGGTAAGGTTTTCCGTATCGTGGCTCTCGGTACTCGGGGGTTTCGCGACGAAGGCTTTAAGTAGGCGGAAGGGCAACGCGGGGGCCACACGAGGGCCCCACACGCCGAGCCGGCGCGGCCAAGACCTAGGCCGCGCCGCCCTAGTGTGGCGGCGCCTCGTGGCCCCACTTCCTTTCCCCCTCGGTCTTCTGGAAGCTTCGTGGCCAAATAGGACCCTGGGCGTTGATTTCGTCCAATTCCGAGAATATTTCTTTACTAGGATTTCTGAAACCAAAAACAGTAGAAAACAGCAACCGGCTCTTCGGCATCTTGTTAATAGGTTAGTGCCGGAAAATGCATAAATACGACATATAATGTGTATAAAACATGTAGATATCATCAATAATGTAGCATGAAACATAAGAAATTATCGATACGTCGGAGACGTATCAGCATCCCCAAGCTTAGTTCTGCTCGTCCCGAGCAGGTAAAACGATAACAAAGATAATTTCTGAAGTGACATGCCATCATAACCTTGATCATACTATTTGTAAACATATGTAATGAATGCAGCGATCAAAACAATGGTAATGACATAAGTAAACAAGTGAATCATAAAGTAAAGACTTTTCATGAATAGTACTTAAAGAGAAGCATCAATAAGTCTTGCATAAGAGTTAACTCATAAAGTAATAAATCAAAGTAAAGGTATTGAAGCAACACAAAGGAAGATTAAGTTTCAGCGGTTGCTTTCAACTTATAACATGTATATCTCATGGATAATTGTCAACATAGAGTAATATAACAAGTGCAACATGCAAGTATGTAGGAATCAATGCACAGTTCACACAAGTGTTTGCTTCTTGAGGTGGAGAGAAATAGGTGAACTGACTCAACATAAAAGTAAAAAGAATGGTCCTTCAAAGAGGAAAGCATCGATTGCTATATTTGTGCTAGAGGTTTTATTTTGAAAACATGAAACAATTTTGTCAACGGTAGTAATAAAGCATATGAGTTATGTAAATTATATCTTACAAGTTGCAAGCCTCATGCATAGTATACTAATAGTGCCCGCACCTTGTCCTAATTAGCTTGGACTACCGGATCATCGCAATACACATGTTTTAACCAAGTGTCACAATGGGGTACCTCCATGCCGCCTGTACAAAGGTCTAAGGAGAAAGCTCGCATTTTGGATTTCTCGCTTTTGATTATTCTCAACTTAGACATCCATACCGGGACAACATGGACAACAGATAATGGACTCTTCTTTAATGCATAAGCATGTGGCAACAATTATTATTCTCATATGAGATTGAGGATATATGTCCAAAACTGAAACTTCCACCATGGATCATGGCTTTAGTTAGCGGCCCAATGTTCTTCTCTAACAATATGCATGCTCCAACCATTAAGGTGGTAGATCTCTCTTACTTCGGACAAGACGGACATGCATAGCAACTCACATGATATTCAACAAAGAATAGTTGATGGCATCCCCGTAAACATGGTTATCGCACAACAAGCAACTTAATAAGAGATAAAGTGCATAAGTACATATTCAATACCACAATAGTTTTTAAGCTATTTGTCCCATGAGCTATATATTGTAAAGGTGAATGATGGAAATTTTAAAGGTAGCACTCAAGAAATTTACTTTGGAATGGCGGAGAAATACCATGTAGTAGGTAGGTATGGTGGACACAAATGGCATAGTGGTTGGCTCAAGGATTTTGGATGCATGAGAAGTATTCCCTCTCGATACAAGGTTTAGGCTAGCAAGGTTTATTTGAAACAAACACAAGGATGAACGGTGCAGCAAAACTCACATAAAAGACATATTGTAAACATTATAAGACTCTACACCGTCTTCCTTGTTGTTCAAAACTCAATACTAGAAATTATCTAGACTTTAGAGAGACCAAATATGCAAACCAAATTAGCAAGCTCTAAGTGTTTCTTCATTAATGGGTGCAAAGTATATGATGCAAGAGCTTAAACATGAGCACACCAATTGCCAAGTATCAAATTATTCAAGACATTTTATAATTACTACATGTAGCATTTCCCAATTCCAACCATATAACAATTTAACGAAGAAGAAACTTCGCCATGAATATTATGAGTATAGCCTAAGGACATACTTGTCCATATGCAACAACGGAGCGTGTCTCTCTCCCACACAGTGAATGCTAGGATCCATTTTATTAAAACAAAAACAAAAACAAAAACAAACCGACGCTCCAAGCAAAGCACATAAGATGTGACGGAATAAAAATATAGTTTCAGGGGAGGAACCTGATAATGTTGTCGATGAAGAAGGGATGCCTTGGGCATCCCCAAGCTTAGACACTTGAGTTTTCTTAAAATATGCAGGGGTGAACCACCGGGGCATCCCCAAGCTTAGAGCTTTCACTCTCCTTGATCATATTGCATCATACTCCTCTCTTGATCCTTGAAAACTTCCTCCACACCAAACTCGAAACAACTCATTAGAGGGTTAGCGGAAAATAAAAATTAACATGTTCAGAGGTGACACAATCATTCTTAACACTTCTGGACATTGCATAAAGCTACTGGACATTAATGGATCAAAGAAATTCATCCAACATAGCAAAAGAGGCAATGCGAAATAAAAGGCAGAATCTGTCAAAACAGAACAGTCCAGTAAAGATGGATTTTATTGAGGCACCAGACTTGCTCAAATGAAAATGCCCAAATTGAATGAAAGTTGCGTACATATCTGAGGATCACGCACGTAAATTGGCTTAATTTTCTGAGCTACCTATAGGGAGGCAGGTCGAAATTCGTGACAGCAAAGAAATCTGAAACTGCGCAGTAATCCAAATCTAGTATGAACTTTACTATCAAAGACTTTACTTGGCACAACAAAACACAAAACTAAGATAAGGAGAGGTTGCTACAGTAGTAAACAACTGCAAGACTCAAATATAAAACAAAAATACTGTAGTAAAAACATGGGTTGTCTCCCATAAGCGCTTTTCTTTAACGCCTTTCAGCTAGGCGCAGAAAGTGTATATCAAGTATTATCGAGAGATGAAGCATCGACATTACCTTGGGTGTTGGGAGTTTTCTCAACCATGCATAGTATGTTGGATACATAAGTTTCAGCGGCTCCCTTTTCATTAGTCTTGGGCTTGCTACTCTCATCAAACAAATTTTCAGGAACAAGCCAAGCATAGTTATTTTCTAGGGCTTCATTCATCGCTAGGAGCTTACATGGTATCGGCGCTTTGATCTCCCCACCATCATTAATATTATTAGTGTACCTTATTATCTCCATGTCCATCTTTTCAAGGATACTAGCAAAATTGGTATAAGAACCAAGCATCTTATATTTACTAAAGACCTTTCTAGCCTCTCTTGCTATACCACCAAATTCTCTAAGAAGGGTTTCTAAAACAAAATCTTTCTTTTCCCCTTCTTCCATATCACCGAGTGTAAGAAACATGTGTTGGATTATAGGATTGAGATTAACAAATTTAGTTTCCAACATGCGAACTAAAGCAAGCAGCGAGCAATTTCATAAGTAGGAGCAAGTTCTACCAAGTGTCTATCTTCAAAATCTTCAACGGTACTAACATGATTGAAAAATTCTTCTATATTATTTCTCCCAACTATAGACCCACGTCCTACCGGTATGTCTTTTACGGTAAAATTAAAATGAAACATGTTGAAATAAGTAAAGTAAATGCAAGTAACTAATTTTTTTTTGTGTTTTTGATATAGGGTGCAAGACAATAAATAAAGTAAAGCTAGCAACTATTTTTTTTTGTGTTTTGATATAATGCAGCAAACAAAGTAGTAAATAAAATAAAGCAAGACAAAAACAAAGTAAAGAGATTGGGAAGTGGAGACTCCCCTTGCAGCGTGTCTTGATCTCCCCGGCAGCGGCGCCAGAAATTTGCTTGATGCGTGTAGTTGACACGTCCGTTGGGAACCCCAAGAGGAAGGTGTGATGCGCACAGCGGCAAGTTTCCCTCGATAAGAAACCAAGGTTTAATCGAACCGGTAGGGAGTCAAGAAGCACGTTGAAGGTTGATGGCGGCGGGATGTAGTGCGGCGCAACACCGAAGATTCCGGCGCCAACGTGGAACCTGCACAACACAACCAAAGTACTTTGCCCCAACGAAACAGGTGAGGTTGTCAATCTCACCGGCTTGCTGTAACAAAGGATTAACCGTATTGTGTGGAAGATGATTGTTTGCGAGAAAACAGTAAAACAAGTATTGCAAGTAGATTGTATGCGATGTAAAGAATAGGACCGGGGTCCACAGTTCACTAGAGGTGTCTCTCCCATAAGATAAAAGCATGTTGGGTGAACAAATTACAGTCGGGCAATTGACAAATAGAGAGGGCATAACAATGCACATACATGATATGATAAATATAGTGAGATTTAATTGGGCATTACGACAAAGTACATAGACCGCTATCCAGCATGCATCTATGCCTAAAAAGTCCACCTTCGAGTTATCATCCGAACCCCTTCCGGTATTAAGTTGCAAAACAACGGACAATTGCATTAAGTATGGTGCGTAATGTAATCAATAACTACATCCTTAGACATAGCATCAATGTTTTATCCCTAGTGGCAACAGCACATCCACAACCTTAGAACTTTCTCGTCACTCGTCCCAGATTCAATGGAGGCATGAACCCACTATCGAGCATAAATACTCCCTCTTGGAGTTAAGAGCAAAAACTTGGCCGAGCCTCTACTAATAACGGAGAGCATGCAAGATCATAAACAACACATAGGTAATAACTTGATAATTAACATAACATAGTATTCTCTATCCATCGGATCCCGGCAAACACAACATATAGTATTACATATAGATGATCTTGATCATGTTAGGCAGCTCACAAGATCCGACAATGAAGCACAATGAGGAGAAGACAACCATCTAGCTACTGCTATGGACCCATAGTCCAGGGGTGAACTACTCACTCATCACTCCGGAGGCGACCATGACGGTGAAGAGTCCTCCGGGAGATGAATCCCCTCTCCGGCAGGGTGCCGGAGGAGATCTCCAGAATCCCCCGAGATGGGATTGGCGGCGGCGGCGTCTCAGTAAGGTTTTCCGTATCGTGGTTCTCGGTACTGGGGGTTTCACGACGAAGGCTTTAAGTAGGCGGAAGGGCAACGCGGGGGGCCACACGAGGGCCCCACACGCCAGGCTGGCACGGCCAAGACCTAGGCCGCGCCGCCCTAGTGTGGCGGCGCCTCGTGGCCCCACTTCCTTTCCCCCTCGGTCTTCTGGAAGCTTCGTGGCAAAATAGGACCCTGGGCGTTGATTTCGTCCAATTTCGAGAATATTTCTTTACTAGGATTTCTGAAACCAAAAACAGCAGAAAACAGCAACTGGCTCTTCGGCATCTTGTTAATAGGTTAGTGCCGGAAAATGCATAAATACGACATATAATGTGTATAAAACATGTAGATATCATCAATAATGTAGCATGGAACATAAGAAATTATCGATACGTCGGAGACGTATCAAACACTAAGTTGTGTGATTTCACTAGCACAAATAATAATGATTTCTTATGCACTCCTATTGCTCCACCTACTGCTACAGCAGAATTTTATGAAATTAAACCTGCTTTACTAAATCTTGTTATGAGAGAGCAATTTTATGGTGTTAGTACTGATGATGCTGCTGCCCATCTTAATAATTTTGTTGAACTTTGTGAAATGCAAAAGTATAAGGATGTAGATGGGGATATTATAAAACTGAAATTGTTTCCTTTCTCCTTAGGAGGAAGAGCTAAAGATTGGTTGCTATCTTTGCCTTAGAATAGTATTGATTCATGGACTAAATGTAAAGATGCTTTCATTGGAAGATATTATCCTCCTGCTAAAATTATATCTTTGAGAAGTAGCATTATGAATTTTAAGCAATTGGATAATGAACATGTTGCCCAAGCATGGGAAAGAATGAAATCTTTGGTAAAGAATTGCCCTACCCATGGACTAACTACTTGGATGATCATCCAAACCTTTTATGCAGGATTGAATTTTTCTTCAAGGAACCTATTGGATTCAGCTGCTGGAGGTACTTTTATGTCCATCACTTTGGGTGCTTGATGGCATGTAGTTGACACGTCCGTTGGGAACCCCAAGAGGAAGTTGTGATGCACACAGCAGCAAGTTTCCCTCAGTAAGAAACCAAGGTTTATCGAACCAGTAGGAGTCAAGAAGCACGTTGAAGGTTGATGGCGGCGGAGTGTAGTGCGGCGCAACACCAGGGATTCCGGCACCAACGTGGAACCTGCACAACACAATCACAGTACTTTGCCCCAACGTAACAGTGAGGTTGTCAATCTCACCGGCTTGCTGTAAACAAAGGATTAAACGTATTGTGTGGAAGATGATGATTGTTTGCAAAGAACAGTAAAGAACAATTGCAGTAGATTGTATTTCAGATGTAAAGAATAGGACCGGGGTCCACAGTTCACTAGTGGTGTCTCTCCCATAAGATAGCAGATGTTGGGTGAACAAATTACAGTTGGGCAATTGACAAATAAAGAAGGCATAACAATGCACATACATATATCATGATGAGTACTATGAGATTTCATCAGGGCATTACGACAAAGTACATAGACCGCTATCCAGCATGCATCTATGCCTAAAAAGTCCACCTTCGAGGTTATCATCCGAACCCCCTCCGGTATTAAGTTGTAAACAACGGACAATTGCATTAAGTATGGTGCGTAATGTAATCAACACAAATATCCTTAGACAAAGCATCGATGTTTTATCCCTAGTGGCAACAACACATCCACAACCTTAGAACTTTCTCGTCACTGTCCTAGATTTAATGGAGGCATGAACCCACTATCGAGCATAAATACTCCCTCTTGGAGTCACAAGTATCAACTTGGCCAGAGCCTCTACTAGCAACGGAGAGCATGCAAGAACATAAATAACGTATATGATAGATTGATAATCAACTTGACATAGTATTCAATATTCATCGGATCCCAACAAACACAACATGTAGCATTACAAATAGATGATCTTGATCATGATAGGCAGCTCACAAGATCTAACATGATAGCACAATGAGGAGAAGACAACCATCTAGCTACTGCTATGGACCCATAGTCCAGGGGTGAACTACTCACACATCAATCCGGAGGCGATCATGGTGATGAAGAGTCCTCCGGGAGATGATTCCCCTCTCCGGCAGGGTGCTGGAGGCGATCTCCTGAATCCCCCGAGATGGGATTGGCGGCGGCGGCGTCTCTAGAAGGTTTTCCGTATCGTGGCTCTCGGTACTGGGGGTTTCGCGACGGAGGCTTTAAGTAGGCGGAAGGGCGGAGTCGGGAGAGTCACGGGGGGCCCACACAACAGGGCCGCGCGGGCCCCCTTAGGCCGCGCCGCCCTAGTGTGGCGGCGCCCCGTGGCCCCACTTCGTATCTCCTCCGGTCTTCCGGAAGCTTCGTGGAAAAATAGGCCCCCGGGCGTTGATTTCGTCCAATTCGAGAATATTTCCTTACTAGGATTTCTGAAACCAAAAACAGCAGAAAACAGACAATCGGCTCTTCGGCATCTCGTCAATAGGTTAGTGCTTGGAAAATGCATAATAATGACATATAATGTGTATAAAACATGTGAGTATCATCATAAAAGTAGCATGGAACATAAGAAATTATAGATACGTTTGGGACATATCAAGCATCCCCAAGCTTAGTTCCTACTCGCCCTCGAGTAGGTAAACGATAACAAAGATAATTTCTGAAGTGACATGCTATCATAATCTTGATCATACTATTGTAAAGCATATGAGATGAATGCAACGATTCGAAGCAATGATGAAGATAATGAGTAAACTAATGAATCATATAGCAAAGACTTTTCATGAATAATACTTTCAAGACAAGCATCAATAAGACTTGCATAAGAGTTACTCATAAAGCAATAAATTCAAAGTAAAGGCACTGAAGCAACACAAAGGAAGATTAAGTTTCAGCGGTTGCTTTCAACTTCAACATGTTTATCTCATGGATAATTTGTCAACACAAAGCAATATAACAAGTGCAATAGGTAAACATGTAAGAATCAATGCACACAGTTGATACAAGTGTTTGCTTCTAAGATAGAAGGAATAGGCAAACTGACTCAACAATAAAGTAGAAGATAGACCCTTCGTAGAGGGAAGCATTGATTACTATATTTG